>NC_135785.1:140504099-140815210 GCF_051106095.1 Pogona vitticeps
TAGTATATTCCCCCTTTTCTTTTTTCTTTTTTTATTCCACTTCTTTCTGTTCCCTATCCCTTTTTCCTTTCTTTTGACTTGTAATGAAAACAAAATGTTTTTAAAAGTTAATTTAAAAGGAACAAGTAAGTGGCATGCTTTAGAGTTCATGCGGAGAGATGGAACTCAAGCGAGACAGAAGCAGGAAAGAGGGCATACATGGAGAGAGGGACTATAGTGACTGTGTTCCTATGTCATGAATAATAATAATAATAATAATAATAATAATAATAATAATAATAATAATAATAATAATAATAATAATAATAATAATAATAATAATAATAATAATAATAATAATAATAATAATAATAATAATAATTGCATGCTGTCAAGTCACTTCTGACTTACAGAGTTATCTACCTAGAAAACTATTAGATGTGGTTTACCATTTCCTTCTTCTGGGGGTAGCTCTGGGACTGTGCAGCTTGCACATGACTATGCAGCCTGGCTCTTCCTCTAGGAGGCATAGTAGGGAAGCAAACTCCCAACCTCTGGCTCTGCAGCTAGATACCTAAGCCACTCAGCTATCCATCTAGCTATGAAGAGACATCTCTCTTTCAATTGCAAATGAATACTAAAAGTGAAATAAGACTGTGCAATTATTTGCCATCCAAAGAAGAATATCTCTTTATTACGTGAGGGTGGTGGTGGTGATGAGAGGTGTGTTACCTAACATGATAAAGAGCTTTAGAAAGTATTGAAGTTTGCCATTTGTCCTATTGAAGATATTACCCAGCACTCTTTCCCACCCACTCCTTGCCCTGTGTGTGTTTCCTATGTTAAAGCGGATAACCATTGTTCTAAATTGCTAGGAATCTTCTGAGAGACGGGCTGTGTTGTTTGAGGATTTTTGTGAGAATGAAACAGAAAATCTTCAGTGTGAGGAAATGAAAGACAGGAAGGCTTTCAAATAAATGTTGAAAAGAAGTGTGGCTGTTAAGCAGAAAATGAAGAATTACAAGTATTGGGGGAAAGTTTTTTTTTTTAAATCCAGCAAATTAAAAAAACAGCAAAGTGACAAAAGAAGACCTATCATGATAAAGACATATTATATATTAGCAGGGCAGGAATTAACTTACAAAGTATAGCAAAGCAAAAGGGTCAGGAATGACAATTTCTTGTAGGTATAACATTCAGAATAAAAAAGAAAAAATGTCATGGGGAAAAAAACCACACAAATTTGCACATTCCAGTTAATACACATTTAAAAGCAATTTCTGCTCCTTTTCTCCCAAAAAGGAAATACCCTTTTATAGAGCAACCACACAAGCAAAATCATATGCTGAACCTTGCCAGAGGTTAATGCATCTGCCGCAGGTTCCAAAGGAAGGAATCGATTCTAGCAAAGCTTCCTTCAGTTTAATGATCTAGCATGATATAATAGAATCATATTTGCCCTTTGTCTTTTTGGTATAATTTACAGATATTTATGTTATAAAAAAGGTTAAAATTCTGTAAGCGATACAGCACCAATAGATCCTGCACAGATATTGTCCATTATCTCTGCAGCGTTCTAATGAACATATGAAGTTGGATGCGAGCAGAAGGTTGATTATGACTTTTTATATGTATATAAATGAATCAATTTATTTATTTATTTATTTATTTATTTATTTATTTGATTTATACCCCACCCATCTGGTCTACATGACCACTCTAGGCGGCTTACAACATCACCCAAATCAGTAAAATAACACAAAATATTACATAAATCATAAAGTAACAAATACAATAAAAAGGTCAAATAAGAAATAAATAAAGAAAAAATGAAAATAAAGATCAGATATTAGCTGGGGGGAAGCCCTGAATATACAGCCATGTTTTTAATTGACTTTTAAAGGCGCCCAGCGTAGGGGCTGCACGAATCTCCGGAGGGAAGTTGTTTCAGAGGCTTTTGTGTTTTCAATCAAAACACAAAAGAGGTTATTTTCTGTTCTTTTGGCAATTGCCTAAAAAAACCCTCTTAAAAATGAATGATATATTCAATTCTTTAAAAAACCTCCAGTTTATTAATGTGGGATGCTGTGCTTCTGTACCCATGATTCAAAAAGCCAAGAAATGTCCCAATATAGCTGCACAATATTGTGCCCACACTGCCAGCAGGAAAAAGGATGCCAAGCTTTACATAGCAAAGAGAAGCCTGAATATTGACAACACCAATGACAGCTGTCAAGATGGTCTACAGGATATTCTCTTCTATTCACTACCATTCACACTTGTTGAAAAATAACCCTGACAATTGCATTGTTTTTGGCTGAGAAGTGGTGAACTGATCAAAAAAGGAGTCATCTTGTGGGATTTTCTCTTTTGTGGTGTCACTCCCTAGATCTCTATTTATTGTTGAAAACCCTGCCTGAAAAAAAATCTCTTTCCCTAATCACAGCAGGACAAGAGATAGGAAGTAAATCTGGTTTGTTGAGGTGGTGAATTCCAAAGTCTGGGAGCAGCCACTGAGATGGCCCTGTCTTGTATTTGTGTCAAAGGAGTTTGGGAAAGTGGTACAATTGAGAGAAGGGCCTCCCCAGAAGATCCTACAAGCTGAGAAGGATCATATAGGGATGATAGGATCCTTCAAATAGCCTGGACTCATGTCACATAGGATTTTATAGTTAATAACCAGCACTTTAAATTGAGCCCAGAAACAGACTGGCAGCCAATGAAGCTGGTTTCAGTAATGGACTGGATGTGGGCTATTAAACTGAAACTTAATCCAGACAAGATAGTTGCTCCTGGTCAGTTACAAGGCAAATAAGATTAGTGATGCAGTCTGTATAAAATGGGGTTACATTCTTCCAGAAAACATGGTCCCCTGTCTTCTGTAATTGTAATGGTTGTTCTTTGATCCCCTGTAACATTCCCTCTCCAATGAAAACACAATCCTCCACAATGAAGAAAAGACCTCACAAGAGTAAACAAAATCAGGCTGGCAAAGGACACATTAAATAAATCCCCTCATCCCCATTTCTCTCAAAAACAAACAAAAAAACCCAAGAAAACAAACCCATAAGACAAAAAGAACTCCCTATACACTCCACCTCCACAAACAAGTGATAAAAGTCAAGAGGAAGAAAATTCATGGGAAGAAAGGGAGAAGAAACCCTTTGACCAGATTGCAACCTTTTAAAAGAACAAAGTGGAGACCATCCGCTGGGACCTAGATTCACAGATTATGGCAGTAGATCGAATTGAGATGTCCACTGTGCTGCCTTGTTCCATCATGGTAAATCAATCTCAGCCTTTATCACCAGCAGAAATTGACAAGGGGTCTGATTGTTGCAGGGCCACTGCAACCTCCCTAGATCCTTGCCTTTCCTGGCTTTTAAAAACTGCCAGCCCGATAACTATGGAATGGACCACTTCTATCATTAATGCGTCTCTTTTTGAGAGCTGAGGATCCCCCCAAGGAGACATTCCTCAAGGAGGCATTAATTCAGCCCATCTTGGGGAGAGAAAAACCCTAGTTGGATGGCAGATGACTGTAACATAGACCTGTCACCAATATTCAATTCTTAAGCAAGCTAGTGGACATGACGGTGCATGACCTGCTTTAGGCACTCTTGGATGAAACCAATGCACTGGATTCTTTCCAGTCTGGACTTAGGCCATGTCACAGCTCAGAAATGGCACTGGTCGCACTATACAATGACCTCTTGAGGGAGACTGATAGGAGCAAAGTGTCCCTACTGGTCTTCCTTGATCTCTCAACAGCCTTTGACACTGTCAGCCACAGTATTCTCTTAGGGCTAGGAATTGGAGGCCTGGCTTCGTCCTTGCTCTGGTCCTTGCTTGAGAGCCATGCCCAGAAAGTTCAGCTGGCTAAGATGCTCTCTAACTCTAAATTGCAGAGTCCCTCATGGATCAGTCATCTCCCTGCTGCTGTTTAATAACTATATGAGACTGCTGGCAGAGGTTATTTAGAGATTATGCCACCAATATACAGATAACACCCACCTTTATCTCTCCTTCCACCCTTCAGCAGCGGGTGCCATCCTTTCCCTTGAGCACTGCTCAGAATCATTTCAGCAATGGATGAAGGCCAACAGGCTGAAATTAAATCTGGACAGGACAGAGGTCCTCTGGGTGGAGGCTCCTGCTGCCTGCAGATGGGGGCTTCCATTACCTTTGGAGAATTACCCTTTCCGCTAAGGATGAGGTTCACAGGTTGGCAGTCCTACTGGACCAAGAACTGTCTATACAAACTCAGATAGCATCTGTGGTCCAGTCTACCCATTTACATCTCAGGCAGATTATACAAATGTATCCCTAGCTTGACACCAGGTCCCTCACCATGTTGGTTCATGCAGTGGTAATCTACATGGGGCTGTCCCTGGGACTGATACAGAAACTTTAATAGTTCCAGAATACAGTGGCCAGGTTAGTAAAGAGAACATTTCTCTGATCCTGGCTGTGTTGCACTGCTTACCTGTTTGTTTCTGTGTCAGTTTCAAAGTGTTGATCTATAAAGGCTGAATGGGTTAGGACTTCAGTAAATGGCAGAATGCCTGCTCCTAACAGGGAGTGTCCATCATACCCGCATCTCCCAGGCTGGATGGCTGAGGGTGCTGACCCCGAGGGAACCCTGGGGGGAGAGAACAAGGAAACGGGCATTCTTGGCAGTCGCAACCCGCTTTTGGAATTAAATTGTTGTTGTTGTTTAGTCGCTTAGTCGTGTCCGACTCTTTGTGACCCCATGGACCGGAGCATGCCAGGCCTTCCTGTCTTCCACTGCCTCCCAGAGTTGGGTCAAATTCATGTTGGTCACCTCAATGACACTGTCCAACCATCTCGTCCTCTATTGTTCCCTTCTCCTCTTGCCTTCACACTTTCCTAACATCAGGGTCTTTTCCAGGGAGTCTTCTCTTCTTATGAGATGGCACCAAGTATTAGAGCCTCAGCTTCAGGATCTGTCCTTTCAGTGAGCCCTCAGGGCTAATTTCGTGCAAAATGGACAGGTTTGTTCTCCTTGCAGTCCAGGGGACTCTGAAGAGGCTTCTCAGCACCACAATTCAAAAGCATCAATTCTTCGGCAGTGAGCCTTTACCATCCAAAATTCTCCTTTTCCCCTCTCTGATGTCCTTTAAGAAACTTCTAAAAACGTATTTATATTTATTTTGTCTGACCTTTCAAAATCTGCCAACCTAAGGTCCTTAAGCACATCAGCCTTTTACCCAATTGCTACCTGTTTTTAGCTTTGGTTTAAGTGTTTATATGTAGTTTAATTTGTTAATTTACTTTAATGCAGTTGATTACATCATGTTTGCTTATGTTATTTTTATTATTTATTGACCCCCCAGAGTGACCATCAGTCGGACGGGCAGTAGAAAGAAAGAAAGAAAGAAAGAAAGAAAGAAAGAAAGAAAGAAAGGCAAAGCAAAGCAAAGCAAAGCAAAGCAAAGCAGCTGCTTTATAATCCAGCAGCAGAGCGGGCTAGGTCCTGCGGTGAAGCAGAGGCCCAATAAGCTGAAGTTTTATGGGGTGGTGGAGAAACACAGCAACAGAAGTTCACCTGACCAGCACACGTTCCCCTGTCCTGCCGGATGACACACAGGACTTCTCCTCCAAAAGCAGGTAACATGAAAGTTTTATGCTTTTTCTGTCCCCTCTTTCGTTTAACCTTTTTGTACCCTTTCATGCTTTCTCCGTCAAATCAGTTGATACATTTTTGATCCAACAGCATCAGAGAGGCTTGTCAGCAGCCACTTAGAACATCTGAGGTGGGGGCCAAGGAATTTTAAAATCTGTAAAAGGACCTGGATCTTTTCCCCTTCAGTTATTCCTGTGGGATTACTTTGTACTAGGATGCTTTTTCTTGGACTGCTATTTGCCCACCTTTTTCCATCTGGGACCCTTTTCTTTTTTCTTTTCTCACTTTTTGGTTAGATTCCCTCCTTCATTTCTTTGGATTATTATTGTTGCTGCCAGGCAGCTTGCCTGTGTTAGCATTTCTCCTTGGAGAGTTTTTTTTTAATCCCTGTTTTCTTTGGGGATCTTTTCTCTCCTCCCATCTTCTGGCTCTTTCTTTTCTTGAATTAGTTTTGCTGCTGTCTACTGGACTCAAAAAAGAGAAGGTATTGAGTGATGGGGCGAGAGAACACATATTCTAGAAGTTTGATTGAGGGGGGCTTTGACTGTATGTTTTGCCTTACTTGTTTTTCTTGACTTTGGTGAGAGTGATCTGTGGTTGTTTTTGGCTTATGATTATTTCTCTTTCTCACCTGTACTGTTGGCTGCTGCTGCTGCTGCTGCTGCTACTGTTGGCTGCTGAATTAAACTGCTGGATCAAAGAGAATAACAAATCAGTTATTCTCATAGATATCTGTACCAGCGATAGGTCACATATTAGGCCAGTACAAAAGATTTCTATGTGGTGTGCCAGAGTTGTGACACTTGATATTCAATACTGTAGTCAATCAGCAAGAGGAGTTTTATGCCTACAGGAGCTATAAGCAAAGCTCCAGTAAAAGAAATTAAAGGTGAACAGTTTTACTTTGAAATATACATATACAGGGCTATTTAAAAGTGAAAATACAAAAATCATTTCAACATGAGTATTATTAACCATAAATCATTTTTAAAGCATCGTAACAGGAGGAGTTAGTAGAGGAATAAGGGGCATTTCTTTGATACAAGCAGAGTTTCTAATAATTAAATTATTAGTTAACTACTCATCAAAACAGAAAGCAATTGTCAGGGCTGTTTTTCAATAAATGTGAATGGTAGTGAGCACAGGAAAGTATCCTTTAGACGAGTGGCCCCCAACCTTGAGCCTCCAGATGTTCTTGGACTTCAACTCCCAGAAATCCTGGCCAGCAGAGGTGGTGGTGAAGGCTACTGGGAGTTGTAGTTCAAGAACATCTGGAGGTCCAAGTTTGGGGACCACTGCTTTAGACCATTTTGACTGCTGTCATTGATGCTGTCAAGATTCAGCTTCCCTTTGGTATGTAAAGTTTGGTATCCTTTGAATTTCCTAACTTTTTGAAATGGAAATTTAACTATACATATTTGTATCCCTTTTGCCAGAATTCATATTTGTATCCCCAGGGACACAAATACAAATAGCCCATATCTAGCACAACAGAAACTTGTATCATATAGAATTACTCAATGCTAAAAAGATTCTGTAGGGATGTGGTGGCGCTGTGGGCTAAACCGCAGAAGCCTGTGCTGCAGGGTCAGAAGACCAAGCAGTCGTAAGATCAAATCCACGCAACGGAGTGAGCTCCTGTCACTTGTCCCAGCTCCCACCAACCTAGCGGTTCAAAAGCATGCAAATGTGAGTAGATTAATAGGAACCACCTCGGTGGGAAGGTAACAGCGTTCCGTGTCTAAGTCGCACTGGCCATGTGACCATGGAAGATTCTCTTCAGAGAAAACGCTGGCTCTATGGCTTGGAAACAGGGATAAGCACCGCCCCCTAGAGTCGAACACGACTGGACAAAAATTGTCAAGGGGAACCTTTACCTTTACCTTTACCTTAAAAAGATTCCAGAAAATGAACACATTATCTGTACTATGGATGTAGTCCTTCTGTGCCAAAATATTCTGAAGGGCTATTTTGCATTTAATGAAATTATGAAGTAAAGGTGTGACAAGGTACAACACATAAAATGGAGAAACATACACACCCATTAATCTTTTGGGTAAACTAGTGTTGCCACGCCTGCTTTTCAGAATACAGACGGAAAAGCTGTTTTCCAATTTCCAAGCCATTTCCTTGAATTAGACAAACTGAGGAAGAAAAGCTATATCAAACCAAAAGCTCCACTGATATGTTTTGCAAAATATGCCCCTTTACCTTTTGATATATAAAAAAGGAAGAGGTTGGAGTTAGCAAATAAAGTCACTCAAAATCAAGGTAAAAATCATCCATACCATGTGAAAGCAAGACAGTGAAGAAAGACAGGAACAAAAATAAACTCATTTGAAATGTGGTGTTGGAGCAGTGCTGTACAAACATCAAAGACAGCCAGAAATGCAGAAAAATGCGAGCTCAATCAACTCCAACTTGAACTTCCTCTTTAGCAAAAATGAGTAACCTGAACCTCTCCTACCATGTACATATAACATAAATACAGACGTGACCAGTATTGCTGGGAAAAGTGGGGTGGATCAGTAGGAAAAAAGGAAAACTTAACATGAGATGGGTTGACTTAATAGAGTAACCACAATTGTTAATTTGCAAGAATTTATTGGAAAAGACAATATTGATTGACTCTTATAGTCACCACACATCAGAGGTGATGATAGCACATAGTATATCTGGAAATTTTTTCTTACTTACCAGACAATTGTATAATAACAAGACTGGTGCAATCAAAACTCAGCCACCATCATGTAAGCCCATCCCCAGCCACAAAGCAAAAAGCATTAATTTCACAGTGTGAATGAGTGCACTTCTGAATATTTATTTTCTGTTTTTAAATAATATCTATTTTTTTTAAAAAAAATACAACAGAAACAGAATCTTTTTTAAAATATCTGTTTTATCAGGAAGGAGTTAAAATTTTCTCCTTCTGAGAGTGATTTAATTTGGTCCTGACTGGAAGGGTCAAATTTCAAGTCTCCCTTCCAGGTTCTCAAGCTGAAACAATGTTTATGGTTATAACATTCACAGTGATAACCAGTTTATAAGAAACTCAGAAAGACAAGAATTTTTTGCCCTTTGAAATATTGACTCTTTTTTCAATATTACAGCTTCTGATGGCTGAATTCCTTCCAGATGCCAGGGGCTATATTAAAAAAAAGAGGCTTGGACTAACCATACTCTTTTAAGATAAGCAATTTTGGTCTTTTCAATGTATTTTATCTGTTTTAAATCTGTGCATAGAAAAAGGGCACCAGTGTCTGTATGGGAGGGGGGGGGGGGTAAAACAAATTTGCTTTTTAAAAAATCGTAACTTTAAAACTCTTTGCCCAGACATTCCAAATTGCATCACCAAGAATGCGCACACTGTCTGCTACATCTTTTCCAAATTTGGTGCTGATCCAATGTCCAATTTGAAAGTTATATATTTTTTTATTTGGGTTGCCCCCATTTTTACCATTGCCTAATGGAATGCTGATTTGCTGATCTGTTGTATAACATCTATTGTTGCACTCTCATGCAGCAATAAGTGTTGTGTCAAAGGTGTCTGGAGAAAATTTTATTGGGAGGTAAGTTGCATAATTTTATATCAGCGTAGTCCACTACGTCACAGTAGTGATGTTCACTAAAATAATACACAGATTTATCTGTGTTGGTAACTATTGCATATCCATGATTTCTGGTACTTCAACTTTTGTATCATAATACTGCATTCAGCAAACATCCCTGTCCCAATGAAATTGTTGACTAAAACTGACTTTCAACCCCAATTGTGGTAAATGTACATGTGTGCATATACACGTGCACATATACACACATTGGGGACTTATTTCTATTTGAAAAGCAATATTTATAAAAACTATGTCTTTCAAATACATTAAAAAGAGGAAGTTTCAGGTTTGTTTGGTTTGGTTTCAGGTTCTTTTGGGAAGGTTCCTCTTCTGTTTTTATTTTTTCCCATGCTGATCCTTTCATTTAGAACAAAAGATTCCAGCTCTTTCGGACTGTTTAGTTTCATTTTTTCTCCTTCATGTTATGTCTGATACTCCTCTAAAAGCTATAATAACCTGAAGCCCATAATAACACACAACCCAAGAAAAAGCAAAGCGAAGGCAACAGGGAAACAATCTTCTAAAGCAGGCAACAGTAAAACAAAGCAGCAATGCCACCAAAAAACCCATAACTCCCCCAACAAAATATGCATCTTTAACAGAACACATTCACACAATAAATTAATTGAACAACACTTTTAAAAAATAGTGAAACAGGGACCTCACTCATGCACCTGGTAAAAATAGCAAAATAAAACACACACATACCCCTTCTCAAAATCAAAGAAAAGCACACAAACAAATAAAGGCAAAAGACACCCCCTCCCCCAAATAACTAGAATAGGACCACCACTTGATATATTTTCTCTTCTTGTCTTTGGGACTAGCAGGCATAGGCAAAAATAATCCCCAAAGAAATAGGAGGGAAACCCCACAAAATGAGGCCAAAAAAGAAAACAACAACAACCCTCTTTTGTAGTTTTTTGGAGCATCTTTTGTAGTCTTCATTCATCATAACCTGAAAGTACCATCTCTCTTTATAATATCGTTTAGTAATCTTTTACTTTAGCTGATTGGCTAAATATGGTTCTAAATTTATTTTTAAAATATTATTTTAAGTACCAATTTGTGCAGTCCAAGCAACACGGTACACTTGAGCTATTCTTGAACATTCCACTAGCTTGGCTACTTAATATAGTGGAGCAACGTCAATTAGAATGTTAACTATGGTTTATGGATGGATGGACAATACATTCGCTCAGTCACGATGTCCTAGGAAGACAAGTGTTATTTTTAGATATACTGTACTAAAAAAGCAATGGATGGCTTTCAAAGGTGATATGCCTAATAATACACTTATTATGTGTGCAGTAGTAAATTTATAATGAAAATGGCTAAAAACTTTGTTATTTAATTAAATGTATCATCCTAAGCATCAGGCCCTCCTAATGTCACACTAGCTGGCAGGGTACAAGTAAAGCAGCTAGTCTATAAAGGTGGCACTGATGCAGCAATATATAACAGTCTTGCTACGCTACATAACATTCCTGGTGAGCTAAAATGTGGACAATGGTATGTTCAATGCCTTAGCTGGATGGTCCTGATCACAGAAGCCTTAGTCAGGCATTCAACATAGGGATTAAAGAAAACATGCAAGGGAAGATATGTGCCAGCCCTGGCTTTCTCCAGTCCTTTTTCTCCACATGAGTAGAGTGTGCAGATAGAACTAAATTTGAAGAAACAAACTGTTTTTACATCTATACATGAACAGAAACTCTGATTTTTCATGATTTCTAATCACAAGGAGATGCTCCATGAATAGAATCAACTCTTCCCTTCAGATTTCACTCAACACCCATGGAAAGCTGAGAGACGGTGTGGTGGGCTAGCACTCTCCCTTCCTCACGTTTTTACTTCAACTTCTTTGTTGAACAAATGAGTAGGTTTATAGAAAGACATTAATTTAGGTCAGCTTTGTGGATTCTCTATGGTATTAAAATAATCCACATGAGAGACAACCGCATTACTATCCTGAAAGCCCAGGGTGCACAGAATTTGTTTCTAGTGGGCCATGTGTCAGTTAACTACTGCCCTTCAGCCAGGGCCTGGTACTCCAAGTAGTGATTTTGATGGAAAAGCACCATTTCCGCTCTCTTTCCAGTCTTCTGACTGAAGTACCACAACTTCATCATCAGTGTGGCCTAACCAAAGACTGGGGGCAGTAAAATGAAGGCTCAAGTTGCTGCCCTGTCTGAATACTAACTCCGTAGTGCTTATCCGGGTGGCAGTGGCAGCTGATGGAAATCTTTTAGGTGTCCAGTAATAGAGATATAAAACCTCTCTTGTCTCATCTTCACATGTGAGGGTCAGGAATTGAAAAATTATTTCTACTTTCTAAAAGGGTGAGTTATTTTCTAACACTGATGGCACCAGAAGGAGAATAAAATGACTAGTGTACAAATTAAGCAAGAAGTGCAGTGGACCCTTGACTTACAGACGGCTTGACTTACAGACTTTTTGAGTTACAGACTTCTCTGGCCGCAAAATTTAGGTTTGACTTGCAGCCTGAGAATTGACTTACAGACCAGAAAAAACCAAAATGGAACAAAAACGGCCTGTTACGGGATTAATCGGTTTTCAATGCACTGTAGGTCAATGGAGACTTGACTTACAGACTTTTTGACTTGAGAACCGCCTTCCAATACGGATTAAGTTCTCAAGTCAAGACCCCACTGTAAATAATGTTTCAATGTCAACAATGCTTTGTTGCATTGGAAACACTGAATTAGAAGCATCAGAGAGGTTGCTTGCACCTTTTAAATAAAACAATTCATCAGTCATTCTGTGTATGTCTACTGTACTTTGCTTCTCCAGGGAGAATAACACTTCTGTGCAGACATAATTTGCAAAAATAATGGAGATCTTCATTGCTGAAACAAAAAAAAGTCTGCTACCAGGGGTATTGCTAGGCAGAACTCTAAAGAAGAATGAACATAAAATTCCTTGTTTTATTCTTGCCTAGAAGCAAGGAATTTCACAGTGACAAAGTTCCATGTCAGCTTATCAGGAGTTAAATCCACACGGGCTGTGATCATGCACAATCATTGCTCCGTTTGGGCAAGAAACAATGACATTCAGGAACTATATGTTTGAAACAGCTCTAGACTACTCAGCACATAACCTAATGCCTGCTAGTGAAACAAAGTGTTTGAAATAAAAATAAGATATCATGGATCTAAATACATAGAATTAAAGGCAGGTAAGAAATATTAAAATATATTGGCCGCTTTTGTGGTGTTGTTTGGTGACTGACCTGAATATGTATGAGGGCTGGCCTTCCATGCCCCACTCCATTTACTGTATTTCCTTCCTCCTTTCTTATGTTTTTCTCTGATGTGTCTTTTCTTCTAGAGTTGCAAGTATAAATTACCAGCATGCCAAAGAAACAATCACAGCTGCAGGTACATGTAGTGAGTTAGAGGAATGGATAGGCTAGGATCAAAAATAGATGTGGTTTCTATCTTATCCCTCATAAAATTAAGTAAGCATGGCATTGTAGTGAAATGCCAACAGGTGACATCATTCCTGCCTGTCCATCACAGAAACTCAAGAGGGAGGAGCCAAGGATAGGGCAGGAGAGGCAGAGTTAGAGAGAGACAGTTGGAGATGTGGAATGGCAATTAGGGTCTAGGAGAGAGTTAATGAATTGAGCTGAGAGTGTTACGAGAGGGAATTGAGAAGGTTAAACAATATTGAACAAGCAGGAATGAAATTATAAGTACTATGAGAGAGATATTGATTAAACATATATAGTAGTTCGGAATAAAAGTGATTGCCTACATGAACCAATCCGTGTTAATACCTGAAACAGTTCATATGTGATTTACCTTTATGATTTACTTGACAATAAAAGAATGTGTGTTAATTAAACCTCTGATTCCTAAGTTCAATAACCCTTAGTTTTGGCAGCACATGTGTATAACGTAATTCGTATTAGGAGAATACCTGGAGGCAGCATGAAAGAAAAAGGGTGTGATCCTTTGTGAGAGCCAAGTAAACAGGGGCAACAAGGTCGATCACCACAGGCATATTGTATACAGCAGAATAAATCCGCTGTTTGGCAGATCAGTGATCAAATATGTGGAATAGTTCTGTCTTCAACTTCTTGCTTGCCTTTGCTTTAAATCCCTATATAGTTGCACCTCCTGGTGAAAACTATTTTGCTGTAGGCTATAGACATTATATTCTAGCTGGTAGGATAGCTCAATAGCTTAGGTGCATGGCTATGGAGCCAGAGGTTGGGAGTTCAAATCTCTACTGTGCCTCCAGAGAAAAGAGCCAACCTGGGCAAACTGTACAGTCCCAGGATGCCCCCAGAAGAAGGGACTGGTAAACCACTTCTTAATAATCTGTACACCTATAAACCCTACAAAGTGTCACCATAAATCAGAATTAACTTGACCGTTATTATCTGGAATTCACATTCCAATGGGAATAATACAACTGGAAAACAGAAAAAAAGTATCACAACATGCTTCTCACTAATTTTAATTCATTATTGAGGTATAAAGATATTTTTCCTTTCCTTTGGCTGACTTCATTCCAGAGGAATAGCCATGTGAGTTTGCTACAGTGATATCCTCACCTATTGATATGTGATGTGTCCACAGACGTGTGTGTGCATGTCCATACACATAAACACACACTTCCTATGCCACTTTGAAAACTAACATCACATAGAACAACCAATTGGTTTCTTTTTGAGCTTTTGTTTTTAATTTATTTGTTAAGCATACTTCATAGTATGCTTAACAAAACACATATTTCATTTAATTCAGAGTACAGAATTCATTAAGAAAGTTAAGAACATATCATCATGTGAAAAAGAAAGTACACTCTCTTTGAATTCTATGGTTTTATATATCAGGACACAATAGAAATCATCTGAACCTTAGCAGGTAAACACAACCTCACATCATCAACAACACATGACATATTACATTGTGTCATGATTTATTTTACAAAAATAAAGACAAAATGGAGAAGCCATGTGTAAAAAACTAACTGCACCCTTACTGCTTCCATAGGAATTAAGAGGCCAGATGCTGCTAACCAAATACCCTTGAGTAATTGATCACCAGCAAGTGTGACCACCTCTATAAAAACCAAAGTTTTAGCAGTTTGCTGATCTGGAGCATTCAAGTGTGTGTTAACAAAATGCCAAGGAGGAAACACATCAGCAGTGATCAATTGTTGCTGCACATCAATCTGGAAAGGGTTATAAGGCCATTTCCAAACAATTTAAAGTCCATCATTCTACAGTGAGGAAGATTATTTGTAAGTGGAAAATATTCAAGACAGTTGCCAATCTTCCAGGATTGGATATCCAAGCAAATTCACCCCAACATCAGACAGAGAAATTGGAAAAAAAATCTCAGACTTTACAGGCCTCAGTTAGTACATGAAATGTTAATGTTCATGATAGTCCAATTAGAAAAAGCCTGAACAACTTTGGTTTGTTTGGAACAGTTGCCAGAAGAAAGCCTCTTCTCTTTAAAAAGAACATGGCAGCACAGCTTAGGTTTTCAAAGTTGCATCTGGACTAACTGCAAGACTCCTGGAACAATGTCCTTTGGACAGACGAGATCAAAGGGGAGATGATTGGCCATAATGCACAACACCACATTTGGTAAAAATGAAACAGTATATTGGCACAAAACCCTCATACCTAGTGTCAAGCATGATGGTGTAGGGGTGATGATTTGGGCTTGTTTTGCAGCCCCAGAACCTGGACACCTTGTAGCTATTGAATTGACCAAGAACTCCTCTGTAACCAATAAAGTTTTGGCCAAAATGTTCATAAAAGGAGCTGTGTTTGGTTATTTGAGATCCATTCCCAAGGCCACTATCAGGCTTGCTGAGAAGTAAGTAGCCATCCTAAACAGGTTTTGCATCCATCTTATAATGCATAATAAATGTATTAAGCTTTTGTAACCATAACATAAATTAAAGAAAAAAGATGCTAAACAAATAAAAAGAACAAATACTTGAGAGTACACAACTATCACAAACAAAGGACAAAAAAAACAAACATATGGTAGATGTGGCATATCATCCTCTACTCCAGGAATTGGTGTTTAGTCCTAGGAGGTGGAAGGAATGAAGAGGATATCATTATAAAATATATTTCAGCCAGTTGAATATTACGTATTTCTTCAAATTGGAAAACTTAATTGTGAGATCTCTTCTTCTACTATTAATCTTTTAAATGCTGTTGTAAATACTCACACATTCTATCTAAGTGTCTGTTCCTGGTGTTTAGCACATTCAGTTGTGTTTTTAACAGAAACGAATCTTGTGCATTGAGTTTTAGATAAAGGGGAGATAAATCGGACATCTAGTTAAGAACAAGATATACTGAAATCCTTAGATCTAAATGTCTTGCCAATCATTGTAATTGTAAACCCCTACTCACTTGCCATTTAAAGCTGCCACACCAACTGTGCTCCTGGCAATAGACATACTGGCGACAAATGTCCACTGTTGACTTTGGGGGTCCCACCTCTCGACTGTATTCAAATAGCTCCAGCCATCATGGCCTCCCACTGCGTAAATTGGCCCTTCAAGAACGGTAACTCCTAAAAAAGGAGAAGAGGCAGAGAAAGAAAATCACACATCCAGGAGTTGGAACAAAGCTTTGAGTAGGCTAGCAGGGATGAGGCAGGCAAACAGTCCAAGCTGCCAGCCCTGACGTAACAGTATTTGGGGCCACTTGAGGAATGCCAATGTAATGCATATTGGCATCTCTAGAAGAATAGTGCATCTGTGGCCACACAGATTTGCAAGGTGGTGACAGCACATTAAAAGAGTCAGTTCCACTCTGCTCTTGCCCAGTCCTCTCTGAACATTTCTCACCCTATCTTGAAACTGTGTCCCAAGACTCAGTATCCTGGCAAAAATCATGGAGCTTGGGGGTATACCAACCATCATGATCCCAAAGAAGGCATGATATTGATGTCATAATTTCCAGTTAAGAAGAGACAGCACAAAATGTATCAGGTGTTACGATGAGCCATCCCAACCTATTATCTTCTTGGTTCTCCAAAGTGACATTTGGAGAAAGACTTGTAAGAAAGAACTGCCGGAATGGCTAGGCAGGCTTGCAGCCCCCTTTTTTAGTTGGGTTAAGCTGAAACATGCTTGCCCTCATTTGAAATGGGGGGGGGGGTTTAAAATTTTGAAGCTAAGGGCCAGCTTGACTTTCAAGTTATTCCCAGTATGAATACTCCCACCATCTCTAGTATGAACCTAAGACAATCCATCCAGGTTCAGCTCCCTGTTTCCATCAGGGGACAGCCATGTGCTTTTGAACACTAGGAACCATAACACAAAGGTGATGGATTTTGCCTAACCTCTGATATTCATCACCATACCTCTTGCACAAAAGTTACATTTTCTACCATGGGTAATAATGTTTGGTGGGTCTAAGCTCCTTTTCTAACCTACTGCAATCATATACTTTGTGATAGCAGCATGAGTAGCCTCCATATGAAGGTATTTGTTCTAAACAAGTGAGAAGTGCAGCCTATTTGCATAATCTTTTAAGAAACAGGATACTTAATGTGTGTGTGTGTGTATATATATATCTAATTTATTTTCTGACCTCAGAACTCTTGACTGATCTTGAAGAATTCTATCTTTTGTAATGCTAATGACACTGGTAGTTTTAAGTGTTTCTCAAGTCTTCCTTCCTGAGATAGTTAAAGATGGATTTTCTGAGGCAGAACAGTAGCGTGAGACAAACTGTTCCAAAGATAACAAAGGCTAAAAGCCTGTCTTTTCACGAATGAACTTTTCAGTTCATTTATTTTAATAGCCAGAACTCAATTTATTTCTAAGTAGCCTGTAGTGAAATGTCGAGATTGTCATTCCTATTAACACGTGAATGCATTTCTGTTCTAAGGCTAAAAAAAGTCTCATTCTCTCTCCCTCCCTCTTTTCTAGTAGGTACCCTTGAAAGTAAGACAGCCTGTTGGGATGAAACACTGGCAGTTACCTCAACAATTCCTACTTCGCATTAATGACTCAACACTTAGCTATGTCCATGCCTTTTGGCAATTAGTACCTACCTGGAGCACACTGGAAGATCAGCTTATTTTTGTTGGTAATATTTTATTGAAATATGAAATATTTTGTGAAATCAATGTCCCCTGCCTTCATTTGTTTTATTTTTGCTTCTGCTGCTATGTCTTATGATTCTGATAGTAAACTGTTTGCTAGAATGTAATTGTCTTCTGCAGTGTCCTAAGAAATGTAAGTGGGCACAGAGATTTTTCTCTTCAGGCAAGTTTTCCCTGAATGACTGGCTGCCTGAGTGGGGTTTTTCAAAATGTTGTACCTTAGTATTTTGAATGTGTTTTGCTGTTGCTTTTTTTCCCATAGTGTTTGTTTTTAGTATTTATATACACACTGTTAGCTTTTATAGTGTCTTTTTAAAATATAAGCTATCTTGGGTCCTTTTAAGAGAAAGGCAGGATACAATATTTTTAATAAATAAATAAATAAATAAATGAAGTACAATTTCCTCTATATGAAATAACTTCTAGCTGACTTCTAGTAAAATCTAAAAACTGCCAATGTAAGAAATAAATGAATGTTTTTCCACAGTTTTGTTCTTGTTGCTCAAATGTCCCCCAAGTAACAGCCTGGTGGTTTGATTAGCCATTTTGATTGAGCCCTAAATATCATAAGCCATTATAACTTTTTATGTAAAGAAAGATTGCTAGGACATATTGTAAATATGATTGTTTCCCAATTATCTGAAAGATTTTTTTCTGACTTCAGGTCAGAGCAATGCTTCCCGAAATGTAAAAACTTTGCCTGAAATCCAATTGATAGTCCCATCCAAATAATACCTAATGAATCAACTGTTGAATGCAATGTCAGCACATATCTGATTGTTTCAAAGGGTCAAGTCTAGTTGGGACCAACAAATATATTCAGACTTTTATTTTTCGAACTGTAATGGGATGAAATGCCAGAGCTCTGGCAACTAAAAACACTCTTTTCTTCAGCTGCCTCACCATTTACAATGGAAAGATCATTTGACCTCTAAAGATAGGCCATTGATAATCTATAGTAATATCTAGCAGGTTTAAGTTGAAAGAGTCAGTGCTGAAAGTAGCAAATATCTTATGTTGTGCCAATCAGAAAAGAAACTGGGTCCCTTAGATAGAAAAGAAATGTATCAGCTGCCCCCTCTGGATAGTGTAGAGGTTTGTCACAACAGGGATTGTGTTTAAATGTACTGCACCAATCACCTGGATGAGGCAGGCACATTGTGTCCAGTTTTAAAAGATGTATAAATTTGGATCAGGGCTTTGCTCTGTCAAACTAAGGGAGGTGAGCAACCTTACATGGCAATGGGCCATTTCTGACTTTTTGGCAGAGCACCCCCATAAGAAATGCAGTTCCCTTCAAATTTGGAAGTGACTGAAAGTTCACTTCTAACGTTGGCCTAGTATAAACACTGACATACAGTGGTGCCTCGAGTTACGGCCATAATCCATTCCATTTATTTATTTATTTATTTATTTTATTTATCTATTTAATTTATATCCCACCTATCTAGTCAGCTCAGGACCACTCTAGGCGGCTACCAATACACAAGTGATAAAAATAAACATATATAAACAGCATAAATAAAACCTTACACAGATAGGAAAGTAATTAAGAAAGAAAGAAAGGGACATCATGGATTGTCTGGTGGGAAGGCCTGCCGAAACATCCATGTCTTCAGTTGGTTCTTAAAGATACCCAGCGAGGGAGCTCCGCGGATCCCAGGAGGTAGATTATTCCAGAGGTGAGGAGCCACCGCCGAGAAGGCCCGATTTCTTGTCTTCTCTTTCCGGGCCTCCCTCGGCGTTAGGCTCCTCAGCCTCACCTCCTGGCTCGTGCGAGTGACACGGGTAGATCTTGGTGGGAGTAGGCGTTCCGCCAGATATCGAGGCCCTAAACCGTTTAGGGCTTTATACGTAAGCATTAGCACTTTGAAGTCGATGCGGAATTGGATGGGCAGCCAATGCAATGTGGCCAGAGTGGGCGAGATATGTTGGAATTTTCTCACTCCACTAAGTAATCTGGCCGCCGCATTCTGCACCACCTGTAGTTTCCGCAGCAGCCTCAAAGGAAGTCCCACGTAGAGCGCATTACAGTCGTCTAATCTTGTGATTACGAGCGCATGTACCAAGGTGAGTGCCCCCACATCAAGGTATGGCCGCAGCTGGGCTATCCGCCTGAGATGAAAGAAGGCGGTGCGGACCACCGACGCCACCTGTGAATCCATGGTGAGCGCTGGGTCCAGATGGATCCCCAAGCTGCAGACCCCATCCCTAATGGGCAGAGTCACCCCCCCCAAGGAGAGGGAGTTTCCCAAATCCCCAACTGTGGGAGGACCCACCCTCAGTACCTCCGTCTTGTCCGGGTTCAGCCTCAGCCCGTTCTCCTGCATCCATTTCAGTACGGTCTCCAGGCAGCGCTGAAGGCACAGAACGGCATCTCCTGCAGTTGGCAAAAAGGAGATGTAGAGCTGAGTGTCATCCGCATACTGATGGCACAAGGCTCCACACCCCCTGATGACCCCACCCAGCGGCCTCATATAGATGTTAAATAGCACTGGGGAGATGATCGACCCCTGTGGAACCCCACAATTGAGACTCCACGGGGCCGAAATACTCTCCCCAAGCTGCACTCTCTGGGGGTGGTCCTTCAAGAAGGAACGGAGCCAGGCCAATGCCAGACCACCAATTCCCAACTCGGAGAGCCTCCCCAGGAGGATACCATGGTCAATGGTATCAAAGGCCGCTGAGATATCGAGGAGGACCAGCAGAGACATTTTGCCCCGTCGGCCTCCCTCAATAGGTCATCACACAGGGCGACCAATGCTATTTCAGTACCATAGCGCGGCCTGAAGCCCGACTGAAATGGATCCAGGGCATCTGTTTCATCCAGGAGCGCCTGAAGCTGGTTGGCCACCACCCTCTCAACTACCTTGCTTAGGAAAGAAACGTTGGCGACGGGCCTATAGTTGCCAATTTCGTCCGCCGCCAAACTAGGTTTCTTCCTAATGGGCCTAATGAGTGTGTAATTCAGGGCAGATGGAAATCTGCCCTCAAGGAGAGACCCATTAATTATAGCCGTAGCCCATTCAGTTGTTAACGGCCTGGCTGCTTTGATTAGCCAGGCCGGGCAAGGGTCAAGGGAGGAGGTGGTCGCATGACAGTGATCAAGCACCCTGGCCACAGTGTCAGGCGTAACAGGCTGAAAGGTGTCAAGAATCACCGGGCAAGACGGAGCGCTGGACATCTCTGCTCGACTCACTGTATTCAAAAAAGGAGAGAGGTTCCGGCGGATGGCCTCCACTTTTGATTTAAAAAAATGCTGCAAATTGGTCTGGCGAAAAACTAGGGGGAGGCCCATCACCCAGACCAATTCCGGATAGGTCGCGTACTATACGGAATAATTCCACCTGCTGATTAGACGCCTCGCTTATCCGGTTAGCGAGGTATGATCTACTGGCAGCCTTTACCTTGGCAAGGTAAAGGTTAGTAGCGACCTTGACAGCTATCCAGTTAAAATCCGTCGGGTCCTTTCTCCATTTGCGCTCTAGCCATCTCCTGACCCGCTTCAGCGCCCGGATGTCCTGATTAAACCAGGGCGCCAGGCGGTTTCTGCGGCGGAGAGGGTGTTTAGGAGCGATCGTGTCTACAGCCCTAGCTGCGGCGGTGAACCAGCCGTCAACCAGAGCCTCGACAGGAGCACCAGCCAGGTCAGCCGTGACACCTCTCATGGCATCCTGGAATCCAATCGGATCCAGTAGCCTTCGAGGGCAGACCATAACAATAGGCCTCTGCTCCCTGTGAGGGGAGATGGACGTAACTCAAAATGGTCATAAGTCGAAGCACCATTTCCCATAGGAATGAAATGAAATGTGATTAATCTATTCTGGCCAAAGAAAAAATCACCAAAAAAATCACTGCAAGACTCATTGGAAACATGATTAATTCCTTCTGGTCGAAGGGGGGGGGAGAAAAGCAATCAAGCGTGCAAGACCCATTGGAAATGCACAAAGAAGGTCGGAAATGTGAAGAAAACAAAGGAAAAAGCAAGGGAAGCATTCAAGACCCATTGGAAATGGGGGAACCCCAAAAAAGCAACCAAGCCCCCCAAGTCCCATTGGAAACAGGGGGAAAAACGACAACAAACAACCTCCCCAAGACCCATATGAAATGGGGGAAAATCCAAAAAACAAAGAAACCCCCCAACAACCATCACAGCACAGACACATATCCCCCCAGCCCAAAGCCACACTGCAAAAACACCCAGAACAGTTTTTTAAAATAAAAAAAGCACTTTACCTTACCAGGCAGCCTGAAGCCTCCATGCAAACACATACACACACACTCAAAAGCAGAAGCGAGGCAGCCCCAAGCCTCTTCTGATTGCACACTCTCTAACTGCTGGGCTGAAAGAGCTACAAAGCAGCAGCCTTGTCACCACCTACAGTTAGCAATTTGAATTTCCCACCTTTTTCCTTCCCTTTTCTGCCCAGAAGTGGAAGCTATGATCGCAAGTAGAAGCAAAATTTTGCGGCTGATTGTAACATGAAATGGTCATAGGTAGGGACGTTCGTAAGTCGAGGCACCACTCTATATGATGTGCCTGGTTTTAGACAGCTGCTACTCCTTTTTTTAGTTTATTTTTTTTCAAAAAGGGAGGAGCTCAAATGGGGTAGGGGACCACAAAAACGTAACACAGAGCTGCATGAAGCATATGTTGCCTCTCCAATTATGGGCTACTGTGATATGAGTGCAGCTGGGCACTTCTGATTTTATAATATATATCTAGTTTGTAGCTAATGCAGTTGCTTCCACTGAAGGCTAATGACCACAAAACAGGATTCTCAAACTAAAAACCATGGCTTAGTTGATAAACCATAAACCTTCCATCCATGCACTTTAACTTCAACCTCTATACATAAGGAGTAAAAATTATTATTTTTTTAACATAGAAGCATGCACTCTGTTTTTTCTGATATACCTCAGTAGGTTGGAGCACCTGTTCATGGAGCCAGGAGTTTGAATAGCTCACTGTACCTCATGGGAGAAGAGTCACACAAGATCTCCCAGAGCATGTGTAGCTGATGAGGTTATGTGCCTTGCCGCCCATGTGGCCTATGGTCTCAGAAGGAGGGCTGGAATTAGTATACCACTTCTGAATAGTTTAAACCTAAGCAATTCTAGGTGGTTTGTCATAATCTGAAAATGACATGACACATAACTAATTTAAACATTGCACACATTGTAGTTCCACAATATTTTATATTCACTATTTAAAAAGCCTACCTCACATTGATACTTCCTTGTCTTTCCTCTTTTCACATATATTTTGTCTTTCTGCTGTTGATCAGGTCCACATAACAGGTTTTATCTTCTCACGCTTGGTCACTCAAAGCTCTATTCACTCACGATTGATTTCACAGGAGAAAATATTTTATGATGTAGAACAATGTTTATGGAAATGTTTTGGTAATGGAAATACTTTGAAAACAGAATATTTTTTAAAAATTACCTCCATGTGATTAAGACTTCTGAATAGATCTGGTAGATGAAAATATAAGCTACAATTCTGCACATGGTACTTACTTTCAAAAATTCCTTGTTTGGTATCTCTTTTGGGGAAGGAAGCAATTGTCCTGGGTAAAGGACATCATAAATAGCCACAACCTTTTTCATTCACAGTGAAAAGGGGTGTCTCAACGCATCAAGATCACTTTTCAAAAACTATCAACTGCTGTAAGATATTTGGCTGGTTTTCATGAGAATAAAAAGATCAGTTCTCTTTTTATCACTAGCAGCCTTTTCCAAAAAAAATGAAGAAAGAAAAAAAAGAAAAGAAAAAAAAGGCAAAATTGGAGAAAAGGTGGAAAAAGTGGCTCATTTGAACATTTAGCTTTCAGGCTTCTCAGAATCTCAAAGACAGCCGACTCGGGGTTGAACAAAGAAAAGTTTCCCGTCCTTCACCCACCCTGCTACGTCTTGACAGTTATGTCTGTAGATCAGATGTTCTGCAATAGGGTTGGGCAACTGAGATCATCTACCCAGTTATTCATTTTAGCCTACAACTTCAAACTGTCTTAGGAAGCACAGCCAATTTTAAGGAATCATGTGATCTTCAGTTCAAAACATCTGGAGGTTCACACTTGCTCACCATGTTAGATACAGAATAAATGAGTGATAAAAGGAATGGGCCCACTAGGCTCACCTAAATTAACTGTCCACATCAGTTAGTTTACTTCCCATCTTCATAGAGTGACATCATCACTGACTGTAACTCCTTGATTTGGAAGAAAAACCTGAGCAACTTGCATTGTGGTCCTCGGATTCTCCTCCTACTCAGATTGTAAAGAGTATTGAAAACAATTCCTCTTTCCCTGTCTGCCTGCTCTCTTCTGTCTTTCTGCTATAACTTAAGGCAGGTAGCAACTGTGACACCAGCAGAAGCATCAGGAATTGTTGGGAAAGGTCACTTGAGGCTTCCCTTCCTAGTGCCTTCAGAAGCCATTAGAATTATTTTTATAGAAATCAGTTACTCCTTGCAGGTCAATTCCAGAATGCTACTCGTATTACATGCCAAAGGAGTCACAAGCCATGAGAAAAGTACTGTTTCCAGGTTCTGCAATAGTGTTTCTACAACATTTTGTAGAATATTTCTATATTTTGCTACCGCAGTTGCTAGATTGTGAGAAAATGATGACACATTGTACAAGGCTCATGCAACAGTTCGGAATGATGGTCAGATTCTGTGCCATTTCAGCAACATCATTGGAAGCGTGGCCAAAACAAGGTTCAAATAATTTGATTATCAGTCTGATTTTAGCAGATTGGAACATAGTTTAACAATTGGAACTTTGCACATTTCTGTGGGAGCATAGGCCCATCACTGATCAGAAATCTGGGCATGAACTTAATGCTTCTATAATCATAGATAAGCTCAGAATGTATACAGATTAACTTTAGCTACCACAAAGGCTTTATGCTGAGATAAGAGGATGAAAAGGAAGTTTTTTCCCCTCTGACAGTGGCCCACTATTAAAAAAATAGGCTTGAAGGACCCTGACTTTGTTGCATTCAACAGCTGTATAGACATTTATGTATCATTTAGTATTATGACTGAAATGTTATGTTTTTAAGATACAAAACCCAAATCTATTAGATGTTTGTTTATTTTTATAGATTTCTGCACTGCATTATATTAATCTCAATATGAAAATACTGAGATTGGTTAAAGGAGAGGACTTCCTTACTAGCTTGTAAAACTTCTTATAAACTTTTTTATTCTAACTTTAATAGGAAAACTTAATTAAAGGTTGTTTAATGTTGCTAAGAGCTGGAGAAGCAGCTTTTATTAAATATGCTGGCCCTCAGGGTTTGAAAAATAAATTGCATGAGAAGTATTGTTATTCTTTGGAAAGTAATAAACCTACAGAGGTTGTCTAAAAATATCTTAGGACTTCAGTTTGATCACGTATACTGAAAGTTTAAACATACCAGGGTCTAAGCAATTTTATCCGGACATATATCAGTGCCTTTAATGCGTTTTTTTTAAAAAAATAATCAATATGCAGATAAAGGAGATTAAAATATGGAGAGATCTGTCCTATATAGGCAGAGATAGGTTTTCTTTGTTCTAATTCAGATAGTGAGAAACCTTAACTCTATTCAGAAGTTTAACAAAGGGTTAACTTAAAAGTTCTCTCTCTCTCTCTCTCTCTCTCTCTCTCTCTCTCTCTCTCTCTCTCTCTCTCTCTCCCTGTTCAGGCATTAATGAATTAAGTCACATTCACATGCTTAGATAGAAGCATCAAACAAGGAAGGGCAGAGCTAGATGCTCCCCTCTTAAGTATGTTGAAGAGACTGCATTCATTCATGCGTGAATAGGTTTTGTGTCTCCTTAAGCAAATGAGTTTGGACACCCACTGGAAGCAAAAGTCATATTAGCATGAACTGACCACATTTCAATAAATCATGATCATCACATTTATGGTGACAGAATTACCAACATGTGTTGCTTGCTTTGAATCATCCAGAACAAGGAAGACCTCATTATTAAGAGATCTACAATAAAAGTCCATCAACAGGAAAATCTTTGTATCTCACTCATTTTCTTGGCAGTTTTGGGCAATTTATTATTCATTATAATGTCTATGTTAACAACAGTGCACATTTTATAATTTTCTTGTCCTTTCCTTCTCATGAGTGCTATAACTCTGCCTTAACAATGACAATGGAATGGTTTCCACAAGGGGTAAATCATTAATTCACTTGTAGTGCCTATTTCATTGACAAATTACAAACATGGCAGTGACCAATGATGACTATATTAAAAGTCTGCATGCAGGGTCTTATGGATATCTTTAAAATTAATGTTAAGTATTTTGAATGTTTTTAAAGAAAAATAGTTTCCTCAGGCAATTTGTTACAAATCATTTTCACTTATGTTGAAAATGAAGGTTATGATTCCTGTAAGTCAGTGCTCTTATTTAATTTATTTAGCTTCAGGTTCAGATCATTAATGTTACAAAATTATTTTGTAACATTAGATCTAGTCAAAATTGGCAAAGAATCAAAAATATTTACAAGGGATTAGCACAAAACATTATAGAGCAAAGCTCAAAATCATTTATTTGATTTACTTTAAAACATTTATATCCTGCTATTCCTCTGGTCAAGTGGGCCGTAGAAAGCCTGGCTAACAATAAGGCCAGTGGAGGTGATGGCATTCCAGTTGAACTATTTAAAATATTAAAAGATGAGGCTGTTAAGGTGCTACATTCAATATGCCAGCAAGTTTGGGAAACCCAACAGTGGTCAGAGGATTGGAAAAGATCAGTCTACATCCCAATCCCAAGGAAAGGCAGTGCCAAAGAATGCTCCAACTACCGCACAATTGCACTCATTTCACACGCTAGCAAGGTTATGCTCAAAATCCTCCAAGGTAGGCTTCAGCAGTATGTGGACCGAGAATTCCCAGAAGTACAAGCTGGATTCCGAAGAGGCAGAGGAACTAGAGACCAAATTGCTAACTTGTGCTGGATTATGGAGAAAGCCACAGAGTTCCAGAAAGATATCTACTTCTGCTTCATTGACTATGCAAAAGCCTTTGACTGTGTGGACCACAGCAAACTATGGCAAGTTCTTAAAGAAATGGGAGTGCCTGACCACCTTATCTACCTCCTGAGAAACCTATATGTGGGACAGGAAGCAACAGTTAGAACTGGACATGGAACAACTGATTGGTTCAAAATTGGGAAAGGAGTACAACAAGGCTGTATATTGTCCCCCAGCTTATTTAACTTATATGCAGAATACATCATGCGGAAGGCTGGACTGGAGGAATCCCAAGCTGGAATTAAGATTGCCGGAAGAAATATCAACAACCTCAGATATGCAGATGATACCACTCTGATGGCAGAAAGTGAGGAGGAATTAAAGAACCTTGTAATGAGAGTGAAAGAGGAGAGTGCAAAAAACGGTCTGAAACTCAACATCAAAAAAACTAAGATCATGGCCACTGGTCCCATCACCTCCTGGGAAATAGAAGGGGAAGACATGGAGGAAGTGACAGATTTTATTTTCCTGGGCTCCATGATCACTGCAGATGGTGACAGCAGCCACGAAATTAAAAGACGCCTGCTTCTTGGGAGGAAAGCGATGACAAATCTTGACAGCATCTTAAAAAGCAGAGACATCACATGGCCAACAAAAGTCCGCATAGTCAAAGCTATGGTTTTTCCTGTAGTGATGTATGGAAGTGAGAGCTGGACCATAAAGAAAGCAGACCACCGAAGAATTGATGCTTTTGAATTGTGGTGCTGGAGGAACAAACCTATCAGTTCTAAAGGAAATCAACCCTGAGTGCTCACTGGAAGGACAGATCCTGAAGCTGAGGCTCCAGTACTTTGGCCATCTCATGAGAAGAAAAGACTCCTTGGAAAAAACCTTGATGTTAGGAAAGTGTGACGGCAAGTGGAGAAGGGGACGACTGAGGATGAGATGGCTGGACAGTGTCTGCGAAGTAACCAACATGAATTTGGCACAACTCCGGGAGGCAGTGGAAGATAGGAGGCCTGGCATGCTCTGGTCCATGGGGTCACGAAGAGTCGGACACAACTAAACGACTAAATGAAATAAATTCCTCTGCAAAGTTTAAAAGAGCTTATTATGTGTGTGTGTGTGTGTTTCGTGAAGAAATGTAAATACCATTTGATTCACAAACACTAGGAACAGGAAGAGCTGTAAAAATAACAGTTGAACATCCATCAACATATTTTAATTATTTAAAGCACAAAGACAATTTAACATAGTAAATGAAAATTGCACACTAGGTTTCCAGAAGAATGAAGGCTTTTATAAGACTTCTGAATAAAGAAGTTAGATGAGTCTCTCTTCTCTTTTACATAGGTAAAGGTAAAGGTTCCCCTTGATATTTAGTTCAGTCGTGTCCGACTCTAGCAGTGGTGCTCATCCCTGTTTCCAAGCCATAGATCCAGCATTTGTCCGTAGACAGTTTCCGTGGTCACGTGGCCAGTGCAACTAGACACAGAATGCTGTTACCTTCCCACCGAGGTGGTACCTATTTATCTACTCGTATTTACATGCTTTAGAACTGCTAGGCTGGCAGGAGCTGGGACAAGCGACGGGCGCTCACTCCGTCGCGTGGATTCAATCTTATGACTGTTGGTCTTCCAACCTTGCAGCACAGAGGCTTCTGCAGTTTAACCTGCAGTGCCACACGTCCCTACTCTTTTACATAGGTTATTTTCAAATTTCAAATTTGTATTTTTGTTGTTATGTATGTGTTCTTTTGTGTATTTTTTTTGTATAAAATAAAAATTAAGTTAAAAAAAAAAACAAATTTCAGTACATTTCTTGAGACATGAATTGGAATGAAGGTAGGATATATCCCAGTATTGCCTAAATTGGGTTGCTCATATTTGTGGCTATCTAGAGATAGGGTGCTTCCACTCAAGGGGATAGTTCTGCAAAGAAGAAGACTAGCACTACAGCGCCATTGCTTTTCTGTTTGCACACCGTCTTCTGAACATCAATACCATTTTGATTACCATAGTCTATTAAGTTCTGACCACATGGGGTGTGTGTGGTGTGAAACATATATAGCTGTGTGGATGCAAGAACCATGGTTCTACTCCCTCTTTTCCTATTTTTTCACAGGTTGTTTGTATATTGGGTGTATCTAAATTTGCATGGAGTCTGAAAATACCAGAAATGATTCAATGACTGAAATCTTGTTGCTTAGTTAGTTATATTTTACTTAAGCACAGTAAACAGAAATCTACTAGCAAAATCAAAAGATAGGAGTGCCCCAAACAACAACAACAAAATATAACTAAGAGACCAGACTTCAGATCAGCACCAAATTTGGCACAGCTGTAGCAGAATGTCTGCTCTTCCTCTGTGCCAACTTTGGGGACATTTGGGCAAAGAGTTTTCAAGTTGTGAATTGTTTAAAAAAGTAACATGGTTTTACCCCCATGCAGAACCAAGTGACCATTTCCTCAGTCGCTCTTAAAAATAAAACTTCAGTTTTAACCTCTTTCTCTTTGTCCACAGGAATTTAACTTCTTTCTCTTCCTTCAAAGGAATCTGAGCATTCCTGGCTCTAATTTAGACCCTTTAATTACTGGTCTTTGACCCTTAAAATTTCTGAAATTGCTCATTTTTAAAATAACTTCTGAAAATACCAAAGGATCTATTTGCGTAGCACAGCATTCTGGCCAATCAGAATGTGCCTGGAGCCAGGCCACGGGGCAGGTGTCTGCGACTATTAACCCTGCCCTTTGTGGCTTTGAATGATCTCAAATCATACTTTACCTGGTTTACTCATGAGTAGGTTTATCCAGTTTACTCATAAGTTTATGGATGCACGTTATTTTATATGAGTGTTAGATGTAAATAAATAAATAAATAAATAAATGTTATCCTCCCTAAACCAATGTCAGATCATGGATGCCTTTTACACTCATAGATTACACCTCAGAAATCATGGATCCTTTAACGCATGGCTTTGCAGTGGTGCAAAAACATGCATCTGAAGCACGGATTCTTGTAGATTTGCCTGATCACCCTCAAACCACTCTCCAAATATAGGCCACATCTGTGCCCACAGGCTACACCACAGAAATCATGGGTCTCCCAGTGCATGGCTTTGCAGTGGTGCAAAAAGGCACAGAAGTAACAACAGCAATAGCAACGGCAATAACAATAATAACAACCTTTGAACTGCAGAGCTGGAAGGGATCCTACAGATCATCAAGTCCAGTCCCTGACAAGGAGGCATCATGAGGAACGGAAGTAAACCATGGAGGTATCCAGCAGTTCTCGGAGCTACATAGTTTTTACATAGGACCATCACCAAACCACTGTCCAGTCAAGCCCACAGACTACATCACAGGAATGATGGGTCCTCCAACACATAGTTTTGCAGTGGTGCAAAACATGGATCTGATATATGGATCCTCATGGAGCCACATGATTTTTAACTAGGATGATCCCCAAACCACTGTCCAGCCATAGGCCCCATTTATGCTAATAGATTAAAAAAATCATGATTCCAGAGACATTCTGATTGAGCAGACAGCTATAGAATGTTCACATTTCTATAATATGTACATGGTATGATAGACTCAGGTTACTCATTTTTGCTCGAGTGAGAGTTTAGACTAGACTTTATTGAGCACCCACTTTTCTGCTTTGCTGACTGTCTTTAGTATCTCTACTAACACCATATTTCAAGTGACTTCATTTTCACACGTCTTTCTTCACGATTTTCCTTTCACATATATACATGATTTTGACTTTGCTTTTTCTTTGCTAATTCCAACCTCTTCCTTTTTTAATTATTATTGTAGAGAGCTAAGGGAAATCTTTAGGAAAACATATACACAACATATCCATAGAGATTTTGGTCCAATACAGATTTTCTTCCTCTGCTTGCAGATTGGAAACTGGAATATAGCTTTCCAGTCTGTGTTTGACAGAGTGAACATAGCAACATTAGTTCAACCAAGATATTAAAGAGTGTGTATTAGAGAAGGTCATGAACCTCAGTTTGGAGATTTGTGCCACTTCATCAGTATAGTGTCACAGGTGTACCCATGATTCAAAAAGACAGGGCTGTAAAATATCATGCCCAGATTTCCAGTAGGAAAAAGGATGCCAAGCTTTACATAGCAAAGGAGAGACTGAATGCTGACAACACCAATGGCAGCAGTCAAGACGGTCTACAGCATATCATATTCTGCTCACTACCATTCCCACCTGTTGAAAAACAGCTCTGACAATCACTTTGTGTTTGGGTGAGAAGTGGTTAACTGATTATTATTTTTTTTAAAAAAAGGAGTCAGCTTCTGGGATTTTCCCATGTGTGGTGACCGTTAGTCTGTGGAGTGTCTAGAGGTTCCATGATTCCCCATACTATTTCACATATAGAAGAAAAACCTTAAAGAGTCTGTTCAAAATTTGTGGCCTGGTACTACCAGTGTGCTGATGGCACTGTATGCATATGTGCGTGTGCGTGTACACAAATATATACCCACAAATCCAATCAGAAATTTCCTTTATATAGAATTACCCAGTGGTAGAGGATTCCAAAAGTTAAGCATATGTGTATATATATCTTTAAGCTTTCTGCATAGGGAGTATAAAACAGTGTTACTTCTAAAAAGTCATAACCCTTCGGCCCATTGGTAGGAGTCAGTCTGCTCTTGTTCTATGCCAAATTTGGGGATTTTTGGGCAAAGGGTTGTTCAGTTATGACTTTTCCTTTGTGTTTGGACAAGAAATGGTTAATTGATGAAAAAAGGAGTCTGCTTCTTCTGTTTTCCCTTTGTGGTGTCACTTTATGAATGATAGTGAGCACAGAGGTTATCTGGAGACCTTCTTGGTATCTGGAGACCATCTTGACTGCTGCTATGAATGTTGTGAATATTCAGGCTGCATTTTGCTATGTGAAGCCTGGCCTCCTTTTTCCTGCTAGCAATGTAGGCACTATATTGTGCAACAATATGAGGCCATTGCCTGGCATTTTGAGTTGTGGATACAGAAGCACAGTATCTTAAATTCTTAAACCAGAGGTTTTTTGAAGAATTGAATAGGGTTCTAGCCCATATGTTTAACACCTGCATAATTCTGTTTTAACTAAAATACTTTCTTCAGTTCACACTATCTGCATACATAAACACCATTTTTTAAGGATATGCTAATGTCTAAGATTAAAGGCAAAACTCTTCAGAGGGAAGGAGTGTAGCCCAAGAAGCAGTTCTGCACAGAATGGAATCAAAGCACTCAAACACATCACACCTTCCTAAGGGAAAACTCCATTCTGCCACCTGGCCTTGATTCCACTTTTTCTTTTTAATAGTAGAGTTCTTTCACATATTGTCTAATTTTCTGCAGCAACAAACACAGACACATAGAGCACTTAGAAAACAAAGGTTGATTGGAAATGAATCACAATATTGTCTGATCACACCACTTTCCCCATTTAATGAAAACAGAGCTTATTTTACAATAAATGTCTCTACCACAAAAGTTCTCTCTATATATTATGAATTGTCATGGCTTGTTCATTATTTTTTATCGGACTTCTTCATGATATTATCCAATCAATAGCTGATATCTTCTCTATGTTTTTGGCATCTCTTTTTAAACTAACACATGTCTTGCATTTTGGAGAAGAAAAAAATTTAGATGGATTAACTTTGCTCTATAGCCTTTCCTGGAGGTGTGCATCCAGCAGGTTAGCCTATTTTCATATATTTACTTTAGCACATCTTCACTATTACCTTTTATATTGTCAATATTTTTCTAACATGGTAATCACTTATAGTCCGTGTGCTTATTTTTGATAAAAGAATACATGACAGTCTTTTGATGTGCACTCAAATGCCTAGTAGTATCTTTTTTCCATCTTAATGTGGTGGGCTGGTTTGAGTGTGTCAGAGAAGCCAGGAGCACTACTATCAGGAAGCTAGACTCAATTATGACCCTGAACACCCAGCAGGGTCACCTAAGTAGAGAGAGAGATACCGGACAAAGATGCATCAACCCTCCTTAGGAGTAACACACGCATAAGCAGAAGAGAATGGATAGTTCCAGTGGTGATGGCAGATATTGAGCAGCAGCAGAAGCTATAGATCAGTGGTCCCCAACCTTCGGCCTCCAGATGTTCTTGGACTTCAACTCCCAGAAATCCTGGCCAGCAGAGGTGGTGGTGAAGGCTTCTGGGAGTTGTAGTCCAAGAACATCTGGAGGCCCAAGGTTGGGGACCACTGCTGTAGATGACACTGGTAGAGGATTTTTCACAGAGAATGGCAGCAAAACATAAGCTACCTTTTTTTAGTAGTGAGCAGAAGAAAGCAATGGTAAACCACCACTGAACCTTTATTACCCTGAAAACTCTATGATGAGTAAGTCCAAATGCTAGTCCAAAGAGACAGTGGTAAAGATGAGATTTCCATGTTGGAAAGCAGAGGCCCTGGAATATGGAGCCCATATATAACTGGATAATGAAACAAAACTGGATTCTATGTATCTCACAAATGATGGCTTACAATCTGTTGCTCAATGCAGTACTTGTTGGTAGAATAATATATTTGTGCACACTTTAGCATTTTCAAAAATAAGGTCTAGTAAAAATATCTCCGTGCATAAACATTTTTACTCAAAATATCAAAACACTGCACACCAAGGGGTGTCCCCAATATTTCCCTAAGTTTCTGACATTCACCACATGCAAGCAGAGGTGATCTTGTTTGCAGGCTTTATATATTTATATTTATCTATATTGGGATGTGTGTGTGTGTTTTATTGTTTCTATCTAGATATGATTTTTTTGATACAGCCAAGATCTAAACAGCATGCAGGGTTAAACAGTAGAAAAGAATCTATGTTTTGAAAAACTGAATGTATATATTTTAACCATTACATTCTATAATAATGTTCATGATCTGTACAATCTGTACTGTTGGAGTCAACATAATAAACAAGGATTATATGTCCATTTCTGCTGAAAAACACTATTGAATTCTAAAGAAATTGCTGAAAGGATATAAAGTATAAGACAACGTTCCCACTGCACAGTGATTTAATGCACTGAAAACACTGACAGGCCTGTTGTTAAACAGCTATAGACTATAATTAAAAGAATAAGAAAAAGGAATAAGAATATTGCTATCATTAGACCTTGATTTAAAATGCAATACAAATTCTCTTGTAGAGATTGAAAGGACTGTTAAAATTATCTACAGCCAATTAATTGAAATAGATTTATAAAATGAAGGACTTTATGGCAGAGGAAAGGGCATTGTGCCATAGTTGTCTTAGAATATTGAAAGGATGACATAGGAGAAAAAAATCTATATGAATTTTGATGCATCATTTTTTTCCATTACAAATTAGTCTGAGATTTTATCATAATGTTAGTTAAGAACAAGTTTCCTAAATTTACTTTCAATGAAACTGGACTCTGAGAAGGACTGTGCACCACTTGTAACAAACAGGTTCAACATCTCATCTGGATACTTGTGTGGATACTCCTTCCTTGCTTCTAGCTTGAGCTCAAGGTCCTTCATGGCTCAGAAACCCTGGAAACAGTGGACATGCTTAGCGTTTTGTACAAATTCCTTTTTCTGAAAAGGGTCAGTAGTACTTTAAAATCAGAAGGAAAGGGAGTCAAGAGAGGATAGTTACTATAAGCCCTGTTCAAGTGCTTAAAAGCGGGTCAACCTTGAAAGCATGAATAGGGAGAACTTTCTAGTCTAGCTGAGTTACTATCCAGGAAGAAGAGTCTCCGGAAGAGACAGACTGTGATGCCTCTCCTCAGATTTGGAACCCCTGCTTTGATACTGTGGGAAAACTATGTAGCAAAAGCTTTTTTCTTCGTATAGCAGCACTCCCCAAACCATTTTTGAACACCTTAATAGGCCTGGATAGCCCAAGGGTAGCTAGGTTGCATTTCTATCACCAGTACTACCAGCTACTATTTCTGATAGGCAAGCCCATGTGTAGAGACAGCAGGCTCAGCTCCCGGAAGGGAAGCCAGGTCACTATCTGGAAGAGGCAATAGGATCAGGCAATGGGAAGGGGGTTAGGGGCAGACTGTGATACAGGCTGGGGGAACAAACCAGAAATTTTGTGAAACTGCAAAATAATAATAGTGGTTTGGGTTTGTCAGTTGATGAACCCAAAGTGATGAACCCATGAGTTTCCCACAAACTTCCTGGTTCATTTTTTGCATCCCTGTCTCTAGTGGGAAATCTGTCTTTTTTATTTTGAGAAATCTGAACACTAACAGAATTTAATATGTATGAAGAATTTTATTTTTATTTATTTTATTTATTGCACTTCTATGCCACCTTTCTCCCAGCAATGAGACTATCAGTAGAGTAGAGTAGAATAATAATAACATAAATAATTTATGGAACAGTAGCCTGTGGTAGACAAAGGATTAGGCAGCTAGAAAGATGTTCTCATCGGCATATAGTTGTTTATGCCAGTTCACTTTCTGTTTAAGAAAATATGTCTCATTGCAGATCAAGCATTTGAGAGGAACATTGTAGATGAACTATTAGGCTGGTCTCCATATCAAATTCAGGAAGCTTGGGGGGTGATACTACTCAGCCTTACATGATGGGAATTATGGTTACAGCTTGGACATAATTCACCAAAAATAATGCTGTTATGCACAGTACATCGGCTAAAACTCTACTCCAGATTTACACCATCATTAAGTGTAATGGTGTAAACTGCCATGACAAATTGCAGCTAATTGGCAAGTTGGCACTTGTATTCTTAGTTGTCTGCCAGTTGCACAACCTGGTGCATGACTAGCAATGCAAACTTTTTAAAGAAGTAGTAATTTGCCATTTTGATTTATGCCATTACACTTGCTTAGCAGACTTCTAGAAGGCTGGTTTTGCTTATATGTCTAATTTGGTGAACATAGGTCCCTAATTCTTTCCCATTCTACCACCCTTATCAAATAAATTTTGGGAGAGTTTCTTTTTCTTTTCTTTTCTTTTCTTTTCTTTTCTTTTCTTTTCTTTCCTTTCCTTTCCTTTCCTTTCCTTTCCTTTCCTTTCTTTCTTTCTTTCTTTCTTATGCTGTAACAGGCAGCCAAAAAATCTCCTGTCCGTCACAGCTGGGCAGTGAGTCATCAGCCAATGGTGTGACGGAGGGTGGAACTTAAGGGGAGGAGCCAGTATAAAAAGGGGGGGTGAAGAGTGTGTGAGGCAGATAGAGTTTGAACTGAGAGTTTGAGCTGAGAGTTTAAAGTGTTTGTTAGTTATAGTGAGTGAGAGAGCCTGTCAGTGTGAAATAGTCTGTAAGAGCCAGTGATTTATTTACAGTGATTGACTTATTGATTCTTTACCAGTGATTTACAATTTTTATTTTCTGTAATCAATAAACCAGTTTTTGTTTTTCAAAGTTGCACTTGTCCTTTGCTTGATTTTCAAGGATAAGTTGGTGGCAGCAGAGTTTAAAGTGAAGTAGCAACCACTCTTTGAGGTTTGAGGGTGGCTGTTACAAATGCTATTCTAATATGTGGCCCAGAAATATTTCTCACCCTATACTTTTTCAGAATTTTTGCAGCTGCTGGGCTGAAGGCATCACATACCACTGGAGCCACTCACCACTGTAATTTCTTTCTTTCTTGAGTAAGAGTGATTTTAAGATAAAGATAAAATTTCCCAATAAATTTGCCACTATAATTTGTATCATTTTATGTGTGCTACAGTAGGACTTTGGACAGTGTATCGTGAGTAACTCATTACTTTTAGTGATTTACTTCCACATTTTACTTCTTCTTGAAGAAGAGCATTAGTTTTATATACCTTTTTGTATAACCTCCTTTTGCAAGAAAATATCAATAACAAATGTTTGATCCATTGATCCATTAACTATATAACAAAATCATAGAAAAATGAAATCCAAAAGTCATTAGAAGACCAGATGTTAGAAGCAGCACACTTTGCTTTTTTTCTTGGACTATACATTTCCCAACAGTTAGTGGGCAGTATCAATCACAATACAGTGGTGCCTTGCAAGACGAGCGCTTCGTTTTACGACGAAATCGCATAACAACGAAGGTTTTGCGATCGCAAAAGCGATCGTAAAATGATGTTTCCTATGGGGGAATTTCACTTTGCGACGATCGGTTCCCTGCTTCAGGAACTGATTATCGCAAAACAACAATTTTCGCATAGCTGATCGGCGGTTTCAAAATGGCCGCCTGGTAAAAAAATGGCCGCCCGCTGTTTTCTGGGATGGATTCCTCGCTGCACGGGCAGCGAAAATGGCCGTGCTATGGAGGATCTTCACTGGACGGTGAGTTTCAAGCCCATAGGAACGCATTAATTCGGTTTTAATGCGTTTCTATGGGCTTTTAAAAATCGCTTTATGATGTTTTTGTTCTACAGCGATTTCGCTGGAACGAATTAACATCGTAATGTGAGGCACCACTGTATTTAAAATTTTAGCAACATTGCTGGCAAGAGCACTGATGTAATTTAAGCATGCTTTCAGGAGATCTGTATCAGATCTTCCAGGAAACTGTTCTAGAAGTGCATTACTGTGTCCCTTGCACACATGTAGATGTCAGAATACAAAAGTGTACGTACTATGGTCTACACAACTCCAGTGCCATGCAGATGTAGTTACAGGGCATAACTTGAAAATGTTTTTCTATCATCATAGAGGACATGTAGAAAGGAAGGAAGATGATCTAATTATCCATGTGAGGTGAATTAAAGCTATCTTTCTCTCTGCTGGAGAAGCTGCAAGTGAGGCATGTATATGAGAGAAACAAACACATTCTTGAGAACAGAATAATGTAAGAATACTGGAAGAAAACAAGAAACAAAATGAGAAAACAACAGAAAGCAAGAAAAAAGAGGTGATTTTCAGAAAGTGGAATTTATCATCCTACTCCATTGGACGTTATTGACTGATTGATTGATTGTGTTAGTCAATCATTCAGTCCTTCATAGTTGGGGAATTACAAGGTTTAGGTCACAAGAGGACTCAAACCATTTATTCAAGCATAGGTCCAATGGAATTAGTTAAGATATTAAGCAGTATTGAGGATCACTGTCTCTCAGTTAAGAAGCCTTCCTTCTTGATCACCCCGTTAAAAAAAATAAAGCAAATTAAAATAATGTAAAAATCAATATTTCTTTATAACTTCAGGAGGACCTTAGAAAGTTTTAGAAGCATTTGGTCCATGGAAGACAAGGACCAAAAGAGAAAAGAAATTGACTTAGTCCATAATTTCAGATGATCTGCTTCTCTTTTTACAAAACAGTTTTACTTTAAACATATATCAATCTAAATCTAATTGTGTACATATAAGAATATTTTAGGTTTTGCAAAAGTTCAAGAAAATATTCATTCACAGACTGAAAAAAGTTCTTGTACATATAATTCACGAAGATCAGTTAGGCTTTCTGCCAAAGAAACAGGTGAGAAGCAATATTAGGACAATATTAAAAGTATTAGAATATTATGAGACACAACTAGGAAGAATGATGGCTATAATTTTTTATGGAGAGAAGACCTTTGACAATATCAATTGGGATTTCATGTTAAAAGAATTAGAAATCATGGAAGCAGGAAATGACTTCGTTGAGGCAATAAGGACTATCTATAGACAACAGAAAGTGAAGATCAGATTAAATGGAGAACTTACACAGGATATTAAAAATACAAAAAGGAACAAGATAAGGATGCCCATTGTCTCCTTTACTATTTATACTATTTATTGAAACATTATTACAAGTTAGACAGAACACAGATATAAAAGAACTCAAAATAAGAGGGGAAGAATATCAAGTACAGGCGTTTGCGGATGACATGGTCTTTATTCTAGAGGATCTGATAAATTCAATAGGGACATTAACAGAAACAATTAAAAAAAATTGGAGAAATATCCAGATTAATAAAGTAAATAAACAAGAAACATAAATTTTGTCTAAAATATGAAGAAAGAAGAGATCCAAAATTTAGGAGAAGCAACAGGTTTTAAAGAGGAGAAAAAAAATTAAATACCTAGGAATTCAGATTATCAACCCCCCCCCAAAAAAAAACCAAACAAGTACTTTGGTAAACGACAACTACATCAAATTATTTGGTCTGATCAAAAAAGATGTGGAAAAATGGTTAAAATTGCAATTATCAGTTATGCAGAAGATTGCAGCTGTAAAGATGAATAATTTACCTAAAATGATATTTCTTTTTCAGACAATACCAGTTCTTGCAAAACAATTAATACTTATCCCCCCTCCCCCAAAACAAGTTTGTCTGGCAAGGGAAAAAAAACCTTTAATAAAAATCAAAGCACTTCAAGATGCAAAACAAAAAGTCGGCTTTGGACTTCCAGATTGGTTTTTATATTATAAAGACTGCGCTCTAGTTTGGATAAAGGAATTAATAGTTTTAGAAAATGATAGAATATTGAAACTAGAAAGACATGTTTTAAATCTAGGATGGCATACCTTCCTATGGTATCAAAGAGCAAAAGACAATAAACAATTTAAGAATCTGATAAGGAAAGCTTTAAACTGGGTATGGACTAAGATCCCGGAAGAAAATTACCCAAAAGTTCCTGAATGGGTCTCACCAATGGAAGCATTTACACAACCAAAATTAATGGAAAAGAAGAAACTCTTGAGATAGAGATTTGTTAAAAGAGGACTTAAGTGTGAAATCAAGAGAAGAACTAGAAGAACAAGGTACAATACTTGATTGGTATACAAAAACACAAATAGATTCAAGATATGCAAGAGATCCATATGAACCTGAATTGTTTTTATTAAATGTATCACCAGGCTCAATAGAAAAAGAAAAAAAGATATTTGATCATACATGTAACTACAGCAGCAAGACGTTTATATGCCAGATACTGGAAAAAAGAGGAGACTCCAACAACCCAGAAGTTAACGGGAAAAATATCGACGCAGCAGAGATGGATATTTTAACTACGGTATTAAAAGGCAAATAAATTGCTGAGGCTAGAAAAAAGTGGGAACCTTTGCATACTTAGATGAGAGATGAGAACATCAATGGGTTAACATTATGAGAAAGAAAATAAAAGATATAATTTTAGATTTTAAGGACTTAGAAAAAATGATAAGTGTGAAGTAAGCTTAGTAAGAAACATATTGACAAATTTAATAATGATATATACTGTTCTCTATCACATTCTGTAGTTTTTATTTACCCCAGTACCCTGATCCAAATCCCTTTCCCTATGATCTTCCCTTACCAAATGGAAAATGAATAATTATAAAAAGAAAATATTCATTGAGATATATTTTTTATATACTGTATATAAGCATGCCCAGCTGAATGTAGTTACTGTGACTATGCAAACTTTTGCACTGAATACACAATGGTCTTGATGACTTAGATGCTGGGAAGTGGACAGTGAAGTCTGCAGAGTTGATATATCCCTTGAAGCTGGTTGGGCAGCCATTTCACATTTAGGCAGAGTGGAAGGAGGGGCACACACCGAGGTTACATGTTTGTATTCTATTTTAAAGACTGTGAATATGTGGGAATGTCCACGGATGGATGTATTCTGCCTTCTGTCAGCTTTGATTGGATAGATGACAGTAGCATTCCACCTCTCTTTCCCATTTTCCCCTTCTTTTTTATTCCCTTGTTAGTATACTGAAAATAAATGCCAATGTCTGTTTCACTTGTAGTCTGCTGGCAGAAGTAAAATGAACCAAAATGTAGAAATGCCTATACAAAATCAATTTTAGGCCATCTCCAATATAACTTGGATTGGGTCGGTCCTGATCTATATGAAAAATATTTGGATAAAGATTGGGCTGGGGGATATTTATATATCTCTAATATGTGTTATTTCTTTCTAGCAAGACTTTATTATAGTCATCTTATGTAAATTCAAATAGAAATTACATATCAGCTTCACTGCTAAAAATTTGTCCAACTTAAATGAAAATGTGTTAGCTTTTCAAATTCTGTATAATTAAGTAGATTGGTAATCATTTTTTTACTAATTCTGCTTTCTTTGTTTCTTGGTTATTTCTTTAAACTTTAAAATAACACATTGGTTTCTCTGCAAGACATTATTTTTGTGCACACACTTCAATAAAACTTTCTCTTATATTTTACCCCTCTCACATTTTTGCAGTGGCCAAAATCCTGTTGCTTAGCATAGTAAGTCACATTACAGTAGGCCCATTGTATCAGTGATGATTTGGTCATTTAATTCCTCTGAATGTTCCATTGATTCAAATGGGCCTTCTCTAGTTGCAACTCATTACACTAAAGTATGTTGCAACTAGAGTAGGGCCATTAGAATCAATGAAACTTACAGAGGAATTGAATGACCAAATCCTCACTGACTCAATGTCTAATGCAACTTACTACGCAGAATTTCAGCCATTATGCTTCAAACTTATACAAATGCTGCCATTTCAATCTACAAAGCCACAAAGTGATTATTCATGAGAATCTTAATATGGAACATTATAGAACACAACATTATAGAAGAGAACATTGTGAAGAACAAATTAAAACTAAAGCTGGGCACTCATGTCCTTTCAAAATTACCATATTCCTGGGAAAAGAAATTGGAGGAACAATTCCCCAGATTTCTCCAGGAGAAGCAGAAATGTTTCAATAATATCTCAGAGGGTCTAAATTAGCAGAGCTTTATTCTCCCCCCCCCCAACAATGTTGATATTTTGCACTGCCACTGGAAAAGATCTGGCCTCAATGTTACATCTTCCGTGTATGGAAAACAAGATGAACTGCTTGAGTGCCTCCTCTTCCTCACCATGTAATTTTCTTAACAAAAACATCACTACTACACTGCAACAAATTACTCCTTTCTCTTTGTGCTGAGGACTTTTAAATTTACTTCTCACTTCTCAGGCCCTTACCAATTCAGACATAACATTTTAAGGTAAAATGGCATCTATAGACAAGCAGCTGTTATCAAGGTCTATAAAGATCTTAAGAAATCCTATTAGATAACTTAGTAATTTTGACAGTCACAAGAAAACACCACCTTATCTTGTGGTGTTAGCAGGAACTTTCATTTGCTTGGCCATGATTCATGACAGAAATGTTATCTTCTTTTAACACTTCTGTTATTCAACACAATGTTTACAACACTGATACATATACTTTGTTCTTTAATACTATTCTTTGTTCTTTTACTTCTTTTTCTCTTCATTACTTTTGGAATTTATGTTTTAGAATGATTCTTTACAAGATTAAAGTTGTAAAAAAGAAAGAAACTATTAACTCTAGGCTCTCATTATCATGCTAGACACCCTAAAGGAACTATATAATTGTTGGACTTTTAATCACAGCAGCATTTTCAACCACATTAAAGATAACACAGTGGGGTGTCTTACTCAATAACACAGTGGGGTTTCTTGCACAATTAGTACATGGCATCCTTATATCACCATTAGTATTTTAAGAGGGCCTCCTTTTATAGCAGCAATTGCAAAGGCAGAAGACAAGGAACTGTACAGTTCCAGTACATCTGAATGGTCCTGGCCAAAAACCCCATCAAATTAATTGCAAAAAGTTCACCTGAGGAAAGAAATTGTTATCCACTGGCAAAAATACATCAAGGAGGGAACCAGCCTTGTGTCTCTTGGTAGAGAAGTTTCAGGAACTTGAAATGACAAAAAAAACAAACAACAACAACAACAACAACAAAAAAACGAAGCCCTCCCTTGTTTCCCCCCTAAACATGCCTCTAAAGCTAGTGGGCTCAATGTGTTTTACTAAAGTCTGAGGAATGAATGAGCTATATTATTTGCATAAGAGAACATGTGTAACCAATCAGATTGTTTAGTGTCAGCCAATAGGTGCTCAGAGGGTTAAGAGCATACAAGAAAAAGTGTCAGTTATTATGAGGCTTGTCCGTTGATATTCTTCTGATATATCTGCTGGTGCGCACACATCTCTATCAAGGGCTAACGTTAAGTTGCTGTGTGCAAACTCACAAAAACCCCAAAGGACTTACCCTGAAGATCCCCAAGCAAAGGAAGGCAATTAGAATACAGAATAGTCCTTGAAGAAAGAAAATTAATGAACATATAAACCAGTATCAAAACTTAAAACTGCCATGGTTTGATAGAATAGTGTTATGAAAAATGAAGATTATTCCTAAACTTAATTTCATATTTTGGATACTCCCAACAAAGACAGGAGAAATGTATTTGAATAATTGACAGAAGCTGATAAATAACTATTATAATGGAAACAAGCATACAAGGATCAATAAGAAACAATGATATATTCCACAAAAAGAAGGAGGGCTTGGATTACCTAATATTAAATTATTGCAAACCAGCTCAGACATATTCCGGATATCATTGCACATAGCAGAAATTTAATATGGAGGGAAATGGAAATGTCAGAATATTCTAATAGATTGGAGGGCTTCCTTTTAAAAGAAAAAATTGGAGAAGAAATAAAGAGAATAACTAATCCCTTTCTGATGAACATGTTAGAGTGTTTACCTTCTGATGAACATGTTAGAGTCTTCACTTTTGCAACAAGCAGAGGAGGTTCAGAACTCCCCCAAAACCCTTAAAATTAAGCTTAAAGAAGTATTAAAGAAGAAAGGGTTAAACACAATAAGGTGTTGGATGAAAAAGATTAAAGATAAAAATATTATAAAGGAAATTTTGAGGAAAGAAGAGGGAATATCCTGGGTAAATATACTCCAAATGGAAAGTTGGACAAAAATGGACTAGAAAAGGAGGAGAGATTAGAAAATTGACAAAATTTGAGGAGATCATCAACCAAAGTTCAAGAAGAAGGAAATAAAAGAAAGGGTACAATTAGCAAAATGTATAAGATTTTAATATATTCTGGATTTGAACAGGTGTTGATGAAAAACCAGTGGCAGGAGGACTTTGAGGAAGAGATTAAAGGAGAGGCTTGTGTAACGTAGCAGGCCACTCTGATGTCACCCCCAACTCAGGCCTCTCAGAATGCCCACCACACCACTTCACACTCACTGCCACCAACTGTAATGACTATTTAAGAAGGACAAAGGTTTCCTTCAAAACATAACAGGTTTATTGAAATAACAAAATAAAATATGAAAATCACAAGTAGCTAATCACGATGTCAATCACTGTTTCCTATTTAATCAATCACAGACTTTCCCTCACTGAACACTTCAGCACACAGGCCTCTAAACAAGCTCTTTCTCTCTCACACTCCAGATCTGATCTCTCACACTCTCTTCACACCCCTTTTTCTTCCAGCTCCTCCCTCTTCAGCCCCACCCTCCGTCACCCCATTGGCTGATGATTCACTGCCCAGCTGTGACAGAGAGGTGAGGTCAGGGTTGCCTGTTACATTACCCCCCCTTAATAAGTTGTTTCATGGGAGGAAAGCTAAAGTGCTTCCTTCTCATGAACACAGAGCACAACAACAATACATCATATCAATAAACAACAATATATCAAACAATTGCATAACCCTTAAATAAACTTCTTACCTGCATTTTATTTTACACTTACATACTTTACCATTTCCACGGTTCCTCAATGCATGTTATTAACAATTAGGTACAACATTTAAACATTTGCTCATATAACCAATAGCAATTTTACCTGGTACAAGTCCATCAAACTTTTATTAGATATATCAAATTAAAAATCCAATTATTTCTTTCTCTCTTCAATCCTCGGGTCTTCTGGAAAGGGCATCTGCAGAACAGTTCTGAGTCCCTTTGACCACTCGAACTTCAAAGTTAAAGTCCTGCACAATCAAAGCCCACCTCATCAGTTTGTTGTTATTGGCTTCGATAGTCCTTAGCCACAATATTGGGGAATGGTCAGTACACAGGACAATATGTCCTCCCCACACATAGGGTCCAAGCTTGCAAAGAGAATGAAGGATTGCAAGACACTCTCCCTCACCACTCAAAAGCTGATCCTTGCCTGCCAGTAGATATTCGCTCAGGTACGCCACAGGATGAAGTTCTCCATCACTGTCCCTCTGGCTCAGCACGGCTCTTAACCCAGTGTTGGATGCATTGGCGACGATGGTGACCTCGCGCTGGAACTCTGGAACTCTTATGAGCGGACTGGTCATCACTGTCCCCGTCAGCCTCGCGAATGCTTCCTCGCAGCTGCTGATCCACTGGATATGATCTGAATTCTTCTTGCGTGTTAGTTCAGTAGCATCGCAAGAAGTAACAGCTGGTGGGGGTACACCCCCTGTATCTATCTTGTGCACCACTCCCTTGGCTAACCCAGGCTTGTCAGAGAAAACATGTTGGTACTTGGTAACTAAGGATTTCACTTCATTCTGCTGCTCTTGGGAAAGTAAAGGGCTGATTTTGACTTCTTCAGGGTTGTATCTAACTTTCCCTCTCCCTTCCCAATAAGGCAAATCGTGTTTCTCCTTGTCAGCGTCTTTCATGGCAAATAATACCCTATTCTCCTCTCTATAATATGGTTTAATCATATTCACATGAACCACCCTCCTGCCTGGTTCTCCATCTTCTTTAATGATGTAATTAAGATCATTCATTTTGGCAATAATTCTGAATGGTCCTCCCCAATTTAATTGTAATTTGTTCCCTTTGAGAGGTCTCAGCATAAGTACCTCATCTCCAGGGCTAAAACTTTGTTCTCTGGCTTTTCTGTCATACCAGACTTTCTGTTTGTTTTTCTGCACTTGTAGATTCTCAGCAGGTAGTTCTAAATTTCTTTTCAGGGTTTTCATCAGGGTGTCTAAATATGAGATTACATTCTCAGGATCATCTCCTTTTATTTGTTCCCAATTTTGTCTAATTATGTCAAGGGGTCCTCTCACTTTTCTCCCAAACAGCAATTCAAAAGGACTAAATCCTGTACTGTCTTGGGGTACTGATCTATATGCATACAACAGGAGCTGTAATCTCTGGTCCCAATTGTTAGGGTTTTCAGCAGAATAGGACCTAATCATGCGCATCAGGGTACCATTAAATTTTTGTGTAAGTCCATTAGATTGAGGATGATATGGGGGAGTATTTAGATGTTTGATCCCACATATTTGCCATAGTCTCTGCATGAGTTTTGAGGCAAAAGATGTTCCTAGGTCAGTCACTATCTCTGACACAAATCCCATTCGACTCATATAACTCAGCAGGGCATCAGCCACTGTATGAGTCTCAATATTTCACAGAGGAATAGCCTCTGGGTATCATGTGGCATGGTCCACAATGGTCAGAATAAACCTGTTCCCCCTTTTGGTGACTCTAGGCAATGGCCCTATAATATCCACGCCAATATGTTGAAATGGGGTAGATATTATGGGTAATGGGCATAGCTTTGCCTTTGTTTTATCTCTGTTATTACCCTGTTTCTGACAAACATCACAACTTTGACAGAAATTCTTAATCTGCTTTCCCATCTCTGGCCAATAGAAATTTTGTGCTATTCTTTGTTTGGTTTTATTAATTCCTAGATGAGCAGCAAATATATCTGAATGTCCTCTTTCTAATATTTTCTGGCAGTATTTTACAGGAACTACTAACTGCTTTTGTATATCATCCCCTCCTTTCCTGGGGTTTACCAGTGTCTCTCTGTGCAATAATCCCTGTTCAATGTGGAACCTTTCCGGTGTTTCAGGGGCTAACTGTATTTCAGACACGTTCTCAAAGCAGCATTTTAGTGTGGAATCTGCTTGTTGTTCTTGAGAAAAAGTATTGTTTTGGGGAATATCAAGTGTAAATAACTCAGCTGTGTCTCTATTGTCTGTCACTCCCTTCCTCTGACTGTCACTCTTTTCTTCAGCTGCCTCTGCTTGCTCTTGTTGTGAACATGTTAGAACTAGAACTCTCTTAATATGCTCAGAGAGGTCTGTACCAATCAAAACGGCCGAAGGCAACTGTGAGGAAATTTTTATGCGCCAATTTCCCTGCCATCCCCGATATTGAATGGGTAATTCAGCCACAGGCAAAATAACAGTTTCTTGTCCTATTCCCTTCACTGCCATGCATTCTTCTTTTAAAATGTATTTCTGAGGTACGAGACCTGGATGACATAGAGTTACTTGTGAACTAGAATCTTTCAGAGCCATGTATTTGTTATCTAAAACACAAATATTGTCCCCAGCCGTTTTAAATAATTCTTGATCTGTTTTAATTAGAAAGCAATGCCTAATCTCTGCAAAAGGGATATGAGATTCCATATTATAATCTGGTGTAGAGAACTCCGTTTGTGTTGCCATGGAGACTGACTCCTCCCCTGGTGTATTAACTTGTTCCTGCTGGACACAGTAAACAGCTTTAGGCTTGCTTAAATTTACTTTTTGTGGTAAAAATTCTCTATTTTCTCTACTTTTACCACACTGGGACGCAATATGACCTTTTTCATTACATTTAAAGCAAGTTCTAACATTCCGTTGATCATTTCCAGTAGCTTTTCCTACTTTTCCCTCCATATTTTGCCCTCTGGCTTGGCTCTGTTCTGAGGACTTTCCCACAAAATGGCCACCAACCTTCTGCTGGTTTTTAAATTGTCCTCTGGGATATTTATTAGAGTCCTCCCAAGTTTTCCTCACACCTTTTCCCTCAGAAAAGCTGGTTTTTCTTATCTGGGAAATGAAATCAGCAATCTCCCATGCCTGTTTCAAATTCTGGGGTTTCTTGTCCCTGACCAAATATTTTAGTTCACCATGTAAGAGGGAATAAAACTGCTCCAACCCCGCAACATTTTTCAGACCCTGAACTGTCTGAACTCCCTCCTGTAACAGCCATTTTTCTAAATATTTGGACAAGTTCGCTCCTAATTGTGAGTAAGACTCCTCAGGCTTCTTAGTTAGTGACCTGAATGTTTGTCTCAGATGTTCTGAGTTTATGCCATACCTGGCAAACACTAACTTTTTGAATTCAGCATAATCTTTAATTAATTCGATTGGCATCTCCGCATATATCTCAGCCAGGCCTCCACTAAATTGGGCTCTCAATATAATCATCTTTTCAGATTCCCTCACTTGAAAATCCTCACACGCTCTTTCATACATCACAAGGAATGACTCTGGATCATCTCCCTTCCTAAAAATTGGGAATTTCTTCAGGTCTGCCTGTTACGCTTCTGGCGCAGAGTAAATGAAGACACTTTACCAGCTCTTCTTTGACGGTTATATTTACATATATGTACACTTATATACAGGCAGGTCTCTACAGCACATCTAGAAGTCTTCACACAGTCCGACAGCATGCGTGGCAGAAAATCACATCAGAAGAAGAGAACATTTTACAGACACAGTCCATATTTATACATAATCTTGTCTCTGTCCGGTCCAATCGGGTTCCAGGTGACCTCATCTCTGCACCTGGGCTCTTTCTGGTTTGACCTCATTGCATCAGCTTAGGATGATTCAGCTTTTCTCTCATCTGCACATAATGGCAGCTCGTTAATGAAACATATATGGGTTCAGGCCTATAAAATTTTATACCCTGACACCCCTCCTAATTTTTATGCCTGAACACAGCATAATCCCAACACATTTACACATTATTTTTTAACTTTTAATTTTAACACATACTTGTTACCTGTAACATCTGTGTGTTCTGTATGCACCTTTGCATCTGTGAACACCTTACATTTCTTCATGTATTCCATTTTCTCATCCATGGTCCTTAACCATTTTCTTTTTCAAAAGCAGGAAGTTCTAAAACTTCTTTGTAATTTTTTTGGTTCTATATAAACATGACACACTCTCACACCACCCATTCCAAACCTCTTGGGTGGTATACCCTTGTTTGTCCTTTGGGACCTTCTGGGACCTTGTGTTTCTGTCTGAAACTGACTCCCCTCAGAGCTGGCTCCCCTATTGTTATTATTGTTTTGATTTTCCAATTCTATTCTTCTGAGTTCAAAAACCATCCTCTCTTTCTCTAAGGCAATCTTCTCTCTCTCCATTTCTGCATCCATTTCTCTCTGCCTCAGTCTTTCTTCCATTTCTAAGGCCAGTTTCTCTTTTTCTAGCTCCACCTGTCTTTCCTCGGCTCTGGCCTTCATTTCCAGCTCAAATTTCCATTTTCTGAACTCTAATGGTTCTTCCCTTAAGGGCTCTCCCTCCTGAGCTGAGGCAAATCCTTCTTCAAAATCCCCATTTTTCTCATCTGATCCAACTGCTGTTTCACAAGGCACCTGTTCAGTTTTCTTGCCTCTAGTCAAAGGCATTTTCCTCTCTTAAGGCTTATTATTCACTTTTAAAAGCCTTGATTTTAAAAGTCCACTTTTTCCCTGTCAGTGAGTGTCTGTGTTACAATTTAGCTTCCAGCACTCATTCACTGGCAAGCTAGCTACTGTTACTAGGCTTCAGCCTCCAGCTAGGCTTCCCACCAAAGACAGAATTTTTCTTTCTTCCTCAGGCCACAAAATTTTAACAGCTTCCCCCTGTCCCAGGCTTAGCTGTTTTGAGTCCTCTCAGCCTCACTGCCCTTGGCTCTGCTTTGTTCCCCTCAGAGTTCTCCCTTAAACTCCGGACACGCTAGCCAAACTGCCACAGATTTCAGCTTTGGGCAACTCTCTCCACAGAAATGGTCACCACAGAGGTTCCCTGTCTTAGTCCCCAATCTGAGGTCCCACACCCTTCTACTAGACTCGCTCCCCGTGAGACAAGTCCTAGAAGGTTACCCACTCATTCACTCAGACCTCCCTGACTAAAGACCCCTGCTCTGGCACCTTTCCAGCCAAGGCTTCACTGGATCTTTGAATCCCACCACTGGACACCAATTTTATTGTGACATAGCAGGCCATTCTGATGTCACCCCCAACTCAGGCCTCTCAGAATACCCACCACGCCACTTCACATTCGCTGCCACCAATTGTAATGACTATTTAAGAAGGACAAAGGTTTCCTTCAAAACAAAACAGGTTTATTGAAATAACAAAATAAAATATGAAAATCACAAGTAGCTAATCACGATGTCAATCACTGTTTCCTGTTTAATCAATCACAGACTTTCCCTCACTGAACACTTCGGCACACAGACCTCTAAACAAGCTCTTTCTCTCTCACACTCCAGATCTGACCTCTCACACTCTCTTCACACCCCTTTTTCTTCCAGCTCCTCCCTCTTCAGCCCCACCCTCCGTCACCCCATTGGCTGATGATTCACTGCCCAGCTGTGACGGAGAGGTGAGGTCAGGGCTGCCTGTTACAGCTTGTGATAAGGTATGGTCACAAGAATAATGAAGAATATGTCTATAAGAGTAAAAGAATATTGTTATAAGTAGCATGGAGATGGTACAGTGGTGCCTTGACTTATGAACACTCCTACATATGAACATTTTGACTTACAAACAGCTTCAACATGCGAATGGAGCTTCGACTCACGAATAAAAAAAGTGGGCCAGCAGAAGAATCAATGTATTACTGGAGAGGTATGGGGTGAAATGGGATATAAATTGGTATTACTGGTCATCTACTCTCAAGAGTGAAGGTGGCACAGGTGGGGAGAGTCCAATATGTGTTGTATGCAGTTATTATTGTATTTGTATTTTAGTTTTAATATCAAATCATATTTTTTAAAAAAGAATACAGAATAGCCCATTGGATAACATTAGCTTACATCATGTAAGGTTTATAGGTTATAGTTCATTAATTAAGTTCCAGCGTGTCTATTCTGAAGTACGGTCACAATATCCAAGGTTTTCTAGTAATAATGTTCCCAGAAGTGTTTTATCATTTCCTTTCTTCTATGATTTATCTGATTGCTTCTCCAGAGAGTCCTCAAAAGTCAGGCACCAAGTTACTACTCTGCAGAAACACACTAGGTAGTGGTAGGGGCTTTGGATATGGATGCTGTTGTCCAAAGTGACTTTATTGATTTAAAGATAATATATGTTAGTTATACTGGTTTATCGATTTTAAGTTACTCATTTATATATTAGATTGTATTATTCTTTTAATGTTATTTGCTGTGACTATGTTGTGAAATGTCCAAAGTATGCTTGCATGATGTAGTGGTATACAAGTTCAAATAAATAAATAAATAAATAAATAAATAAATAAATAAATAAATAAATAAATAAATAAATAAATAAATAAAGTGGTGCCCCGCGCAGTGAGGTTAATCCATTCCGGATTAACCTTCGTTATGGGGAAACATCATTAAGTGGAACAGGGAAACCCAATGGAATGCATTAAACTTCGTTTAATGCGTTCCAAATGGGCCCAAAACTCACCGTTCTCCAATGTTTCCCCATGTTCCGGTGGCCATCTTGGGTGTCCCGGCGGCCATTTTTTGTGTTCCGGCAGCCATTTTGGGTGTCTGGCGGCCATTTTAGAACTGCCGAACAGCTGTTCCACCATCGCAATGCGCGCATGCCCTCACATTAGCGATGGGGAAATCTGCATCGCAATGCAGATTCATCGTTGAACGGTGCGCTCGTTATGCGAGGCACCACTGTAAATAAATAAATAAATAAATAAATAAATAAATAAATATTAGCATCAGAAAAGTATCTGAATGAGCTGATTAGAGCTTATTTCCAAGACTTAGATCCTTTTCCAGTTTTTTCACAGCCTAGTGTCATCCTTCTTTACTTCTTATATTTGTTGCGCATTTGTGTGAATCACCATATTGTTATTAGCATTATTTTATTACTATCTTTCTTAGTCAGTGACATTTCTCTTCTCCATTCAATTGTTTGTATATTATTTCATTTAGTTCAGATCTCATTTTTATTCCAACTTGTGTCAGGGTGTTTTTTTTTTCCTGTCTTTACTTTCTTTTTGTCTCCTTCCACCTATGTGCATTGTTTCTGTGAGTGTCTTAGTACATATCAGTTAGTTACAAAGAGAATACATTTTGATGGACAAGCACAAATAATAGCAAATTTTAAGCATGTAAAAGAAAACTGCAGAGGTGACCAAATTTATTTATTTATTTATTTATTTGATTTATACCCCGCCTATCTGGTCCGCACGGACCACTCTAGGCGGCTAACAGCCATAAAAATAATATAACACAACGAAAACAGACAATTCTAAAAAGAAAGAAGGCACTACATTAAATCATATAATACACAAAGCAAAAGCAAAAACAAAAAGGGGGGTCAAGAGGAGAATGATGGAAAGGCCTGCCGGAACAACCATGTTTTTAATTGCTTCTTGAAGACACCCAGCGAGGGAGACCTGCGGATCACAGGAGGTAAGTTGTTCCAGAGGCGAGGAGCCACCGCCGAGAAGGCCCGATTTCTTGTCTTCTCCTTCCGGGCCTCCCTCGGCGTTAGGCTCCTCAACCTCACCTCCTGGCTCGAGCGAGTGACACGGGTAGATCTTGGCGGGAGAAGGCGTTCCGCCAAGTATCGAGGCCCTAAACCGTTTAGGGCTTTATACGTGAGCATCAACACTTTGAAGTCGATGCGGAAGCGGATGGGCAGCCAGTGCAAGGCGGCCAGAGTGGGTGAAATATGTTGGTATTTTTTCACACCGCTGATTAATCTGGCCGCCGCATTCTGCACCACCTGTAGCTTCCGCAGCAACCCCAAAGGTAGCCCCACGTAGAGCGCATTACAGTGGTCTAATCTGGAGATTACGAGCGCATGTACCAAGGTAGTGAGAGCCCCCACATCAAGGTAGGGTCGCAGCTGGGCTATCCGCCTAAGATGAAAAAAGGCGGTACGGACCACCGACGCCACTTGGGACTCCATAGTGAGCGCCGGGTCCAGGTGGATCCCCAAGCTGCGGACCACATCCCTGACGGGCAGGGTCACCCCCCCAAAGAAGTACAGTCAGACTTTTTTTCCTCCCAGGCAGGGGTAATTACCTGTGAATCCTCTACTTCAAAATTTTGTACCCTTCTATGAAAACAAACAAACAAAAAACATTGTTCGTTTTGATTTTCCCATGCAGTCAGTAATATTTCTGAATTACGATTTTGATTCAAATTGGTTTAGATGAGGCTTGACTCAATCTAGACCAAATGAGAGCCTTATCAAGGAGCTCTTTTACAACTCTAATTCCTGTTGTTGTCACAACTCTTTTTCTAATTTCACTCTGTATTTCTCCAAAAATATTATTACACTATACGTGTTTAAACTGGTTATGATCCATAGGTTTTCCATTATACATTGCACATTTTGCTAATGATAGTTTTGGGGAACAGAAATCTTACCTAAGCCATGCCTATGGGTTGACATTGGAGGCAGGACAGTCCATGCCTTGGTCTTTGGATTGTAACATTCAACAGTGTTTAAAGTCTTTAAGCCATCCCGACCTCCAATAACAAAGAGTTTGTCATCAATGACAGCTACGCCAAATTGCAGCCTTCTACCATTCATCACTCCAGCTTGGATCCATATATTCGTCCTGAGATCATACTTCTCTATAGTCGTAGCACCTGCTAAGAAACATCAATAATGCCATTAATTACTAAAAGTAATACTACATGGAGTTATGCCACTGGTTTACAGTCAAAAATGACCATTCTTCTAAGATTTTTCTCTCTCCCTCTGCCATTTATTAACAGGGAAAAACAATGTCTATAATAACATAACTTTATAAATTAGTGGCTGAAATTATATTTAGCAACTACACTTGCAGAGGCACATTGCACAGTTGATCATGATGGGGAAACATATAACTTACCACACATAGTGAACTTCCATAATCATTGCTGCCTGAATATAATGCCCAACAAAGTTACATTTGCACATCTTTACATTATGTGGCAACATACAGAATACAGGCCATCCTTACTCTTCAGAAAAGTGTGTGTGTGGGGGGGAAACCTGAGTAATGCTGGAAAATCATAGAATCATGAATCCTAGTAATAGTGTGAACAAATTTATTATTTATTATTCATTTTTATTTAAAGCATGTATTTCTGTTCATCTTTTTTTCCCTGATCACAGGGCCCCCAATGCAATGTGCAGTAAAATAAATAAAATCATTATTTTAAAAGGGTTTAGAAGCTAATTTTAAAACTGGATGCAAAAGGAGAAAAAATTGCAAAATGTATAATTCCTTACAGCCTAGGTAATGGAGTATATGTGAGTATGTTTACTTTAAATGATGAAAATTCACATTTAAATAAACTTTTTTTTGCTTTAAATTTCTAAGGTCTAAACTTGAAGGTGTGTATTAACTTTCTACCAGACCACCACTTGTTCCACTTGAATCAAAAGCTTCACACAAAGGAATCAAAAGCTTCACACAAAAATAAATCATATTTCAGCAGCTACCACATTTCAGACTTCAGACTCAAGAGAATAAAATAATGCAATCTATATTTTTGTGGATAAGATATTTAAATGAGCTGAATTTAAAATATTGTAGTGGAAGAATTATTTGTATTAACCAAATTTGTTTTGTGCCTTATTTTCACATCCACAACCATCACACTTTCTTTCCAACTCATTCAATAACCCTATAGAGAAATTTCTATTTATTATAGCTTGCAAATACATTCAAATCTATATGATAGTGTGAAAAGAATGTTATTCAATGTTTTCTACATATATTTGAGTAGGTTTGCTTGTATTTGTTTCTGAAAAAAATGCTTCAGAAAATAAATAGCATTTGTCTAACCAAAAATAAACTTGGTTAAAGATAAAAATCTTAATTTTAAAAAGAGATGTAGTCTAGTCATATCCCAGAGCGTCAGAACAATAATAATCAAGATGCCCAACCAGATATATTAAATTTCCTTCTAATTTGCTCAGCTACAAGAAATATGAACTAATTTGTGCACTCAATTATTCTGAAGTGATGTTTTCCCCAGTGCTTAATTCAGAACTGAAATGTATATAAATGAATTAATTCACTAATTACTGTATAATGAACCAAGTGCAGCATTCTTTTGTAGTTGTTTATTGCAAAGTGAGCTAATGTGACACACTCTAATTGAAAATTTCACACACAGTGCCAACTGTCTAGGAATAATTTTTGTTTTTAAAAATATAAACCACATCACTGAAAACAATGGCAAGCACTGTGAGATCTTTTGTGAGAGTCCTTTTTAAACATGAGCAGTAGTAACAAAATATTATAGTTTGCATTAAAAACCTGGTAGTTTTCCACAAAATCCACATATGCAAGTTTTTCACAAAGAAGTCTTGAAAAGAAAAGAAAAACCCTCTTTCAATCTCTCCAATCAGGGATCTTTAAAAAAAAAAAATCATTGTCATTTGCAAGGATAAAATGATGGAAGGTTTATTTACATCCCTAAGTGAACAGCAACTTGCATTAGTTAGAATATCTTCTGAAACATGTTTCTATCAACAAATGGAGATAGAATGCCAGAAATGTTTCTTTTGCTGCTGGCTAGGCTCTTTTCTTTTTCTCCTTGATATCTGTGTCAATAACCCAGTTCAATCACATTTGTTCCACCTCAACAGATTTCTTTTTATTTCAGCATATACCGTTGCAGATCACTAGGCCAAGGTCATCAGTTTGCACCTTCTGGAAGCAGCATCTCTAAATCTTGAACAAAATGGTCTATGCTGCACGTCAGCAGCAACTGTAACAGGAGCAGAATCAGCAGAAATCACTTCAGGGGAAAAATGAGTTACAGAGCCTGTTGCAATAACAGAGTAACTGAACAGTGATTCACTCCTAAGCTGTTTCTATGTTGGACATTAAGGTCATGCAACTGATTCAGTCAAATCATGAAATGAACTGGAGAAATTCAGACTGGATCCTAATTAGACTGGATTTGTCCAGGCTGGATTGATTCAAACCAATCCAGACTCTTCTGGTGATCAAACCAGTCAAGAAACATATAAGGATAATTCAAGAGTCTGGAGATAATAAGCTAGATTTTACTAATTGACAGATTTAACTTCCAATCTAGAGTGGGGGGGGGGGAAGAATAAACAGAACAAAAGTTCTTGTGCTTAACTGTTTAAAATTTGGCAGCATTAATCTCCACAGTGGCTGTCACTTCCCCCAAATTTCATATAGTTGTTTTTTAAAAAGTTATGACTATTTTGGTTACCCAATTCAAATTCATGGTAGAAGAAAAGATTTTGATAACTTAATTTCAATAAATAAATTCCAAATCAATCTAAAATGAACCAGTCACAATCTGAATCACTGAATCAGAACTCTGAATGAAATCAGATGATCCATACACAGCTCTACCTCAACAGTCTTATTTAGAGCAGACCTACTGAACTGCTCTATTTTAAAAACACCCAAGTTTGGATCTAAGCCATGGATATTTTTTCTCTGCTACACTAAATACTCACCAAACATTTAAAATGAGAACTGCTAAAAACAACCTCCTAGTCCTATGTTTTCACCAAATTCCTAAAGACTTATACTGAGAAAATGCCATATAGCTGGATTAAGCCACCAAAACAATATATAAAGAACTTGACAAAGCTGGCTGAATAGCTCAGTGGTTTAAATAGCTGGCTCTGGAGCTAGAGGTTGTGAGACTAATTCCCCACTGAGCCTCCTGTGAGTAGAGGTAGCCTGTGTGGCCTTGGGCAAGGTGCACAGTCTCAGGACACCCTCAGAAGAAAGGCCAAGCAAACCTATGCATTCTGAAAAGGGTCACAATAAGACATGGGGATGAATAAAAAAACAAATCATGATATTCGTTCATAAACACTGATTCATTAAATATTCATCCCTTCATATTTATCAGTTCCAGAGAATCACTTCCTATGATAAACTTTCATAGCAAAAGCATGGCTCTTATATGTGGGGGGGATGCCCCTCCCCAAAGTTGCTAAGCTGTTGGCTGATTCTATAGTAGTAGAGAACACTCTCCTGATGATGTCACAGCTGCATCTGAGAGGAGGCGTGGCTACTACCTATTCTTCTTCGTTTTCATGATAGGGAACTAACTTCAAAAGCCTTTCATTTGAGCCAATCCTGATGGAATTGTGTAATCACTGTCCTATCAGTATACTGTCAACTATCTGTGAGTTTGTAAGGTTAATAAACACAATCCTCCTGGGGGCAGGGCAGTCTTATTCGAGGTCCTCTTCTTCTAGTCGCCCATCAGGAGCACTGCTGGCAGACATCCTTCTGTGTGTGTGGCTGACTTCTTCAACTTCTCTCTCTAAGACTATTTGCTATCCTAATTACTTGTGACTACATGAACTATCAGCCTTCTCATTTTGTGACCCTACACTTATATAAAGGTCTAAAGGACCAATTAAGGTCTCTTTCATGTTTTGGATAAAATGATAATGATGATAAATTTTAGATAGAAATGTTGCCCTTTCTGTTTCAAGCAGTGTCATCATGCCTATGAGAGAAATAAAAGTGTTTCTCAGTTCCTCTCAGAGAGGAACTGAGAGAATCTAACCTGGAGAATCTAACCTGATAGGATGACAAACCTATTATCCCTTCTAGCCCAAATTTTATAAGAGCCATCCAAAGTCCTAGCCCCTGTCCCCAAATGCAGGTTCTGCACTTCAGATAAGCCTTTTTATGTAATGGTTGTAACTGTGCATGTTGGCAGAAGAGATTGTGTTTGGGGTAAAAAAAAATCTTGTTTGCAGGTGGGATCAGTGTCTTAAGATGGCAAGAAAACCCTTTGCTGTCTTTAATTAATACAGCTAATCTCTTTCTCTCTCTCTTCATATGTGTGTTTTAATCGATTAATTCTTCAACTGAATTATTTTATAGTTTTTTTTCCTGTGTTCTTCTCAAGACTATGATTCATTAGAAGTCACGTTAGCCTAGGGCCTTGATTCCAAAAGATTCTTTCTCCTTTTCAATCACAGTATCTATGACATTATTACTTTTCCTGCCACTCAACGTACCCCCTTGGTGTTTCTTCTTCTGGAACAATGAAACAAGCTGAATCACCTGACAAGAGATCAATCAGTGTTCCACATTTTATATAAAACTATTCAATTATTTATGGCGATATCATTTTCTCTTCCACTTTTATTTTCCTCTATATTCATATTATAGTTTAGTCCCTGAATATGATTTATTCTATAGATTCTGTTGTGTATTTTGGGATTTCAACCTCCTGTTTTAAAAAAGAAGTCAAAATCTAACAGTCTTCACAAGATACTTCACAAGATACAACTTCCTTATTACCCAAACACATCTGGAAAATTTAGAGACACCCACAGATTTCCAAGTGATTTAAGTATTTTATATTTTATAATCTGCAGAATATCTGGACGAATCTGAGCAAGCATACCAGACAAAGCAAAAACAAAAACAAAAATTTTGTACCACCTTAAAAATTAACTGTTAAGCTGCAATATGAGCTTTCATGGATTATGTCCACTTCTTCAGACACTGGACCAAGAATACATGACTGGTATATTTATACACAGACCCATCAACTTGGCAATAGACAAAGTGACAATGGTTTATCAGCACAGAGAAAATAACTAAACTGTCACATTCAGCTGTCAGCTAAGACCACTCATGTGCATCCACAAGCCTTGTTTTTGTTTTGCCATTGTTAATTTAATAAATAAATAAATAAATGATTTTGTAACTGATATAACACATTTCTTTGGTTCTACAAAGGTCCTGCATTAATTAATTATTTGTTTTTAGTTTTTTTAAAAAAATCTACAGGAAACTATTTTTGATACAAATGAATCTGGCATGCATGATGTCACTAGATGAAAGAAAAAAAAATGAGAGCCAGAGTAAATGGTAATTAGAGAAACATATCTTATAACTTTTTCTCCCTAGTAACATATTCTACTTTGTTAAGCATGACTTCAGAACTCATCATTCAAAAGAAACTGTTGATAATCCCAGTCTTTCTCCTTTAAGCATGTTTTCACAATTACAGGGAGAGAGACACAGTAGCTCAAAATTTGGCAGCATCTATACTTCCTCCTTTAGCCCTTCTGCTAACTGACTCTTAAGTGTACAGAGCATTCAAACACCTGCCTTCCACTTACTACACTGTAACATATTGAAACAATACACTTAACTGCAAGCCTCTCTTATTCAAAAAATGCTAGTGGCTGCATGCATATATATGATGGCGGAGAAGTACATAATTTGCACAAAGTGTCACAGGATGGCAATTGAAATGATCTTCCATCAAGCAGAAAGAAGGCAGCATGGAACATAGCCATCTTTGTTACTGAGCATCAAGCATTCCATTTCATCAACTGCCAGACCTAGATTATGACTCATTTCTCCTTGAAGGATATGAACTAAAATCTGTGGAGCAAATTAAACAGAAACCAGAAAGTGGCATGGGAACATCTATAATCACTACTGCTGTTAATTCTCCCACATTTGAATTTTGTCGAAGTTGGTATATGTATTCTGATATTTTATATATATACCGTATTTTTCGCTCTATAAGACGCACCTTTCCATAAGATTTTTTAGGAGAAGAAAACAGGAAAATATAATCTGTTTTCTTCGCTCCATAAGATGCACAGACTTTCCACCCCCCTGTTTTGTGGGGAAAAAAGTGAGTCTTATGGTGCAAAAAATACAGTATATATAAAAACATATATATAAAAACAAAAATACACACACACACACACACACACACACACACACATACTGTGTGTGTGTGTATATATATATATATATGTATATGTATGTATATATATAATATATATATATATATATACAGTATACATATATACATATATACATATATACATATATACATATATACATATATATATATACATATATATACATATATACATATATATACACATACTGTAATTCTCATGTATCTCTATTGGAGGGTTCCAGTACCATCCCCTCACACACACTGGATGGCTGAGAAGGTACAACTACTATATTACATTCCAGGCACAGATATCAAGAAGGCTACTAATGGAAGAATGGGAACCTAGGGCTGATAGGTGTAGAATGAAAACAGTCTTAGATTACAGAAAAGCAACTTCTGGGAATAGGGATTTTTGGACAGTTACTTCCCTCCCACACACACACACACACTGTATTAAATTCTCAATCCATTGCCAGAACCTCTTCAAGGATTGTGATAAACTAACAGAGAGTATATTTTCTAACAGTCACTCAGATCACCAACTCCCTAATCAGCTTCTACTAGTCTCGTAGTCTCCATTTGATTCTGTATGAGTGTGGCAATGGGGATGGGAGGCGGGAGACTGAGTCCTGGTTTTCCATGCAAGTTTCTAGAAGCAACACATTCTCTGCAAAGGGAACAACTGACATTTGTTTCTGTCTGGTGGGCTGTGAGTTGCTTACCAACTGCTATACATGCACTGCTGTCATAAACTAACTGATGCTTTCTAAGCGTGCGGAATGTGTATGTCATTAGTTCATTATATTATGATTGATAAATAATGGTGGAGTATCCATGATTACTATAGGAGTACCTGTTGGCATTGCTTTACTAGATTTTGCTTCTTTAGCTGTAGCACTGACTTTGTTGCTGTCTGAGCATGGGATTGTAGTTCAGCAGCCCAGCATAACAGTTGCTGAGCATCCTGGGATCTGACATTCATATTGCCTATGCATAAAATTTAAATCTAGTTATGTCCAAGAGTGATATGTTGCAATAATCTGCAAGGTATGATTAGGCCATTCAAAGTTTATAGCTTGAACAAACCTGTTGATTAAACCTAAGTCAGCCAATCGAGAGAAACGAGTTTTTCTTTTTCAGCACAGACACTCTGCAACTAGCTCACTACATATCATGTCAAATACCATGAGGGGGAAAGAAAACACTCCTACTCACCATCCCACCCATGCCTCTTATATTTTATCAGCTGTCTTTAAAAAATAACAACTATTAACTAGTACCTTTGTTATTGTCCATTCCTCCAACAGCATATAGGATCCCAACTGTGGATTTTCTAGGCTTCGTTCTTGGGCTTTGCATAAGAGTTCGTCTTTCTGGCAAAAGGTGATATTTCATGGCTTCCAGAATCAGCTTCTGACACTCCAAGTCATCTTTAAAAAGTGCATGGTTTTCTAGGTCAGCTAAAATCTGTAAATTATATGAGTTAGGATTTAGTAATGGCACCCTGTACTATATAGCCCATTCCTCAGAGTCATCTTAAAGAATATGCTTTAGTGACGCAAATGGGTTAGCAGATAATCTTGAGGTGAGCAGTCTAACAAATAGACCAAACAAAAACAAAAACCCACCAGAGGAATGAGAAACTAGATTTTATATATAGAACATTGTGACCATTGTACTGCAGTGTATCATAATGGAATATAAAGCTTCAGGGAAAGCTGGCATGTGTTTATATTAGTCAGAACTCAGCAAAACCAATCACATGTTGTTTATACCATTTCCAAATTGCACATTGGACCCATCCTCCACCATATGAGAAAATCCTGCACTAGGAAACTAGATACAGTGGTGCCTTGCATAGCGATCACTCCGTTTAATGAAGAAATCGCTTTGCGACGATGTTTTTGCGATCGCTTTTGCGACTGCTCAGCGATGGTCCCTATGGGGAAAATTCGCTTTGCGATGATCGCACGGAAGCAATCATCGCAAAGCCCCTATTTTCGGCCAGCGGATCGGTGGTTCCAAAATGGCCACTGGGTAAACAAAATGGCCACCCACTGTGTTGCCTTGCTTTAGAGGCACCAAAAATGGCCGCCCCTATGGAGGATTTTCGCTTAAGGTTAGTTTTTAAGCCCATAGGAACACATTAATGGCGTTTTAATGCGTTTCTATGGGCTTTTTAATATTGCTTAGCGATGAAATCGCTTAGCAGCGATTTTTGCTGCACGGATTAACATAGCTAAGCGAGGCACCACTGTACTGGTCAGAAAGATTGCCTCCCATTTGGATCTACTTTTTAGGCCATAAAAGGGCATGCAATTTTGGAATTGGAGGTATCTAATTTTCAAGAAGAAATTCACAGGAGTTCTTTAAAGCCCTAGTCAGCTTCTGATTGCCCTCATCTCCTCTTTTCCTTTCCTTTAGGAGCTCCATTGACTTTCTCATCCTGAAAATTGTGTGTTCCAACTTTATCTGAAGGAGTGCTTGATAGGTATTCATGGTTCCTAAGATAGATAATGTATAAAAGTGCCTGCTTTAGGTTTGCAGCAAGTTTGTCTACCAGTGGCCGACATTCAGACAGGACTCTCTCAAACACACTCTCATCTCTTGCCAGCCCTCTAGCAAGGAAGAAACCAAAGACTGGATGGGACTGAAAACTGGTTTGTGAGATTTCTAAATACCTTCAGTTTGATGATGAGATGTACAACTTGTTTGCATTCTTCAGACACCTATCAATTCTAGTGGAAATTGATTTGCACACACCTGTGGATTAAAAATTATGGTTTGGGAGATGTGGGATAAAAGGAGTCATATGCAAAGTTTCCCTGGGCTGACATGAACTGTGAAGCCCCTTTTCCATTTTGGGTCACAGCACAAGGAGCTGGAGAAAGAGGCCATGTTTTGTAGTTCATGTAGAGGGATTTGGGTGTTGGATCCTAGGCAGGTTCTGTTTAAACAGCGGTTCCCAACCTTAAGTCCCTACAACTCCCAGAAATCCTGGTTAGCAGAGGTAGTGATGAAGGCTTCTGGGAGAACATAAGGTTGAGAGGGGAAAAACACACTGAACATGCTTTTGGTGGGATGAGTTCCAAATGTAATGAACAACTGTGGAGCAGGGAATTTTTAAATTTAAAAGCTGGGTGAACAGTTTGGGAATATGTAACATGCATTTAGTTATTTACAATCTTGCCTTTTAAATTGCTTTTAGTGTTTTTAATGGTGTTTTAATACAATAACACATTTTATTGCTGATTTTTACATAGCCAATAGTATTGATGTTGTTTCATTTTGATTTCTTATACACTGTCTTGATGACTTCTGTGGAAGGGCAATATAAAATATTATAGAAAAACAAACAAAAGACAAAACAGTATGCGTAAATGGTGGACTATAATAAGTAAAATGAAGAGCATTATGAAACTGAATGTTGGAATATAATCTTTGCTTTGAATACAAAGCTGACAAAGAAGCCAGTTAATAAGGAAGAATTGATATTGATGGTATGACAAATAATACCATACCAAGCCCAAAATAAAAGACAAAATATATAATAGTGAATAAACATGTCAGGAGCAGAAGTGCAAAGAAAGAGATGGAACTCAGATAAGAAATGTTAACTCAAACAATACTTTGGAACATAGGTGTCTTACAATCTGTACCTTGTCTTCCAAACAATGTTTAAAATTCTATTTATTTTACTTCTTTCATTTTTTATCTTTTAAATCTTCCCTAGAATACTCTTCTCAAGCCTGCCAGGTAATGAAGCTGAGAGACAGGAGCCTTATTCAAACATTGCAAGCTCAAAGCAGATAGGGGTGCAATTATGATGGGGAAGAAGATATGTGTGTATGTCCTATTCCTCAATACTTCCCATATGTATGCCAATAAAAGCTTTCTGCATTCAGTGTGAAAATGTAAATAGGCACTTGTAAGCATCCTTATTTGATCAGGTGCTTATAGATATCTCCCCAAACATCTCAGATGAATATACGAATGTCATATAAACATATCTGGGTGCTCGTACTGTGGATAGGACTTGCATGCACCTCTACATCTCCACTACCATTTCAGTCCTACCTGCTTTCAGGCTCCAATGCCTGAATAGGGTTAGTAACTAGCATAGTATCACTGAGTCACCTTCATATCTAAGAAAGTAAACTAGACTTTCTCATATAAGTTCACTGTTTATTCCTCATACCACATTGGCTTTACAGGGGGATTTACAATGAAATCCCTGGTCAACCTATTTAATTAATGATTGAGCAGTGTCTCAAACTTCTACCCATAAAAATCACACTCATAAAAGCCAAAGTATTCTAGATACTACGTTTATAATAGGGAAAAAAATGGGTTGGATGGAATTTATTCATTCTGTTAGATCTGAAAGATTTATCTCAAATCTAATGTCCATCCTAAATAAATGATTTTGACAACAGCACTACCAACAAAAGCTTAACTGTGTTTGTGGGTAACAGTAAAAATATATAACTAATTTTACTATCTTTCTGAGATAATAAATTTTCTCAGATAATATTTAAAATTATGGCTGTTGCTGATGCTGTAAAAATCTCTCATGCAATAAATTAACCCACAACATTGGCTCCATAAGCCAGCAAAGCAAATATTAGGCTCTTGGCCCTATGCATTTTATCTTCCCAAAATGTTACATGGAATACCTAAATTTAATTAGTTGCTGCCCTAGCTCTATTATAAACTTCCCTTCTATGTTATATATCCCCAGAGAGGATTGAATATATGGCTTGTTTAGAAATAAATAACAGAACTTCTTACCACATTTTCTACCATGGGCAAAGGTGGCATTTTAGTTTCCTTCTCTGCAACATTTAAAGATAAAATATCTATCTTCCAGTTTCCCACTGTTGTGTGTTTGCCAACAACCCAATGCAACTGACACCCATAGTCAATTACATGAAGTAATTACACCACCATGCCAGATATAGGGAAGTTATTCTAGGGACTCAGGAGGTGGTGAGGACTCCAGCACTGGAGGAATTCAAGGAAAAGTTAAAGAACCTTCTGTCAGATGTACTTTGATTTGTATTCCTGAACTGAGAAGGGGGTTGGACTCAGTGGTCTTACAGGTCCTTTCCAATGCCATTATTCTATGATATGACTAGAGAAGAAGAGAAACACGAAGCTGCAAATTTGCTGCTAGCTCCAATATTTATTTCAGCTTCTTCCATTCATTTTGAGCACATAAAATAAAACCAGAAGAATCTATTTACTGCTACATATAACTTAACTAGTATTAAAGTTACCAAGAGGAATTGAGGAACTAAACTGCCTTCATCTGCCTGTTTCTCCCTGGGAGGCTCTGGCAAAGAGTCCTTGCCGGCACAGGGATCCACACTGACAGAGGTAAGCTGTTTGGGGTGCCATTTCAGACTGTTAGTCTCTCACAATGAGACACAAATGCAAATATTTTCCCCATCAATTAAGAGAAATGGTACAAATATAAATCTGGCAAAATCATAATGGCAAATTCTTTGTCACATGGACATCTAAGGACTGGAGGGGCTGTTTCTGTCATTTTAAAGAACCAGATGCTGGGTTTCCTGAGCATGTACTGTTTTTAAAAGAAAAGGGCACTAGTTTTACACAGAGACAGCTTTTGCACACACCTGTTTTTACACAGAGCTAGCTTGGGGTACACTGTAAATCCTCTGATACCCTGGGTATGCTGGCATGGGCTGACAGGAATTTTATGTGAAAAGCATTGTTTGAATGTTCCTGGTTTAAACTCTCATTGCACTGTAATAATAAATTATTGTGCAATTATACTGTTATAAATGTGATTGTTTTTATAACTTTATCTGAAATAACAGGGATGTAAATCCTTGTTTATACTGTCCTCCCAAGCAAGGACAGAAAACTGTAATATTCTCCTCCTTACTTGCAAGGATGGTGAGGAACCTCTTGGAATTCTTGATAGAGTTCTTGATGAGAGTGATGGCTTCTGCAGAAACTGTACTTTTTTTTGCCTATTTCACAAAAAAGTACAGACTAGCCAAGTTTAGAATGATAGCTAAATTATTTAAGAATCTGACACACCAGATTTTACAGTCAGCCAGTCTTCTGTGCTTTGCTTTTTTAGTAGAAAGAAGAGCAGGGACATTTTACACAATGTACAGAGACCATGACCGGGAGGAATTTGGTGTGGCTTTATAGTTCCTCACTGAGGTATTTCAGACATGATGAGATCAAAGAATTCAGTGAGCATTTTTGCCTTCCCTATTGAAAGATGTGTTTAATGAGTAGAGAAAAAAAAGTCTCTGCTTTAGGAATAAATGAGAGAAACAGTGGTCAGAAATGCCCAAATTTTATATATACAGTATATTCTTTAAATGCTACTGACTTGGTAAGTTTTATATTGTTTTGCAGTATTTGTTTCCACTGATCCAAACTTATATTGTGCCCAATATTCTGTGGCTACCTTATCATACATTCCTTAACCATCTCCTCCTAGGTATCAAAATCTAATAAAAATTTATGTAAGGCTTTAATATGCTTGTCTTTGGTATCCAGGAGGATTCTGTCAACGGGAGTACTGTCCACATGGAAACCTTGTTGCTTATCTTTACCACACTGCAAAATTAATTGGGAAATGTGACCACCAATCCATATCAAATCTCTGCACTGCTAATTCATCTTTGTTTTTCAGTGTCCCATCTAGTTTTAGTACTTCCCTATATCTTAAGATTTTTTTGTTTTCTCTCAAGTTCAGAAGAGAAAATGCCTCCACTGGTGTTACCAAACATGGTATTTTGGCATACAGCTGTCTTTGAATTTTAGTCCAAGACCATAGTAAAGATTTTCTCAAAATATGGTTATTAAATTGTTTAAAATTGTTCACCCTGCTGTACTAAAGGCATGCCACCCCCATTTCAAATCATGATCCACAAAACTAGCCAAAATGGATGTAAAAATTTCAAACCTCTGTTGGAGATATAAACAAAAAGAAGGTTCTTTCTATCAGATGTGGTGGTCATGCGGGAAAGCCCAAAAATATTGGAAAAAGAGTTGAAATGCTTTTGCAAGAGGTTCTAGAGAGTCCGATAACTGTAACCCCTGAATTCGTTCTTCTAAACATAATTCTGGAATCAACAGAACCAATGAAAACATATTTAGCCATCCATATCTTGACAGCTGCAAGAATTCTCTTTGCTAAATATTGGAAAGACCTGGAGAATCCATCACAAGGTAAGTTAATAGCAAAAATTCTGGACATGACGGAAATAGATAAATTGTCAGAATGGTTAGATCCGACAAGAAAGACGAACCATGAGAATTGTTGGCATAAATTTTATGAATGACCCAGAAACAGAATGCTAATTAATATTTGATAATTGAAAACCTCTTCATGGATTGCTGCCTTGTCGTGGCGAAGGGGCTTGAGTAACTCAGAGAAACTATGGGCTATGCCGTGCAGGGACACCCAAGACGGACAGGACATAGTGGAGAGTTCCGACTAAACGCAATCCACCTGGAGTAGGAAATGGCAAGCCACTCCAGTATCTTTGCCAAGAACGCCCCATGATCAGAAACAAAAGGCTAAAAGATATGACGCTGGAAGATGGGCCCCTCAGGTCGGAAGGCGTCCAACATGCTACTGAGGAAGAGCGGAGGACAAGTACAAGTAGCTCCAGAGCTAATGAAGTGGTTGGGCCAAAGCCGAAAGGACGCTCAGCTGTGGACGTGCCTGGAAGTGAAAGGAAAATCCAATGCTGCAAAGAAAAATACTGCATAGGAACCTGGAATGTAAGATCTATGAACACTGGGAAGCTGGAGGTGGTCAAACAGGAGATGGCAAGAATAAACATCGACATCCTGGGCATCAGTGAACTAAAATGGACAGGAATGGGCGAATTCAGCTCAGATGATTATCATATCTACTATTGTGGACAAGAATCCCGTAGAAGGAATGGAGTAGCCGTCATAGTCAACAAAAGAGTGGGAAAAGCTGTAATGGGATACAATCTCAAAAATGATAGAATGATGTCAATACGAATCCAAGGCAGACCATTCAACATCACAATAATCCAAGTTTATGCACCAACCACCATTGCTGAGGAGACTGAAATTGAACAATTCTATGAAGATCTACAACACCTTCTAGAACTGACACCAAAGAAAGATGTTCTTCTCATTCTAGGGGACTGGAATGCTAAAGTAGGGAGCCAAGAGATAAAAGGAACAACAGGGAAGTTTGGCCTTGGAGTTCAGAATGAAGCAGGACAAAGGCTAATAGAGTTTTGTCAAGAGAATAAGCTGGTCATCACAAACACTCTTTTCCAACAACACAAGAGGCGACTCTATACATGGAAATCACCAGATGGGCAATATCGAAATCAGATTGATTATATTCTCTGCAGCCAAAGATGGAGAAGCTCTATACAGTCAGCAAAAACAAGACCTGGAGCTGACTGCGGTTCTGATCATCAGCTTCTCATAGCAAAATTCAAGCTTAGACTGAAGAGATTAGGAAAAACCACTGGGCCACTCAGGTATAATCTAAACCAAATCCCTTATGAATACACAGTGGAAGTAAAGAACAGATTTAAGGAACTAGATTTGGTGGACAGAGTGCCTGAAGAACTTTGGATAGAGGCTCGTAACATTGTCCAGGAGGCAGCAACGAAAACCATCCCAAAGAAAAGGAAATGCAAGAAAGCAAAGTGGCTGTCCAACGAGGCCTTAGAAATAGCAGAGAGGAGAAGGGAAGCAAAATGCAAGGGAGATAGGGAAAGTTACAGAAACTTGAATGCAGACTTCCAAAGAATAGCAAGGAGAGACAAGAGGGCCTTCTTAAATGAACAATGCAAAGAAATAGAGGAAGATAACAGAAAAGGAAAGACCAGAGATCTGTTCAGGAAAATTGGACATATTAGAGGAACATTTTGCGCAAAGATGAACATGATAAAAGACAAAAATGGGAGGGACCTAACAGAAGCAGAAGACGTCAAGAAGAGGTGGCAAGAATACACAGAGGAATTATATCAGAAAGATGTGGATATCCCGGACAACCCAGACAATGTAGTTGCTGACCTTGAGCCAGACATCCTGGAGAGCGAAGTCAAGTGGGCCTTAGAAAGCCTGGCTAACAACAAGGCCAGTGGAGGTGATGGCATTCCAGTTGAACTATTTAAAATCTTGAAAGATGATGCTGTTAAGGTGCTACATTCAATATGCCAGCAAGTTTGGAAAACTCAACAGTGGCCAGAGGATTGGAAAAGATCAGTCTACATCCCAATCCCAAAGAAAGGCAGTGCCAAAGAATGCTCCAACTACCGTACAATTGCACTCATTTCACACGCTAGCAAGGTTATGCTCAAAATCCTCCAAGGTAGGCTTCAGCAGTATGTGGACCGAGAACTCCCAGAAGTACAAGCTGGATTCCGAAGAGGCAGAGGAACTCGAGACCAAATTGCTAACTTGCGCTGGATTATGGAGAAAGCCAGAGAGTTCCAGAAAAATATCTACTTCTGCTTCATTGACTATGCGAAAGCCTTTGACTGTGTGGACCACAGCAAACTATGGCAAGTTCTTAAAGAAATGGGAGTGCCTGACCACTTTATCTGTCTCCTGAGAAACCTATATGTGGGACAGGAAGCAACAGTTAGAACTGGTCATGGAACAACTGAGTGGTTCAAAATTGGGAAAGGAGTACGGCAAGGCTGTATATTGTCCCCCAGCTTATTTAACTTATATGCAGAATACATCATGCGGAAGGCTGGACTGGAAGAAACCCAAGCCGGAATTAAGATTGCCGGAAGAAATATCAACAACCTCCGATATGCAGATGATACCACTCTGATGGCAGAAAGTGAGGAGGAATTAAAGAACCTTGTAATGAGAGTGAAAGAGGAGAGTGCAAAAAACGGTCTGAAACTCAACATCAAAAAAACTAAGATCATGGCCACTGGTCCCATCACCTCCTGGGAAATAGAAGGGGAAGATATGGAGGCAGTGTCAAATTTTATCTTCCTGGGCTCCATGATCACTGCAGATGGAGACAGCAGCCCTGAAATTAAAAGGCGCCTTCTTCTTGGGAGGAAAGCGATGACAAATCTGGACAGCATCTTGAAAAGCAGAGACATCACCTTGCCAACAAAAGTCCGAATAGTCAAAGCTATGGTTTTTCCTGTCGTGATGTATGGAAGTGAGAGCTGGACCATAAAGAAAGCAGACCGCCGAAGAATTGATGCCTTTGAATTGTGGTGCTGGAGGAGGCTCTTGAGAATCCCCTGGACTGCAAGGAGAACAAACCTATCAGTTCTAAAGGAAATCAACCCTGAGTGCTCACTGGAAGGACAGATCCTGAAGCTGAGGCTCCAGTACTTTGGCCATCTAATGAGAAGAAAAGACTCCCTGGAAAAGACCCTGATGTTGGGAAAGTGTGACGGCAAGAGGAGAAGGGGACGACCGAGGATGAGATGGCTGGACAGTGTCTGCGAAGCAACCAACATGAACCTGACACAACTCCGGGAGGCAGTAGAAGACAGGAGGGCCTGGCGTGCTCTGGTCCATGGGGTCACGAAGAGTCGGACACGACTAAACGACTAAACACACACACACACAATTGAAATCCTATGGTCAATTTAGAAATAGAATGTATATTTTAATTAAGTTATACGGGAACTTATGTATCTATGAAATGTAAGAGATGAGAATGAATATTTTAAAATGTTTATGTTGATTTGCATCCCCTGTTTATCCCATGCCCCCCTTTCCCCCACCCCTACACCCTAAGCCATTTAAAAACAAAAGAAATGCCTAAATCTATTAAGACCTGATGTGCTTCAGAAACCAGAATCATTCGTATGACGGAAGAGTTAAAAGTTTAATTTCTTGGTCTGCCGGATGCCCCTAAGAAAAGTAACCTGTTTCAAAAATGTGCTGGACCTTAATAAATTCTGAGCACTGTTTCTTTCATGACCAGTTGCAGCATTAAATAGTTTAACACTGTGGTTTTTACTGTTTAGGGGTAATCACTGCTTACCTTCCAGAGTAATTCCATAAATTTGTCTACCATTAGACTTTATTTGTGCATATGGCATCTTCCAAAAGAAAGGTGTCTATCTCCATTTATCACAATTTGTTTTGCATAGCTTCCCAGCTACAAGTCTTAAAAATTGTGATAGTTTAGTGTAGTCTCAGTATTATCTTAGGTCCTGGCCACATGAGGGAAATGTTCTCTAGTTATCTTCCTGTTAGATCATTGCTTTATTTTCCAGTCAGTCCAAGACTGAAATATTTTGCCAGCTAGCAGTGTAATTTCAAGTTATTTTCCACTCTCTGGGAAGGTTGTGTTATTTTGTATATATGTTCTATCTGTGCATTTCTTACCCAAATTGCCTGTGTGCATGACCTACCCCATTTCTTTTCAGAACTGAAGCCTGGGAAGGTGGCCACCATTATTGTGGCACACATGTATTTTTTAAAAAATCAGCTGGTACATCAATATGTTGGTAAAAGTTTGTCACAGAGCAATTTGAGCCACTGCTGCAGTACTGGTATTTTGACAAGCTGCTTTTCATCAATCATTGTGAGAACTGCAGGGTGGGAGAAGGAAGTGACAGATTAAGCTAAAAGGCAGAGGAGATGATGGGAGAAGTAGATGGACCAATGCAATTCTCCAGGAGCATCTACAGAGACATATTTTCAAACAGAAATCCCTTTATATATATATAAATCAAGGGTCTGAATTGCCCCTTCAAGCAAGAGAGAAAATAAACTGGTACCATGGTGTAGTCAGCCATAGTGATACAAATAGGAGGAAACAAATAGTTACTGTTAAAAGTTCTTTGGGTGTTCACCCCAGTATATGTACAACATGACAGAGGATCAGTACAACAGAGGTACAGAAAGTATTGGAAGAACTAGAGAATGTTTTCCTTGTGTGATCAGGGCCTTAGTCAATTAAATCCTTTAAAAATTGAGTTTATTGCCATTTATATAACTATTATTTCAATTAATGTAAACTTCACTCTGAGATGAGTGCATAAGGGAGATACAGTGGTGACCCGCTTGACAATAATCCGTTCTGTTAAAATCGCTGTTAAGCGATATCGTTGTCGAGCGAAAGTAAAAAACCAATTGGAATGCATTAAAAACCAGTTAATGCATTCCAATGGGCTAAATACCTCATCGTAAAGCGAAGATCCTCCATAGGGGAAGCCATTTTCGATCGCTCTCTTCCAGAAATAGGTCCAGAAATGGCAGGAGGCCATTTTGAAAGCCAGACGATCAGCTGTTTTTGATCATTGTGAAGTGAAAAATCAGTTCCTGAAGCAGGGACCGATTCAACGTAAAGCGAAAAAACCCATTGAATTGTCATTTTGCTATCGCTATAGTGATCGCAAAAAACTAATCGTAAAGCACTTTTGTCGTCTAATGGGGTCGTCGTGAAGCGGGGCACCACTGTACAAAAATAGTTTAAACTTAAAGACATAGACAAGAAATCTATCATCCATCTAAATATAAATAATTAAATCTGAAAATTTATTTGCATTAGGAGTTTGCTGATAAAATGGGATTTTATTCCTTGCATCCTGTCCTTCAAAGTTCGCTTTCTATCCTTCGGTTTATCAGTTCTTTGGAGTGACTCCTGAGAATCTGCAGGATACTGTAGGGAGAAAAGCAATTGTGCTGTCCTGATTCCATTGAGAGAACAACACTTCTTATCTCCTTATACTCTTATACTCTTATATACACATCAAACCAACAAACTTACATTAATATTTATTTCAAACATTATTAATTGAATCTTCAGATTTCATTTTTAAAATTTCTTCAATCAGATGTTTACAGCCAAGTCCAGGAGGACAAATGACTAATTAAACCTATCTTGTTCTACTTCCCCACTGAGAAGTAGATATGGACTATGAAATCATTGACACACGGCAGCCAAGATACTGGCATGGTAACATTTTGCAGTACCAGTGACAGAGAATCCTCGTAAAATATACCACTGTAATACTCTATAGTAATGAGTACATGTCAAGTCAATTCTGACTTACAGTGACATTTTTTCAGGGTTTTCTAGGTACATATAAGAACAAAGGCAGCAGGGGCGACTGCAATAACTACCGTGGCATCTTTCTTCTCAGCATTGTAGGGAAGCTGCTTGCCCGTGTTGTGCTGAAGAGACTCCAGGTCTTTGCAGACACAGTCTATCCAGAATCACAGTGTGGATTTCAAGCTAATAGATCCACCACTGACATGGTATTTTCCCCAGACAGTTGCAGGAGAAATGTAGGGAACAACAACAGCCACTCTTTGTGGCCTTCATAGATCTTACAAAGGCCTTTGTTTTGGTTAGCATGGACGGCCTTTTGAAAATATTTCCCAAAATTGGATGTCCACCTCAACTCCTTAACATCATCAAGGCCTTTCATGAGGAAATGAAGGGCACTGTAGTTTTTGATGGCTCAACATCAGATCCCTTTGACATCTGAAGTGGAGTGAAAGAGGGCTGTGTCCTTGCACCGACCCTTTTTGGGATCTTTTTTGCTGTCATGCTGAAGCACACCTTTGGAGCTGCCAACAGAACGTGTCTATCTCTGGACTAGATCAGATGGAAATCTCTCTAATCTCTCTAGATTGAGAGTGAAGACCAAACTCGAGCTGAAATGGATGCAGGAGTTCCTCTTCACGGATGCAGCTGTTGTTGCCCATTCTGCTGAAGACCTCCAACAACACATGAATTGTTTTATCAAGGCCTGCCAAGACTTTGAATTAACAACTAGCCTGAAGACAACACAAGTCATGGGCCAGTGCGTGGACTCACATCCCTCTATTACCATCTCCAAACAAGAATTGTGTTGTTCATGACTTGTGTACCTTGGCTCAATGAGAGACAGTAAATATGCAAAACAAGAAGAAATTGATTTAGTTATGGCTACTTTTACTTGCACAGAGTTGTGAAGGTTACTGTGTGGGATTGCACCCTCTGCCAGGTGTCCTTGAATAAGGACATTGAGAAACAGAAACACACACACAAAGCGAAACAAACTGTGACTTAGCACAGAGGTTTATGTGCCTGGCAGCAGGACAAGAAATGGAAATTCATTCCCCATGCTGCCCCTTTGGGACACTACAATGGATAAATATTTTAAAATTTGATTAATTAGTTTGAAAATATAATATAATTAAATATATTAATTAAACAAAAAAAGAGTGAGAGGACATTGTGCACTCAGGAAAGAAACATGGTTGGCCTGCAAACATACATGCACCCCTTAAGCCAAGAGTACTTTTGACAGATGGAAAAGCAGTTCCCTGACTTCATAAATAGTGGAAGCACTATTTTGTGCTTAAGTGGCCTTATCACCTGGCCCTATCCAGTTCACACTGCTTTTTATTTTGGCTGGCTTGAGACAGTCAGGGCATGGCCCTAGATGTCATTTTCTGGCACTTTTGCCTTACAATACTTGCTTTGGTCATTAGGTGGACTGTGAGTGGTGTTGAGTCCTTCTGAGTGGCCATAACATGGGGCCTAAGAAGGGAGTGGGTAAGAAAAAAAAGGCAAGCAGCCATCTAAACTGAAGGCTCCTTGAAGGTCACCACCTGTAATTTCTTCATACACGAACCTTCATCCCCTGACCTTTTTGAGTTTCAAGCCAGAATTAAAGTGTTGGAAAGGGAAAGGGATTTGGCTAAGGTTGTCCCAGAGCCCCAGTTCCAGATCAGGAATTCCACTGGGGACACTAAGGCTCACAGAAAAGCATAGCACAAGGAGATGGTTGATAAAGGACTGTGTTTCTCTTTTGGAGCAGGAGCAGATTAGTGCTTCTTATAGTGCCAGTGTGATAGACGGGTTGATTCAAGGTGATGTGGTTTCAATTGCAGCCTTTGCCAGCATGGTGCAGCATATGCTGCCAGTGCAGGTGAGATGGTGACTGCATCAGACATGGAGGTTGGGAAAAAGGTTTGGCCCTGGGTCACCTGGGTCACCCTCCCTTGGCTACACTGAGGGGTGGTACACTCCAATATCCTTGGGCGTTTAACAATTTCTAGTTGGTGGCCTCACATCCACAGTGACTTTATGTCAATATGGGGACTGGTGCCTCCACCGGTGTTGGGGTCTGGCCTTACCCATCACTCAGGTTCTATTTCTGCATGCACCCCTCTTCCTTCAGTGGATGGTCACTGCCTTTTGGCAATCACCTTCTTCTCATCACTAAGGAGAAACCTGGGAATGGAGAGTTTGTGGATCTCTCAATGCTTAATTGAGTATGAAAAGAAGAACAAGGGCAATGAAGATGACAAAGAGAAAGAAAGGGCTTGTAAGAAGAGGCAGATAGGTCATGAGCTAACTGGCTCCCTGTGTTTCTGCAGAAATCACAGTCAAGGCTCTCTCCTGGAGGCAGGGCCGGACTGGCCATCTGGCAATTCTGGCAAATGCCAGAAGGGCCGATGGTCAGAAGGGCCGGTTCTTGCCTCAGCTCAGGGCCAGGCTGAGCCCCCCTCCCCAAAAGAGAGCGAGCGAGCGAGCGAGAGAGCGAAAGGGAGCCTTCCCTCCCCGCCCCCTTGCCTTGCCTTGCCTTGCCTCCTCCTCTTCCTCCTCCTTCCTCCTCCTCCCGCCCCTCCAGCTGGGGCGTCCCCCCCCAACCTCCCCACCCGGCCCAAGAGCGCACCCGCGCCCGAGGGGGGGGCAATGCCGAGGCCCACCTCCTAGCGCGGCGGCGAAGGCGGGCTCCGGGCGGCGGAGGCGGCGGCCATGGGGACGTGGCCGCTCCGCCTCCCTCCCACGCCCGTGGAGCCGGCAGCGGCTGCGCGCTTTGTTCGAGGCTAGCGCGGGCAGCCGAGACGCCGCGGCTTCCCGGCCCTGCCTGCCCGCCGGCTGCTCTCGGGCTGCGGCTGGTGCTGGTGGCCGGCCAGAGGGTCTGGCCGGCGCATCCCCCGCCCCGCTCGCTCGCTCGCTTCCTCGCCCTGGCGCGCCAGGGGCCGGGGAGGGCCGGAGGGCGGAGCGGGAGCGGCGGCAGGAGGAGGAGGAGGCAGCCTCGCCTCGGATCCTCCCCCACCGCCCGCCCGCCCCGCCCCGGCCTGGCCCGCTGCCCGGGCGCCCAGGTGGCCGAGAGCGCACGGTGCCAGGGCGTGTCGCCTTCGCCGGGCGCCCTTGGCCTCTCCAAAGGGAAGCGCGCCGCTGCGGGAGCGGGCGCCTCAGCCGGCCTTCCCTGGGCGGGCGGGAGAGGAGGGAAAGCCGGGGGGGCCCGGAGAGGGGAGGAGGAGGAGGAAGGGGGTGAGGACGGGGAAAAGAGCGGAGGGGGGGGACTGGAAGAGGTGAGGAGGGCCGATCGGAAACTGGAAGCCGAGAAAGCCTCTCCTCCCGGGCAGGGGTGGCCACGCTGTCTCCCAGGAAAGCCCCTCTGACGAGGCTGGGCTGAAGTTTGGTTGGCAAGCCCGGCCTTGACCGGAGGGATCCTGACCCGGTCCCGGGAAGATCAACTTTCCTGGCCAGTTTTTTTTTTTAAAGTGAAAATTTCCTCATCAGAGCTGGGCTACGCTGTCTTTGTTTCACCGTCCCCTGAGAATGTCACAACCCCGCTTTAGATACGAGTTGCCTTCTTATCCTGCTCCTTAGGATGCGCTGCGGCAGAAAAGATACACTCCTCTTGCACAGGGAGGTTCTGTTTATTCGTTTCGTTCATATCCTCGGCTCCCTCCCAAGTTTTATCCTCCTCCCTACAGCCCTGTGAGGTAGGCCAGGCTGATGGTGAGAGCACCTCGCTCAAAATCCCCCCGGTGCATTTCAGGGGTCCATAGGGCCAATCCTGGCCCAAAGCCAGGTGGGCCTGTGTCCCCACAGCCGGTGGGCCTGTGTGCTCTAAATGCCAGGGCCGATTTTTGGTCCCAGTCCGGCCCTGCCTGGAGGCCATTTTTACTGCAATACATGGACCTCATGAACAGGGCATACAGTATGTAGATTTCCTAGGACATTCATGGCTTTTTTATGACAAGGCTTTCTGTATGCGGGTGGCAATTAACAGTGCAATGAGGTAGGATGGTTGCAGTTGATGACTCCAGCTCAGCCCGTGTTGGGGGAACAGTATGATAGTGGGCATTTGGTGCATTTGGTTCAGAGGCCAGGGCAGCCCAGCACTTCCTGTAGGGCATCTAGTTAAACCCTGGCTCCTTTGCTGGGAATGTAGTGTCCATGGCCACTGCAATAGAAAACTATGTAAGTTCAGACATGAGTGCCCCATTTGTGGATGACCCTGACCCTTTACAGGATGCCCCAGGGCCCGATTCATCAAAGGAGGTGCCAAGGATGCCAGAGACTAAGAAACCCCCTGGTAAAGAACCTTGGCCTCCAAAAAGGCCCCAGTCCAGTTAAATGCAACTTTTTAGAGCAATTGCTCAAGAATTACCTGCAGTGTGACAATGCCCGTTATTTGTTGCAATGTTTTAGGTTCTGTTTTTGCATACCAGGTATAGAGGAGTGTTTTTTTTTTATGCCAATAACTTGAAGTTAGTGAGAAGAGGACTTAAGGAGGAAGACTGAGAAAAAGATAAGGGAGGGTCATGTGCTTTTTTGTTGTTGTTTAGTCGTTTAGTCGTGTCTGACTCTTCATGACCCATGGACCAGACCACACCAGGCTCTCCTGTCTTCCACTGCCTCCCAGAGTTGTGTCAAGTTCATGTTGGTTGCTTCAATGACGCTGTCCAACCATCTTATCCTCTTTAGTCCCCTTCTCCTCTTGCCTTCACACTTTCTCAACATCAAGGTCTTTTCCAAGGAGTCTTTTCTTCTCATGAGATGGCCAAAGTATTGGAGCCTCAGCTTCAGGATCTGTCCTTCCAGTGAGCACTCAGGGTTTATTTCCTTCAGGGTGGATAGGTTTGTTCTGCTTGCAGTCCAGGGGACTCTCAAGAGCCTCCTCCGGCACCACAATTCAAAAGCATCAATTCTTTCAAAGCCTGCCCTTTGCAAACCTTAGGTTACTGTCTTTGGTGCCCAAAGAGACACCTGGGGAATTTCACTTCATGAATCATTTATGGTTTCCAGGAGGGAATTCGGTCAGTGATGCCATCCTAAGGGATTTATGTAGTGTTCTCTACACTTACTTTGATGAGGCAGTACATATGGTTCAGACATATGGCAGGGGGTGCAGAGCTGGCAAAATGTGAAATAAACTCTGCATTTTGGTTGCCCCCATTACATCCTGAAGACTTCAACTTGCAAGGTTTTTCATGTAATGGTCAATTTTTGGTAAATAAGGCTTTACTGATGGGCTGTTTGATTTCCTGTGCTGCCTTTGAAAGGTTCAGTACCTTTCTGGAATGGACACTGAAGCACAGGGCAGGTTTGTCCCAGGTAGTGCACTATTTAGACAATTTTCTTTTGGCCAGGAAAAATGGTTCAGGACTGCCATTTACTGTTGCAGGAATTTCAGAGTTGGCCAGAGAGCTGGGCATCCCTTTGACTAAAGAAGATACCGAGGGCCCTTCTGTCAAGCTCACATGTCTGATGGGCTGCACCACAGCCTCTCAATTTTTCATGTCTCCCAGAAATCTTGGGAGAACCGTTTGCTAATTAAATTCACCACATGCATCCTGGCTAATCAGAAATAGGAAGTGATGGGCTGGTCACATCAATTTTCTAAACAAAAGACTAACTTTGGCTTAAATGAGGCCTGAAGGCAAATTTACATTTAAATTACATATTTCATCCCTTTAAGATTTTATTGTTAAACTGGGAGGGGGGAGGGAGGACCACACAACAGGATCCTGAGAGATTGAGACAAGGGCCTCCTGGAAGATCATGAAAAGCAAGTGGGGTTGGATATCACTGGTGGTACGAGACCATAAAATTCTGGACAGCTTTTTTTCAGGTTTTTCATGTATATGTGAAATATTCTGGGGAATCACAGAAACCTGAGACACTCCACAGGTGTATAGTCTAGGTGTTGAACAGGAGTCCCTCAGCATCACTATCATTTACAAAGTGACACCATGAAAGGAAAAATCCCAGAAGCTGACTTCAACAAGTATGAATGATAATGTGCAGAAGAGGGTATCTTGTAGACCATCTTGACTGCTGCCATTAGTGTTTCTTTTTAGCTGGGAGAGGGAAGACTGCCCAATTCACAGGGCAGAGTTCAGATTAGGAATTTAGTTCACCCACCAGGAACAGTCAAATTAAAGCCAAATTTTTATCTGGTGTTGTCAACATTTAGGCTGCCCTTTGCTATGTAAAGCTTGCCATCCTTTTTCCTGCTGGCAGTGTGGGTGTGATATTTTGCAGCAATATCAGGCCATGTCCTGGCTTTTTGAATCGTGGGTACAGAAGCACAATATCCCACATTCATAAACCAGAGGTTTTTTTGAAGAACGGAGTAACAATTGAACAACAGAGCATATGTTTGTTTGGTAAATTTTAGCACAGAAAGGAATAAAATACTCATCTCCATTTGGTTTTGGCCATGGCAAAGTATAAGATAAAAACAATTTTGTACAATACAATATAACAGAATCAGGTTCCAATTCAAGTTTTAAATGAATTTTGCATATGAATGGTATCAAAAGATGAAACATTTAATAATTATAGGGTACAATAAACTTAACCATAGAGTAGTGATTCAGTGATGAAGGGCCTTAAATAAAATGATTAATCTGTCAGCTTTGTTAGCATCACAACACACATACAATGTTTTTATGAGTTTGGTAATAGAAGGAGTCTCTTCTGTTGTACTGAATCCCTTAATATTGGCCTTCTGAAATAATAGAAGGCTGCATCTCCAAGGTGCCTTATTGAAGGCCTTTCTATAATAATCAAAATTTGTTATATCAGTAAAATAAGATGGAAGGGTCAAAGGCAGATGAGAAATCTCTCTATAAAGGTGCTATTCTCAAGGTGCCTAATAAACCTACAAACCTGTTCAAATATAGATGTATAATAACCTTTTCTTTAATGTGAATCTTGCTGTAGATAAGCCAAGGTGCCTCACACAATGTTCTGAAAATCCAAGTTAGAAACACGATTCAATATGAAAATTCTCCATTAACTAGATTTTATCTCACTGTATGCTGATATTAGAAAATCTGAGAGCAGCCAGAAAATAATTTTTTCAATCAATAAATAATGACTACTTTATAAATTAGGTCACTATTGGTATAAGTGTCAGTTATAATATAACCAGAGTTGTACAAGTTGAAGGAGGGGGGACTCTCTATAGTAAGTAAGCAGATTTGTTTTGTATGACTTCTAATGGTTGTCCAAGCCCTTGAATTGCTGCTCCATGCAGTATCTAAGTAATAGGCAGTCACATCAGAATTTTCTCTTGTAGTATGATTTAATTAATGTTGATTACATTGATGAAATGAATGAAAATGTATTAAATGCAATAAATAAAGAATGTGAAAAAGTACATGAATGAGAGAGAATATCTTTGTGATTACACATCTTTTTCCTGATGCCTATTATACACTGCCCAGAGTAGTGCACTGCACTAATGGGGCATTATAAAAATGTACTTCAGTACAACAGAAGTAACTAACTAAATAACTAACTAAAGGAAAGCACAGAATATGTTTGGCTACAAATCTCTGTGAAACACTTAAGGCCCTGAAAACAGTGTAAGAGCACACCATCAAATAATTATTGTGAAATGCTGTTTTAAATGTAAGAAAAGATTTGGAATCTGCTTTGCACTTCTGATCAAAAGGTAAAGTTTGTATTTAACTGTTTGAAGATCTGTTATTAAAAAACGTAATGTTGTTTACAAGTTAAATCTAAGTGGTTACATGTAAGCACTGCTGAGTTCAGTGCTGATTATTCACATGTAACTGCAAAATTTGCAGGCATGACCTGTAAAACTAATTACAAATATTATTAGTGGTTTGTTTTAGGTGTTCGTGCTTTATGATGGAATGCCTAACTCAAGTGTTAGCTCCTTTGATGGTAAATCCTAGAAAAGCAGTAATTAGTTTTCTCTCTTCTACAAACACTTACTTGGAAATAGTTTGGCAAATGGGAATATCATAAGCTAGTGAATTAGGGACTCAGGAAGTCATAGGTGTAGGTGGAGGCTCAGAGGAAAGTTTGGGAACTTTGATAAGGTACAGGAGGCAGTCAGGGTTCTGCGACACTCGAGTATAGACACTGAAAATTAGGCCTTCCATGAGATAATTGTTTTCCAAGAAAAGGGGCATTTAATCAAATTCTCTATGAGCCAATTCTATTATTATCCTATAACCCATTTCTACTCAAAGCAAGCTAATAGTGCTTACATACTATTAGTACTTCACTGGTTAGAAAATAATGCTATTGTATTTCATGTGATTATCTGAACTTTACAAAACATGAACCTGGAGATTACTGTGCGAGACAAGACCTATTCAGCTGTTTAGAAAGGGGTTGGTTTGAAATTGTGAGCAGACAAAGGTATCTGCTGTCTGAAGAGGAAAAGAATCTGTTGCACATGGCTCCTTTCCACAAAATCAAGAATCTTCATTTTTCAGGATCCTGAATTTTGTCCATGTGCAACTGAAGCTTTCCTCCTCAGACTGTCCTAACCACATGCAGTGTTTCAGGGAGGGAACCTCTCATTTTCTCTTAACTCATTTTTTAATGTCTTAAAAGAGCAAGATACCCCTTCACGGATTGCTGCCTTGCTGTGGTGAAGGGGCTTGAGTAATTCAGAGAAGCTATGGGCTATGCCATGCAGGGACACCCAAGACGGACAGGACATAGTGGAGAGTTCTGACTAAAAATGATCCACCTGGAGCAGGAACTAGCAAGCCACTCCAGTATCTTTGCCTAGAAAACTCCATGAATAGAAACAAAAGGCTAAAAGATATGATGCTGGAAGATGAGCCCCTCAGGTAAGAAGGTGTCCAATATGCTACTGAGGAAGACAGGAAGACAAGTACAAGTAGCTCCAGAGCTAATAAAGTGGATGGGCCAAAGCCGAAAGGACGCTTAGCTGTGGACGTGCCTGGAAGTGAGAGGAAATTCTGATGCTGCAAAGAAAAATACTGCATAGGAACCTGGAATGTAAGATCTATGAACCTTGGGAAGCTGGAGGTGGTCAAACAGGAGATGGAAAGAATCAACATTGACATGCTGGGCGTCAGTGAACACAAATAATAATAATAATATATTGTCATTGTAAGTATATACACAGTATACCCATACAACGAAATTCACAGACACCCAGAGACCAGACACATGCACACTCATAAAATTCCCCAAACACTCCCTACCCACTAAAAGTTCCCGGGGATGGGCGAATTCCATTCAGACGATTATCGTAAGTACTATGGCAAGAATCCAGTAAAAGAAATGGAGTAGCCCTCATAGTCGATAAAAGAGAAAAGCTATACTGGGATACAATCTCAAAAATGATAGAATGATTTCAATACAAATCCAAGGCAGACCTTTCAACATCACAGTAATCCACGTTAATGCACCAACCACCAAATGCTGAAGAGGCTGAAATTGACCAATTCTATGAAGACTTACAATAATTTCTAGAACTGACACCAAAGAAAGATGTTCTTCTCATTCAAGGGGACTGGAATGCTAAAGTAGGGAGTCAAGAGATAAAAGGAACAACAGGTAAGTTTGGCATTGCAGTTCAAAACAAAGCAGGGCAAAGGCTAATAGAGTTTTGTCAAAAGAACAAGCTGGTCATCGCAAACACTCTTTTCCAACAACAGAAGAGCTGACTCTATACATGGACATCACCAGATGGGCAATACCGAAATCAGATTGATTATGTTCTCTGCAACCAAAGATGGAGAAGCTCTATACAGTCAGCAAAAACAAGACCTGGAGCTGATTGTGGCTCTGATCATCAGCTTCTTATAGCAAAACTCAAGTTTAAACTGAAGAAAGTAGGAAAAACCATTGAGCTAGTCAGGTATAATCTAAACCAAATAACTTATGAATACACAGTGGAAGTGAAGAACAGATTTAAGAAACTCAATTTGGTGGCCTGAAGAACTATGGATGGAGGTTCATAACATTGTACAGGAAGCAGCAACAAAAAAACATCCCAAAGAAAAGGAAATGCAAGAAAGTAAAGTGGCTGTCCAATGAGGCCTTACAAATAACAGAAAAGAGAAGGGAAACAAAAGGCAAGGGAGATAGGGAAAGTTACAGAAAATTTAATGTAGATTTCCAAAGAATTACAAGAGACAAGAGGGCCTTCTTAAATGAACAGTGCAAAGATATAGAGGAAAATAATTAAAAGGGGAAAACCAGAGATCTGTTCAAGAAAATTGGAGATATTAAAGGAACCTTTTGTGCAAAGATAGACATGATAAAGGACAAAAATGGTAGGGACCGCACAGAAGCAGAAGACATCAAGAAGAGGTGTCAAGAATACACAGAGGAATTATACCAGAAATATCTGGATGTCCCGGACAACCCAGATAGTGTTGTTGCTGACCTTGTACCAGACATCCTGGAGAGTGAAGTCAAGCGGGTCTCAGAAAGCACAGCTAACAACAAGGCCAGTGGAAGTGATGGCATTCCAGTTGAACTATTTAAAATATTAAAAGATGAGGCTGTTAAGGTGCTACACTCAATATCCCAGCAAGTTTTGAAAACTCAGCAGTGGCCAGAGGATTGGAAAAGATCAGTCTACATCCCAATCCCAAAGAAGGGTAGTGACAAAGAATGCTCCAACTACCATACAACTGCACTCATTTCACACGCTAGCAAGGTTATGCTCAAAATCCTACAAGGCAGGCTTAAGTAGTAAGTGGACCGAGAACTCCCAGAAGTACAAGCTGGATTTCGAAGGGGCAGAGGAACTAGAGACCAAATTGATAACATGTGCTGGATTATGGAGAAAGCCAGAGAGTTCCAGAAAAACATCTACTTCTGCTTCATTGACTATGCAAAAGCCTTTGACTGTGTGGACCACAGCAAATTATGGCAAGTTTTTAAAGAAATGAGAGTGCCTGACCACCTTATCTATCTCCTGAGAAATCTTTATGTGGGACAGGAAGCAACAGTTAGAACTGGATATGGAACAACTGTTTGGTTCAAAATTGGGAAAGGAGTACGACGAGACTGTATATTGTCTCCCTGCATATTTAACTTATATGCAGAATACATCATGTAAAAGGCAGAACTGGATGAATCTCAAATCGGAATTAAGATTAGTGGAAGAAATATCAACAACCTCAGATATGCAGATGATACCACTCTGATGGCAGAAAGTTATGAGGAATTAAAGAACCTCGTAATGAGGGTGAAAGAGGAGAGCCCAAAAAATGGTCTGAAGCTGAACATTAAAAAAAACCACAAATATCATGGCCACTGGTTCAATCAACTCCGGACAAATAGAAGGGGAAGATATTCACTGGAAGGTCAGATCCTGAAGCTGAGGCGCCAATACTTTGGCCATCTTATGAGAAGAGAAGACTCCCTGGAAAAGACCCTGATGTTGGGAAAGTGTGAAGGCAAGAGGAGAAGGGGACGACAGAGGATAAGATGGTTGGACAGTGTCATCAAAGCTATCAACATGAATTTGTCCCAACTCCAGGAGGCAGTTGAAGACAGGAGGGCCTGGCATGCTCTGGTCCATGGAATCATGAACAGTCGTACTTGATTTAACGACTAAATAACAACAGGGCAAGAGAAAGAGATATTTAATGCATACAACAAAACTATTTACAAACTTTGATACAATTTGTGGAACATAATTAAGTTACACTTAAATATTAAATCTATCTAACTAATGAAGACACAACACTTTTCAGTGGAATCAGTTCCTAATTGAAAAAGTGAGAATTCCAGCACTACTTCTGGTTCCAATATGGTGTAGCAACATTTTCTTTTCCTCTGCTGCTTCTCTGTCTTACCTTAATGTCATTCCTTTTAAAGTAACATAGCCAATATTTTAATACAAATGAAGAGGGCAGCTAGAGCCTTGGCATCCAACTCTCTCTTCCACATTGCTTCCCCCCTCCTCCCATTAAAATCAAGCTAAACTTCAGTAAGCTTCACAGGAGCTTTATCTGTTGACAAGCAAATAATTCATTGGAAGCTTGGTAAGCTCAAGAAGTCCAGAAGTCAGAAAGAGAAAGGCAGTGTTTGTGAACCAGATGGTTGGTGTCAGACAGACTGCTAATCCAGGAGGGCTAGCTTAAATTCGCAAAAGATGGGAGTGGTTTTTTTTTGCTGATGTCTGTGAGACAGTAATTTGCCTTGTCCTGCACCAGGCCCTGTGAGTGCTAGGAAAGCACCCTTACCTAGAGGTCATACGGAGACCGGAAAGTTATACCTGTCTTTAAGATTATTCCTGTAAATGGCTGGAAAGAGCAGACATGTATTACACACATCTTTATACCAATGAAGGAAGAAACTGGATATATATACGCTCCAAATCCTTTTCTATTCTGGACCTAGAACTTCAAAGGTCACTTTCAAAGCTATACATTTTTAAGGGGATTTCTCTTTTGCCAGTCTTGTATCAGAAATAATACATTTTTGAGACTGAAGCAACCACCGGAAAAGGACAAATATCTAAGACAATTGACATTAAAACAACTTTCTGATTTAGCTCATAGAAGTCTAAATGCAAAATAGGGATAGGTTCTCGAGAAGACAATTAGAGGAGATAATCTTCCTATTGAAATATGTCTATTTGTAATAATGTGGTATTAAATCATATTTGTTTGATTGTGTGGAAGTGCTGAGCAATCAAGCAAAGCTTGTATGTATCTATATGTGAATCTTTGTTGTAAATGTCAATTCAAACAATTACTTTGGGAAGCTATTGCATTTATAGCATCTGAGTTCGTTGCAGAATTTTAAAAAGCTATCTTACAAATCTCTTCTCTAAAGTAAACATAGGATTGGTATCTTATATTGGCTTTTGTTTTGCTCTTTTTAAGACAAAGTATGTCCCGATCTACAAAAACAATGGCATGTTAGGTTTAACCAGCTGTGAACTGCCACATGTGATGTCTTTCAAATGACTTCACATATTTATTTTTTCCACAAAAATCCTCATTTTAAAAAAGTCACAGGAGTGTATTTATTCTAGCAAGAAAATTTACAAATATTTTCTTCTTCAGCTTTTTAGGGCATCTCAAGAGATTATATTCAAGACAAAAAGTTAAAGATCTAAATAAGTAAATCTTCACACAGTGATAGGGCATGCATTAAAAATGCAAATTGCCTTTACTATCCCAATTGATCCAGCTTCTCCTTAACCAAAAACCCAATTCAGTTTGTGAGCAGTAAAATAAATCCAGTGTAATTATTCTCAATCCCTGCCTGAATCTATTTTAATTAAAGGCTGGCACTTTTCCAGTTAAAGATTTTTGTGGGTTTATCTGGATAAGATTTAAAATATAACACTCTACATATGTAATCTCACTTAAAGTAACACTTTTAAAATTAGAATAATAATTCATCCTCTTACGCTTTGGTGGGATGGTCATTTCCATGGACTATTTCATATATTTTACTTGTTATCAAAATATATAGTGAAATACTACAAAAGTCTCCTCTAATGCCATATACCACATAGAAACCAAAATGGGGGAAATAATTCTATTTTGCATATAGCAGAAAAGCAGTAACCCTAAAAATGAAATGTTTATACAAATATCAAAATTGTGAAACTAGGATGTAAATGTAAGTTATAACCTGGAAGGCAATCAAATAATAGAAAAGTGGAAAGTCGCATTCATATGGCAATATGTATAGATTGGATGGCAGTACATTTTGTGTTCTCCTCCCCCTACTTCCCCCCCATATCCACCCTTTACCTACTGTATCTCCTACCTTATCCTCAGTTGTTAATTTAAAAAACTGTGATACATAATTAATTTGAACAAAAATAGGAACATCTGCAAAATGACTATATTCTCATAATCATAAAATAAATTTACTAATGGTGTGTTGATTCTTGTTCTCTCTGGGAGTGAAGGAATAATTCTAAATACAATTAGTAGGAACAAAATCCTCTTGACCAGAGTGTGACATGCTATGTATTACATTGTTAGACATTGTTGTCAGGATACTGACCTGGTGCCTAGAATTAATGGACTAGATGAGGACCAATAAACTTAATCCACAGAAGATGACCCATAGCTGTACCTCACCTATCTATGGATGTGATGCTCGGTCTGTTTTTCATGGGGCTGTATTTCTTATAAAAGGTCATTTGAACAGTCTTTGGTGCGAGATCTAGATTCATTTGTCTAACTCCAAGTAGCATCAACTGCATATTCTTCTGGATAAAAATCACCTGGTAAATTATACATGCTCAAGTAACCTCTGAACTACTGCAGTGTATTTGGAAAGGGCTAATGTTGAGGACATTGGAAACCTAAGCAAATATGGGTCCAATACTCTACTGAGAGGGACGTGGTGGCGCTGCGGCCTAAACTGCAGAAGCCTGTGCTGCAGGGTCAGAAGACCAAGCAGTCGTAAGATCGAATCCACACGACGGAGTGAGCGCCCGTTGCTTGTCCCAGCTCCTGCCAACCTAGCGGTTCGAAAGCATGTAAATGCGAGTAGATAAATAGGGACCACTTCGGTGGGAAGGTAACAGCGTTCCATGTCTAAATCGCGCTGGCCATGTGACCACGGAAGATTGTCTTCTGACAAAATGCTGGCTCTATGGCTTGGAAACGGGGATGAGCACCGCCCCCTAGAGTCGAACACGACTGGACAGAAATTGTCAAGGGGAACCTTTACCTTACTCTACTGAGACAGGCTGAATCCTTTGGCTGAAATTGTTACTGTCCTTATTGAGCATAGTAAGTGATTACTAGAGGAGGCCCACTGAATCAATGAAACTTACAGAGGAGTTCTATTGTTTCAGTGGGCCTTCTTGAGTTATGATTCAGTAATGTAATGGGGCTTCTCTAGTTGCAATTTACTACATTTAGCAACAGGATTTCAGTGTTTCAATTCCAAAACTTATTCCGAAGGTTTTAATCTACCTCTAAGATCATTTGAAAGTGCCATTTTTTTCTGGGGGCTATGTCATCTTTCCACATTACTCTGTCCATGCACAGAGATTGTAATTGGAGGCTTTTCTCTGTGTGCCTGGTTATCATAGGCAAGAAAGTTAACATATCAGCAAAGACTTTTTTCACCTGCAAGTATTCAAATGCAGAGTTTTCTCATAGTAACCCTACATAGCAGAAAGCCAAGTTCTTTTCCTATGCATTTTTTTCAGATTAATTACAAATAAATTAGAAATTGGGAACTCAGAAGTGGGGCAGCATAGGGGTTGTAAGCGGGAAATCTGATTAATGGAAAGCAGCAGAAGTACTGATTTGGCAGTATTTTCATTTTTTAAAAAAAACTGAATCCATTTTCTTTTCATGTTGTAAATTAAATTATCAGTATGGGGAAAGATTCATTTATGGCATCTGTAATAAGTAATCAACTTATGCTAAAACTATTTTCACATCATTAACACTTCCCCAAAGATTATGATTTAATGAGGCTATCTATTAAACTGTTCAGTATTATTTAGTATAACAGGTCCCCTGTTACATCTTCTCACACTGCATAGTTCTTGATTTTCAATGAATACATCTTTTTGAATTAACTAAAACATCAAACTAAAACATCAATCAAGGGACGTGGTGGCGCTGCGGGTTAAACCGCAGAAGCCTCTGTGCTGCAGGTCAGAGGACCAGCAGTTGTAAGATCGAATCCATGTGATGGAGTGAGCTCCTGGTGCTTGTCCCAGCTCCTGCCAACCTAGCAGTTTGAAAGTATGTAAATGCGAGTAGATAAATAGGTACCACCCCGGTGGGAAAGTAACAGCATTCTGCGTTCTGTGTCTAGTCGCACTGGCCATGTGACCACGGAAACTGTCTATGGACAAATGCTGGCTCTACGGCTTGGAAATGGGGATGAGCACTGTCCCCTAGAGTCAGACACAACTGGACTAAATGTCAAGGGGAACCTTTACCTTTACCTTAAAACATCAATGGACAGGCTTCAGGGTTGCTGGACCTACTTGGTACATTTACCAAAATCTTATCAACCAATTGGATCCTAATCCAGCAAATGATATTAACTAAAATTCCTACACTATTCTGATAACATATTGTGTCTAAATGTATGTAGGATGAGGGTTAAAAAATCACTGTATGTAAATTTACTTTATGTGTGGCTAGGAGTTTGTTTTTATAAAACTGCATGATTATCAAGAGTTCGTAGCTGATACAAAAGATGTATATTTATAACTGAACAACTGTGGAGCCCAGAATTTGTTCCAAGAAAGGGGACTAAACAGACAATTGCATATAGCTGAATATATTAAGAATTCACCCTATCTGTTGGATTAAATTTATATATAATAAATATTAAGACACACCTGTACAATTCACAATTATTCTTTGCATCTCCAGGCTGGACTTTCTTTTAGACCACAGCCTCAGTTTGCACATAATGACAAGCCAGTGTTGTAAATAAAGAATTCTCCTTTATTTTGTCTACTAGTAGTATGGGAGGAAGAGAGGACTAGCAGGAACACTTGAACATGCTGCTTTATGTGAACATACTCCTGCTTTTGTACCCAAAAATAAAGATAGAGACAACTGGAGTGGGAGAGAAAGAGATAGGTAATAAACAGCACTCTGAATCGAGCCTGCAAACAAACTGGAAGTCAGTGAAGCTGTTGCAATATGGGAGTTATATGCTCCCAGTAACCAGTGCTAGTCAGCAGTCTGGTTGAAGCATTTGAGCCAGCTGTAGTTTCGGAACTCTCTTCAAAGGCAGCCCCAAAAGGAGGACCTTGTAGCAATCTAAAGAAGATGTAACTAAGAGACCCTCTTGAGCTTCTGCAAGTGAAATAAGACCTAGCTTTTTACCCAGGCTTTCCCAAGTACCACTGTAGCGTTCACCTTTATAATGCTAAATAAGTAAATGTATTATTCATATCTATGCAAATATGGTGGAGAGGTGGAGCTGAGAGAGAGGTTAAAAGGCAGAGCCTGAGAGACATATAAAACATATTAAAAGAAAACAAACAAAACCCAACCCCCTGATAAAATCACCCATCTGGGACATAGGATGGCAGACAATGGGCCAGCATAATTTTATGAAAGGGTGGTTGTGGCGTTCACCTCTATGAAGCACCTACTTTTTGTGCCTTCACAAAGGTTCCAGCCTTTGTTTCCCTCAGTGCCACCAGTGGATTGCCTCTATCCACAATATAAAAGACGTTTGTCCAAACACTTGTCTGGTAAATGCAAACAGAACTTATTTATTGTAGTGTACTAAAGTTAATAAAAATCACAGATGTTCTTCAGATGTTCATTGTACACAAGCAAATCATTCACAGGTCTCTCTATATATACTTTCTTCTTGCCATATAAATAATTATCACCTTCTCTATTTATCTTAACCAGCTTAGCTCAGTCTCTATCTCTTCTGCCTCTGCCCCTGACTAACTCAATCTCTCTCTACTGACTGACTGACTGTTCACTGACTCTTGACTGACTCCCATAATAGAACAGCAGGGCAAAGGCAGATTCTATAAAAATCAGAGTCTTCAGCAATCTTCTGAATGTGTGCAGGGAGTAGACCAGATATAGCTTCACTGAGCCAGTTCCAAAGTCCTGGTGCCACAACCGAGATGGCCTGGCTTCTGAAAGAAGTCTTCCTGGCCTCTTGTGTCTCTGCAGACTACAGTGATTCACAGTTGAAAGTTAGGAAGTCATTATTCTAGTCTTTGTAAATATGTATTTCTGATATAACCCTGTATATCCCCTACATCTTATATAGCTAATGACCATCTCACATTCCTTCACTATAGCTGGTTTACAAGCCTATCTGTGATATACTAAGGATTATACGTAGTGTGTTTCTTCAGTTCTTTTTACAATACTGTCTTGCACAAGTATACTCTGAAGTAAGGCCTTATGAGCTGAACGGGGCTAACTTCCAGATAAATTTAGGGTCAGTACCTTTAATACCCTGTGCCTTGCAAAGCTTCTGCCAACAGGGGAGAAGAGAAGAGGAGTTAGCAGCTCTCTCTTTAAAATCAAATTAATTTCCATCCTACTGTAAACATTGAGAAACAATGAATTAGGGCTGACAGCACTGTTGATCTAAATTTTCAACCTGGTAGGAGTGGGTAGAGGCTTGAAGGCTAGGGTACCTCTCACTTTGATGCCAACAGAGCAGTAGTGTCAGAGAGATGAGGGTACAGATCTTTTCCCACAAGATAGTGACACTTGAGACAAGATCACTTTCCCTGAGACTGAACCTCTCACTCCAACCTCAGAAGGCAGCTTCTGATTTATCCTTGAAATTTGGTTCCAGGACTGTGAAAACCTGTTTTTTATTTTTAAAAGTTTAAATACTTTTTCATGCCTTTCATTGAAAGTTACAAGGCCTTCTGCTTTTACAATTTTATTTTTAAGAATTTCAAAATGTTTTAGAGATGCCTTCTCTGCCTTATTAGGATATAAACTCTTGTTCATTTTTTACTCTTGAAAGAGTCTGTACTCTTGGCCTTTTGTATTTCAAAATGTTACTTAGAGCATTTTTAATACTTTATTGTACTTACGCTCTTATAAATTTGACTGTATTAGCTCTTGTATTTCAATAGTCCTATATTTTATATTCAAGTACAATTTAAGTTCACTTTTCATATTTTTAAGTATTTGTACATACAGCCTTGTTCACAGCTGTAAAGATTATTTTTGCAAGATGAAACAACAAGATTGTGCCCAATTATTATGTATTGCTGTATGTATTTTATGTGTGGGTGTGGTCAAACAAACAAATAAACAAACAAATAAATACATTAACAATTATATCAAATAATTGAAAAATCCATGGAGTACACATTTTCCCCAAACCAAACTAAAACATAACTTAACAAATTATGAAATATATGTGTTTTTTAAAAAAGGAAAGATACTATAATAAAAAAACAACAACATTGCTCCCCATAGGTGATGTGAATCAGAACTAAATAACACTTACCTGTGGAGGAAGAAGTGGCAATCGGATGTAGGCAAGTAACATACTCAAGTCATTGCATCTCCTTTGCATGTCATACTTGACCCATTTCATTAAGGCATGGAAAATAGTTTCTTCATCTGGAACATTCACATCATCACTGGCAAGAAGCTTATGGAGTTCCTCTGCTGGCAACAATAAAAATTCTTGATTTTGAATAACCTCCATTATATTCTCCTACAAAGAGAAATGAGTATTTTAGACTTTGTTTTTCAGAGTTCAAAATGAAAACAAAGGACCATTAAAATAATCAAACTGTAGCAAGAATGTGATTATTGGAAGCAATCAATCCATTCTGAATAGATGATTTCTGAGGTTACACAGCATAGGCTGTAAGGTTATGAAATTTTACTTCAACAAGTTGCTTTCTTTGACTGCAGCTCCAACAATTCTCCTAACCTGCCTAGCCATTGGTCAGAATTCTCTGATGTCAGAATGAGGTCACAACCTGGAGAGGTTCTGTTTCTCTGCAAACTGAGAGGCAGTTAACAGTCAGGCTGAGCCTTCAACTGGTCAGGATGGATCTTCCTGTTAGGTCAAGATGAGGGTTGAAGGTGGACTTTATGACCTGTTTACAGCTATGGTGTCATAGAGGATAGTGTGTCAGGCAGGAATTCAGGAGGCTTTGAGTGAGGAACCTAGAGGAGTGGATAGGAGCTTAAAATATAACTTTATACTGAAAAGATTCAAGGCCCCCTTGTACTAATAGTCAGCTACCCATTTTCTTTAAAGATGCTCCTGAAATTATTAATACCTGAGTGTCAATTAAGCTATTGATAGGGAAAATATATCCTGTGACTGAGGATGTCACACTCCCTCTGCAAGTATGTTCTCCTCAAGTAGCCAATCTTGCAATTTACCCAATAAATGCCTTTCATATAGTTTACTGATAGTATTTAATAGGCTTATTGGTCAATAGTTGGCAGGATCCCCTCTACTTCCTCTTTTATAAATTGGGACTACAATGGCTTCAGGTAACGAGTGATCCCCAGGGTTTGGGATCTGTGTCTTCGCTTTTTCTACTGGAAGCAGGCTTTCGGGTCACATTAAAGGTTTCTTTGGGTATTGTTGTGAAGGCTGGTTGTGGAGCCAGAGATTGGGAGTTGGATTTCCCACTGTGCCTTCAGGGAGGAAGAGCTGGCCTGTGTCGCCTTGGGCAAGCTCATCAGAGGCCAAGCATGATAAAGTTGCTTTGACTACAGCTCCCACAATTCTCCTAACCAGCCTAGCCATTGGTCAGAATCCTCTGATGTCAGAATGAGGTCACAATCTGGTCTGTATCTCTGCAAACTGAGAGGCAGTTAACAGTCAGGCTGAGCCTTCATCTCGTCAGGATGGATCTTCCTGTTAGGTCAAGTTCGGGTTGAAGGAGGGTTATATGGCCTGTTTACAGTGATAGAGGGTCAGGCAGGAACTCAGGAGGCCTTCAACGAGGATCCTAGAGGAATGGGCAGGAGCTTAAAAATAACTTTATTCTAAAAAGCTTCAGGGCCCCCTTGTACTAATGGTCAACTACCCATTTTCTTTAAAGATCCTCCTGAAATTATTCACTCCTGAGGATCAATTCAGCTATTGATAGGGAGTGAGGTAGGTGGGACTCATCAGCCTGGGAAGGCAGCCCATCTAGGTGAAGGAAAACTCTGATCCCAACCCCCCATGCCATGAGGAGAAGGAAGAGGCGCCGCCATCACCCATGCGGCGAAGGAGCAGGCTGGGTAGGTGGGAGTCGTCAGCCTGGGAAGGCAGTCCATCTAGGAGAAGGAAAACTCCAATTCCAAACCTCCACTGCCTTGTGGCTATATCCACTGATGGAAAAGGCTTCAGGCAAAATCCAGAGCAGGAGTCCCAGAGACAGTTTGTGTCATTTTGGCAACTCCTGCGACATCGCTGGAACCAGTTCTATTGGCTCTTGCCTTTCCATTGGACTATTTCAGTGATGTGGAGAGGGGGGATTTGCTGCTTGGGTAACAGCCTATCCTCCATATTATTTTACCCAGGCTTCATGCTCTGGAGAAGACACTCCAGCTTTGCATACAGCATTGAAGTCCTCCATACAGAGCACATCACCATAGTCACTCGAGACTGAAGGATGCCTATGAATGAATGAGCTAAATAACATGAATATCAATACCAAATAGCTGACAGGCCTAAAAATCCAGGCTCTGAGGCCTGAATAATTAGAATTCTACATTTTGTTTGAACTTCTTTATCTACTTCAGTAAACAGAAAATGTATATTTATCTCTTTACTATTTCCTTAAAATTTCAAGGTTAAACTTCTATTTCCCTACTTTTTCAAAGACAAAATGAGCAGACTTGTAGCTTATTATATATATAAAAAAAGAACAGTGTAATTGTGGCAATCTCCTCTGAAGCCCCTATCCCCTCAGGTTTTCATGAGGTTCTCGCCCTTCTTCCTTCATCGCTGCCACCAGGTATTATTGCTCTAATACCATTTAATCATGGAGACATGTGAGCTTTTAAAGCTTAAGTCATTTATTAGATCAGGGAAGTTACTATAGGATTAATATTCAATAGGTAAATCACAGGTTGGTAATCACTTGTATTTGAATCAATTCTACTTTAACTTTGAAACTCTTTTAATTCTCTATTCCAGTCATCGTTCTTACAGATCTCTAACTCACTCTTAGTTCACTTTTAAGTTTCACACTGTCTCTCAATGTCAGAATCTGTCTTCATATTCCATACACCAGCCTTTATATTCAGCACCCTCCCCCCTTGGCTCTGCCTTCTGTCCTCTCATTGGCTCCTTCTCCACTGTTCTGTTGTGATGGACAGGTGAGGGCAGGGCTGTTCGCTACACACCTCCCCCCTTAAAAAGTTGTTTCATGGGGTAAAAACTATAGTGCTTTACCCTCATGAACGAGGAGCTTTACAGTAGTAAACATCCAATACACAACATTGCAATCAAAACTTACCACCTTTTAATGTAAGTAATAACTAAACAACTTATATGCATGCTATTCATTACCTTTGTAATTCCGTTACTAGTTCAATTACATTCCTCACCACTTCAATCATCTACCCAGGTGCTTGCCCCAAAAGTCACCTAATATTTTTACTAAATTCATACATTTTTTTTTCTGAACACACATTATATAACATTTAACAAGGTGCAATTACACAGTCTATTGCTTTTTCCAAAGTCCATTTCCTTCTTGGAAGGAAATGGGCTGCCACAACATTATGAGTCTCTTTTGTCCACATTTTAATTTTTTTCAGTCTAAGTTTTATGACACAAGAGATCTCTCTCAACACCACGCTTTTGCGTTCTTTGAAAGTCCAAAACCGTAGTCATGGTGGAGTGGTAGTGCTCATAAAGGAAATGTCTTATCCCCCTTCGCAGCTGGAGTCATGGTGAAGACCACCTCCCTCTGCACCTTCACGACACTCACGACTTTCTGACAGCGGGGGTCCCTCGCCAACCTGCAGCTTCCCTCCCAGGAACGACCTCAGATGAAGGTTCTTGCAGTCATTCGCCTGGCTCGGCATGGCTACTGTCTCGGATACGGACCCCTCTCTGGCATTTGAGCCCTCTCTGGACACGGTCTGCCACTGGCGCAGTCTTCCATCTCTCTTTATGTCGTGTTACTTTAGCTGCTCTACAATTTCACCTCTCCCTCTGGAGCTCCTATTGTGATGCTCTTGGTTAAACTCTTTAAGTAGGGCCTAGCAAGATCGAGCCTAACTCACAATCCTTTTATATTCCGCACCACTGAAAGGGTTAGGCTACATCTCAACCTATTAAGCTTTCGATAGGTCACCCCTCTGCCTTCCCACTATGGCCATGCATGTTTTCTCAGGATCTTTTTCCTTCTCTTATCTTGAACAACCTTTGCTTTCTGGTCCCAAAATTTAACTAGATAGGTTCGTCCTCTATAAGGAGTAACTACCTGTAGGGGTGCATCTCTGGTATCAACCTTGCACACCACCCCTTTGGCTACCACTGGATGGCTATAGAAAACCTGCTTGTACTTCCTAAGCATAGCCCTAGCTTCTCTTTGTTGTTCTGGGGAAACTGAGGGACTGATTTGGCCCTCTTCTGAGGTGTATTTGATTTTGCCCCTCCTTTCCCCATAAAGTAACTTGAGTCTTTCCCTGTCTGCTCCTTTCAATGCTAGCAAGATAATATCTTCTTTCCTATAGAAGGGCTTGATTATTGAAGCAAACTGTTATACTCAAGCCACTGACATGCTGCCCTTTTCGCCTTCACTGAACGGATCCTCAGGGTTCGGGGAGAAAAAGGAGCAGCTGACTTCCCGCAGTGCATTTGCTTAAGTCTCTCTATGACAGCCCCGTGGATTTTGCCTTCAGCGCTCTCAGTTCAATTTGAGACCTTTCTTCTCCCAGAGGATTTACACACAGAGGTGCATCACACCCGTGTACCTGGAAGACAGGGGAAGATCTCAATTTTGATGTCCCTCAAAGCCATTTAAAGTTGGCCAGGTGAACTTTCTTTCCCCCTGACAGCCACAACAGGACAAGAAAAGCCGGAAAAGCTGCCGAATTCCCATCCACCCAGGATGACCTGAGCCAGCCCTGTCCCTAGAAATCCTGCCACGCCAGCCCAAACCGCCCCGTTTCTCTCCGTGCTTCCTTTGCAACGGGCAGGAAGGTGCGCGGGAAGGCAGGATGGACAAACGGGGCTTGTCTCTCCCTCCCCACCTGGGTGTGAGGCAGTGCTTCACCAGGCAAGGATGGGGACCTGAGAGACCCTCTCCTTCCACCCGATCCACACTTGGTGCTCCCCTAAGGGAGAAAGGCAAGCTGTGGCAGGCAGAAAGAGCTTGATTGTCTGGCGGCAGCGGCAGCACCGGATCCACTCCCAGAACCATGGCTGCAGCTGCCTTCACAAGTTTGGCTCACTCCAACGCCCCCTACTGCCCCCTTCTGTCCCTTCGCCCCCACACCGCCCCTTTTCATTCTACCGCTCCCCTGAAAAATGAAATCACCCCCTGGGGGGCATTATCACCCACGTTAAGAACCACTGCTTTACACCATTAAAAGACAATATTCAAAGATAAGAACAATCAGTATAAAGAGGCAGTATGCATTTTTCACAACAATATTAAAGCTAACACAAGAAGTATACAAATATTTAAAAGGAACAAACATACCACTCTGAGGGATGGTAAACACAAGTAGTGTGTAATGCACAACAATCCATCAAAAATTCACACACATATAGCCAGTTTCCCTGGGGAAAAACACACTTGTGAGGGTAGTGGGACTGAGAGATGTCCAGCTAGGCAAAGGGAAAGGCAGTGACTTTGCACCTCATTCTTTCTCCATGCAGATAGTGGTCCAAATCCTGCTTCTAAAGGAGGGCATTTGGTCCCACCCATCCGTGAAATTTGCAAAATCAAACTACTTCTGATCCTGTATGGTGCTGAAATATGGGGAACTAGAAACCTAACTCCTTAGAAGTAATCTAAAATAAATTTGCTCGATTACTCCTGACAGTTCAACCCCCTCAGTGTTTCTTAGATTAGAACTGGTACTAATGCCAATAATGAACATTAGTCTATAAGTTAATAATTAATTACTGGCTGAAAATGTTGTTCATCACTCACGCAGAATTTTTAATAGCATCATATGGGGAGATGAATTTTGGATCGTGGAAACTTTTTGCACTGCAACAAATTGCTAAACTTGGATTTTCTGAAGAGTATGCATGTGAGACATCTTGGCCTATCTGCTGCAAGATATTTACTGAAACAGAGATTGATCACTGGGTTCAAACCAATTTAGGTTTAATGATTGTTGTGGGTTTTTGGGCTCTTTGGCACTGTTCTGAAGGTTGTTCTTCCTAACATTTCGCCAGTCTCTGTGGCCGGCATCTTCAGAGCATAGCACGCTGTGCTCTGGTGTAGTTGGCTTGGGAGTGGAGTATTTATGGCTGCGAGATGGGCTTTTATCTTTTTCTGTAGATGGGTGATTAATGTGTCTTGTTGTGGGTGTCTTGTTGTGATAAGGAGAGATTATATGTCACTGTGGTTGATGGGTGTCATTAGCTGGTATTTTGTGTGTAGTGATCCCCGGCCCTTGTGGCTGGGTAGAGTTCGTTGACCTTTTGCACACTGTATTTTTGAGAGCTGGGAGCCAAGTTTTGTTGAGTTTCAAACTTTCCTCTTTTTTGTTGAAGTTCTGCTGGTGCTTGTGGACTGGCGAAACGTTAGGAAGAACAACCTTCAGAACACAGCCAAAGAGCCCGAAAAACCCACAACATTCATTAGATCCCAGCCGTGAAAGCCTATGTGAATACAATTTAGGTTTGTTAGGCACTCTAAAAATGGCCCCTTTGTATAAGAACATTTTACCCTTGCCTTTAAATCTTTTACTCGGGCACATTTTGATATGTTACCATTAACCAGTTTATTAGGACACTGTACACAAATTCCATTGCACAAGAGAGTTTGCTCTTCTGATCAAAAATCAGTGGCACATGTAGTGCTCTACTGTCCACTCTTAGAGACCTATAGTGAAAGGCTTCTCAACCCTATTTTACAAAAACATTCTAGTAATTCTGAGCAAGAAAAGCTCAAGATCCTACTTTCTGACACAGACAAATTTGTCACTTTCTTAATGGCACGGTTTATCTTTGCATTGTTAAAAATGGAATCTGTATCCTCCGCCTCTATCAATTAAGTCAATACTTAAGTAACTGCATCTTTTGGATTATTCCACTCACAATAAGTGCTTGCTGCTGGCATTGGCTAGTATCTTCCATCTGCCGTTGTCCTCTCTTTAGATGATAAAGCTTTGTGCTGTAATAGAAATCAACTTGATTTGATTCTAAATGGCTTTTAATATTCTATTGTACTATATTGTAATGGTCTATATTGTTTATATTGGTTCCTACTGGTTTATTTGATGCATATAGCAATGGCCTGTGTGCCACGCAATAAACTTATTTTTGCTTGCTTGCTTGCTTGCTTGCTTCTTAGTATAGTAAATTGCACAGGAGTAGGAATGTCATGTTCCCGTGTGGCCTTTGGTCATTTCACCAAGCAAAGGTGCATGCTACGTGTCATTCAGCTGCCAAAGTTGATTGATTAAATCAACTTTGTTCGCTATTAATGACAGAGGTCCAAGCAACATATCATTTAAGAACCAAGTAGAAATTGTTTATAAGTGATAAAAATCCAGTCAATGCCGTTAACTCTCAACTAAACAACCTTCTTCCCCACTCTCAAATGCCTACTCTCCTTCTCCCTCTTTCTCCTTTTATTTTCCCCACTTAACTCCACCCCCACCAACTCCTATTGGTGCATGCAAATTTCAATATAAATATTCATGAGCAGGGTAAACGCTACAAGGACTAATAAACAAATTGTGATACAATGAGTCAACTCCTCCATAAACTTCATAGATTTAAATGGGCCTACTCTAATTGCTACTTATTGGGTTAAAGTAAGTCACTGTCAGAGACTTACTGTACTTATTTTGAATGAATGCAAACTTTAGAATCAATGCAAACTATGCAGGAGGTGATTCACCAAATCCCCACACATTTTTGGTCAGTGTTTTTAACTTACATAATGGGCTACATAAAGATAAATTAAAAAAAAACTAAGAGTGAAACGCAGAATGAAATGATTTTTTGTTTTGAAAAAAAGGATGTTAAGGAAACAAATAACAATGGCTTTTCAACAAGAAACACAAAACAAAACAAACACAATAAATGATCAAACAAATGTTGTGGACCTTTAAAAGCCCAACTGCTATATTTTAAGGTATTTTAAAAAAAATATTGTTACATACAGAAGGTATAAAACAAAATAGTTCATGTCACAGTCTAAATGTTAAAAACCAGTGTGTGACTTGTTTCCTCAGAAATTCAGCTTTATGTCTTGCATTACAAAAACAATAAAAAAGAAAAATGAACAAAAGTGTACATTGTAAAAGATACAATGCAAGACGATCACAGTCAGATATTTAGACAGAGCGAGTCTGAGAATAACATACATAACTTCCTCATCGAAGTCAATGAGATTAACTTTGTAAACTATTTACTTTTCTAGTCATGAATTTATAAAAATGCCTGAAGAATCCAATATAAGTTTCCAGAGCTTTAAAAAAAAATACACAGACCTAGAAATCAGTTGCTTTCTAGTATGTAAAAATGTGTCACATTTAAGGTCTCAATCCTTTATTTTTCAAATTTAAGAAACAAATAATAAATGCTTATGAGTCACTGAAACTATTTGAGGCTAACTGATACAAATTAAAAATTAATATATTGACACACTGATGGGTTTCCTGAGGACAAACATCTTTACAGTCACCAAACTGGTGTGTATCTGCAAAGGCCCCACTTTGTTCCTAAATTTCTTGAAACATATTTGGATTACTCTTTTTGGCAACAAAAAATTCTTCTTTTGTTGGGACTGTGATTCCTAGATAGCTAAATGGATTTACTTGCTTAAAATTCAAGTCACCAAGATATGCCATTGTTCATGTTTATAAGAACAATATCAATGACTACAAAATATATATTCTTCCACTTGGTCACTTTCGGTCTCACTTCTTTTAAAAAAATAATTTTATTCTGATAATCCTTAAATATTGCATTTATCAGGTCTTTCAGACACAGCTTCTTTCTTCAGCTCCTGCAATTTTTTACTTTCTTGAAGAGGTTTTGAAGTTGAAGTTATCTAATTATCGAAGCTACTGAATTGGTAATTGGTACAGAATCCTTTGATAGCTAGTTTGATGTGGTAGATGGAGTACTAGGAATCATGAGTTCAAACCTCTGCAAGGAGTAGGTGGTGAGGAGCGGCACTGGTAGAATAATAATGTGCCGTGAAATCAATTCTGGCTTACAATAACTGTTTCTAAGGTCTTTTAGATAGAGAGTACTTAAAAGTGGTTTACCACTCCTTCTGGGGACTCCTGTGACTCTGCAGATTACCCAATGCCACAGAGGCTGAGTTTTCTGGGATGCACAGCAGGGAACTGAACTACCAATCTCTGGCTGCACAGCAAGATACCTATGTCACTGAGCTGGCACTGGTAAAAACAGCTCCTTAAATATCTCACACACCTTAAAAATCCTGTTTGAATTGTTATGTACTGTACTAGCAAATAATGAACAAAAAATTTTAGAATATTCCAGTCCTGTTACTTTGGCTCACAATACTTTGTATGCAAATTCTAGAACCTTAGGAACTTTCAAGCAAGTTGACCTTTTCTTTGAGCAGTTTCATCTCTATTAAAAGGTGCAGTTTTCACCTTTTAAAAAAATCATCAATTTTTTTGTAATTAGCACAATTCTGATATCTAACCCAGAATCCTGAATTAGCATATACAGTGGTGTCTCACTTAACGAGCGCCCCGTTGAATGACAAAACTGCTTAGCGATGAAGATTTTGTGATCGAAAAAGCGATCACATTGCGACATTTTAAATAGGAAAAATTGCTTTGCGATGATCGGTAAGCTGTTTTGCTTACTGATTATCGCATAGTGATCTTTTTCCTACAGCTGATCGGCAGTTCCAAAATGGCCACTGGGTAAAAAACATGGCCGCCCGCTGTGTTTAGGGACAGATTCCTCGCATACCAGGCAGTGAAAATGGCCACTGTATGGAGGATTTTCGCTTAAAGGTAAGTTTTAAGCCCATAGGAACGCGTTGAAGGGGTTTCAATGCATTCCTATGGGCTTTTTAAAATTGCTTAGTGATGTTTTCGGTTAGCAGCTATTTTTTCTGCACTGATTAAAATCGATAAGCGAGGCACCACTGTACTGTACTATTGAACATATGAGGTGCATACAATATGTTTAGTGGTATGGCATATTGGCTAACTGATGTCTGCAATTTTACAATTTTTGGAGATTAATAAGTTTCATTTTTCACAATATATTTACTAATTTCTGACAGGTTATTTTTTTTAAAAAGATTTTTACATAATGTTTTTAAAAAGTAAATAAATCGTGTTTTTCTTTACTCATATTTTTAAGAACTGGAGTATTCACAAAAATGGACAAAGAAACTGCGCCTGAGAGTTCTCATTGCCTTTGTCCTTCCGCACTCTGGAATAAAGAGGCAAGACACAGATGATGGGGTAAAACCAGGGCCACATGCTATTAACTTTAAACATCTTAGTGAAGACAGAGGGGATTGCTGTAGTGAGGAAAGATGTTTGTAGTGGAGCCCTTCATCCTGGAGACAGTGCCAGCCCAGCTGGCCATGTTCTGACCATCCCTGAGCCGCCTATTGCCAGCTGTTGGCCTGTGGGTGGCCCCAGCACATCGTCTCCATCCGTGCTGTAATCTTATAATCCGCAGCACTGAGAGTTCGGATACTCTAAGTGTCCCCTGTGTCCTACAGGGAACTCACAAATCCATCTTCATTTCTCACTACCTGCCAGTGTGACCTAAGCCAACATCACCCCATAAAATAACCCCGAGCACTCTGTCAGTGTGGGATAGGCTTCTCTCTGGCAGAGCTCACCATTTGTGTCACAAAGGCACTGTGGAAATATTTACAGTCAACCCTCGACTTACAAACTTAATCTGTTCCGGAAGGAACTTTGTAAGTCGAAAATTTCATAAGTTGAATCAGCATTTCCCATAGGAATGCACTGAAAACCAATTAATCTGTTCCAGCTGTTTTTGGTTCTTAGGTCGAGGGGCAGTTTGTAACTCGAATCATTCGTTCCCATAGGAACTAATGTAAAGCTGGTTAATCCGTTCCAACCACTAGGGCCAGAATTGTTTCTTTTTTTCCTTTTAACCTAAGATGACTTAGGTTTTAAAAAAAGGAAAGAAAAGAGGGAGGGAAGGAGGGAACAGCCCCCTTTTCAACAGAACATCTTGAAAAGCACCTTTTCAGCTAAGACAAGCACCTTCTGGAAAAACCAAGCACCTTTCAGACAACAGATCACCTTGAAAAGCACCTTTTCAATCAAGACAAGCCAATACAAGCACCTGTTGGGGAAAAGGGGGGCAGCAAAGGAGGGAGGGAGCACCTTTTAAAAATCCAAAAATAAAAAATGTTTTAAAAAGCCAAAAAATATATAAAAATACAGTCCATACAGCACTGTACCAGGCAATAGCAGGCAGTACCAGGCAGTCTGAAGACTGTCTCCAAATCCACTCTCAAAATGCTGGGAAGAGCGAGGAAGCAGACAGGCACCCTCTTCACTGGCCAACGGTTAACTGAAAGTTCAAATTTTGCGCTTTCCCCCTCCTCCTGCATGTTTTTTCGGTTCGTAACTCGAATCTAAGTTCGCAAGCAGAGTCAATATTTTTCTATCAGAGTGGTTTGTAAGTCGAAACGTTTGTAACTAGGGCTGTTTGTAAGTCAAGGGTTGACTGTACTACAGATGTAAAAGGATTATAGATCACTTTTGATTTTTCAACCCTTCCTCCTAGTTATTCAGCTCTTTTAAACACAGGACACCTTGTTTTCCCATATTTCATTCAAAATTTAAATAAATATGTCAGAAACTTACACCACTTGAAGGAAATACTCTCACAGTTTGTCTTTTCATCATAATTGGCAGTCTCACTATTCTATAGAGATGACTGGAATTTCATCTGTTAAACTGTCTCCTTTTTTGAGAGAGATCCTCAAGAGTACATGATGCTTCAACTTACGAACAGCCCTACATACGAACATTTCAATTTGCTAACAACTCCGTTTGCAAAATTTTGCTTCAACTTGCGAACAAAGCTTCGACTTACGAACAAAAAATTGGGAAAGCGGGAAATGGACTTTGGATTGCCTGGGACTGTAATTTTAAAATGTAAAAATTGGTTTAAAAGATGCTTGGTTTTAAAGGTGTTTTGTTTAAAAGGTGTTTGTTCCCTCCCTCCTTTCTTTCCTGCCCTTTTTTACGTAAGTCATCTTAGGTTAAAGAAAAAAAATCTCCTCCTAGTTGTAGAGGATGAATTAACTGGTTTTGCATTAGTTCCTAGGGGAACTAATGCTTCGACTTACAAACGACACCTCTACATACAAACAAAAAACAGCCAGAACGGATTAGTCAGTTTTCAATGCATTCCTATGGGAAATGCTGATTTGACTTATGAACTTTTCAAATTTGTGAACATCTTCTGGGACAAATTAAGTTCATAAGTCAAGGCACCACTGTACTAAACTCAAAAATTTGACTTTGGCTATATGGTAGCTACATTCCTTTCATTTTTGGTCTCTCAGGTAAAAGACAGAAATTTCATCTAGGAATTTAGATTACTTTGTGCCACCAAGAAATAGATGCCTAGAGAATGTGGGAATATGCACCATAACTTATGTGCTTGTTACCACGTACTCATGCATTGTACCACATTGATGTCCTGGTATGGTTTGTTGCTGGGCAGACAACACTCAACGCCCTATTGGTTCAAGTCCTGAGTTATGTAACTTCTGTACTCAATAAAAGGAGGTGCCGGGCATCGCTAAGGCAGTTCAGTACAGTTCTGTTCAGTTCAGTTCTGTTGTGTGTTCCTGTATTTCAGCTGATGACCCTGAGCACGCTTGGAACCAGATAACTCGACTGCAGTCTCCTTTATTTCAGAGATCCCTCCCTGGGCCCTTTCAGGGATCTCTCCCTTCACCACAGGTTGTCGGAGCCGGATTCCGACAAGAGAACCTGCTGAAAAAACAGTCCTGACAGTTGCTTTGTGTTTTGGTAAGAAATTGTGAATTTATTAAACAAAATGAGTCAGGTTGTTACCCTGCTTGATGCCTCTTTGTGAATGGTAGTGAGATATCCTACAGATCATCTTGACTGCTGACTTTAGTGTCATCAAGATTCAGGATGCCCTTTGTTAGGTAATGATGGCATTATTTTTCCTGCTGGCAACATGGCATTCTGAATCATGAAACAGTATATTTCACATTTGTAAATGGGAGGTTTTTTTAAAAATTGAATTTCCTGGCTTTTTAAAACAGAAGTTTATGAAACACTCATTGCATACAAATCCCAACAGAGGCTTCTCTCATGCAGAATTATCCACTACTAGAGGATCTCATAGGATGAGCACATGATTTGTACTATGGTTGCTGTGGGAGGACAGAAGCAAGAATACCTGGACTGTGGCTGCAGTCCCTCTGTGCTGAAATATTTTGAAGGGCTGTTTTAGACATAATTAACGCTGAAGCAAAGGTGTGGAGTAAATGTACTTTTTACAATGGAAAAATATACATACCCTTTAACCTCTCAGCCAAACTAATGTTGCCATGCCTGCTACACAGAATGCAGATTAGAAGACTATTTTCCAATTTCCAAATCTTTCCTTGGTGTAGATAACCAGCAGAAGAAAAGCTTTACAGGCCCAATGGTTCTATTAATATGTTGTCTACATGTTTTCCAAAAGATGTTCCTTTGCTTTTTGAAATTAAAAAAGGGGTCTGGAAGTTAGCAAAGATTGACAATGGAAACGAAGGTCAAAATCATCCATATTATGTAAAAAAATTAAGTGACGTAAGAAAGAGGAAAAATCAACTAATTTGAAATGTGGAGTTGGAGGAGTGCTTCATAGATACCAAGGACCATATGAAAGGCAGATGGATGCTCAATTAAGTTAAGACTAAACTCTCAGTGGAGCAAAAATGAGTAAAAACAGAGGCTTTCCTACCTTATACATATAGTGAGAATACAGAACTGACCAGGGGAAAAAAAAAACAATATAGCTTGGTGGGAGGCAGTAGGAAGAGAGATTGGTCAGGACGGAATTTAAAAGTTCTCCTCCTCGGAGTCAGCTAACTAGATCCTGGTTGGCAGATTCAAAAGTTCGGATTGCCCCAGAGTGGAGCTATTCAGGTATAACATAGCCTTTGCTGGAGCTCTTCTCCTTGGCAATCCTGTGTCACATATGCTTAATTTTATAGGAAAACATTGCTTCTCCCATTTTGAAGGCATTTTTAAAAGGACCAATATTTCATCCCCTACAGCCAGGATTCAAGATGAAGTTTGTAACATAGTGGCTGTTTTTCCCTTTTGAAAGGTCTTATTTGAGGATCAATATTGCAACCCTATAGCCTGAATTCTTTCCAGATTAAAAAAAAGTAAGTGGAACCAACCATTCTCTTTCAAAATAAATAAAATGGGTCTCAATTTATCTGAGCTATTTTAAATCTGGGGTAGTTTGGAGATGTCTGTTTCTGAATGGTGGGGTAAAACTGTTTTACATTTTACATTATATAACTTAAAAGCCCTTTGCCTAAGTGTCCCAAGTTTGACATAGAGCAAGAATGTACTGTCCTCTACAACTGTTGCAAATTTGGTGCTGATTCGAAACCAGTTTAAAAGTTATGATTTGCGCTGCTTCCATTTTTAGAACTGCCTTGTAGAAAGCTGAATTACTCTGCCTGCACAGTATCATCACTGCACTCCTGTGCAGCTGCAATTACATTTAGGTTAGCTCATGAAGAAGGAGAAATATCTCTTTCTCTAAAAGAAAACTGCAACTCATGTTTCAATCTCATATAATTTTATTGCCAGACTTCTAACCAAACTTTTAAAAAGCCACTACCTTGCTCTTTTGAACAATGGTAACTCCGAACAGGTAACACCTAAATGTTAATATTGTTTACAGTATTAGTGACACTGAATATACTATCTCAGAACAGAATATCAGTTCCTCATTTTTTCCTACCAAGATAAATCCACACATTGTATTGTCACTTCATCCTGTATTAACTTACCTTAGAAGCCTAAAGGAGAACATTAAGATACAAGTCACTAGGAATCTGTCACATTAAGTTGTTTTAGCCTGACAGAACACTTACAAATTGCTCATCGAATGCTGCAAATTTGCTAATGTGCTCCCTGATCCCTACAGATAAATTTCAGAGTAAATTGAGATTGGAAAGCATTTTTCATGTGGCATATTATATCGATTAAACTGACAGATTCCCCTGTTTTATTGGCCTTTTTAAAATTGCATACTCTGAAGGAACACACATTGTGCCCTATTTTGTCAGAACTATCAAATGATCTCATTTTGTCAACAAGCTATAATATAAAATTATTTCCCACTTGTCAGTTTATTTTTGAATAAGGCAAATAATTGTAGTCTTTGTGGCATTTCCTATACTTCATGGACCTAGGTAATGTGATTAGGAAATGGCTAATCCTAATCCTAATCCTAATCCTAATCCTAATCCTAATCCTAATCCTAACAACAACAACAACAACAACAACAACAACAACAACAACAACAACAACAACAACAACAACAACAACATGATTTAGGTATTGGCCTATTTCAGCCATAATAAGAAACCACTGAGTGAAATTCTCTTGCTATGACCTATTCCACATAAGGCTGATTATGTCATCAACCACAGTCATTTGACAGCAATTAAATATTCATGATTTCCCTGAAAGGTTCAAGACTCTTGGCATCTCTTTTGTCATGAGAAATATACTGCAAGTAGAGATGGGCAAAACTGCTTTGTGCCAGGTCATTACAAGTGGTTGGGTATGTTCCCTTCCCCCACTTCCCTGGCCAGCTGCTAGCTGCCTCCTCATCGTGCAACTATCTGAGTGGGTGGCTGCTGGAGGAGGTGAAGGAGGGAAGCATGCATCCTATTGCAACTGGAGAATTGCACAGCAAGGAAATGAGCAGCATGTGCTGCCTGGTAAGTGGGGAGCCAGCTGGGGAGGTGAGGGAGGGAAGGGTATGCATGGTACCTGTCATGCCACACCGATGACTTGCAATAACCCAGCATGAAGCAATTCATGCCCATCTCTAGTTGCAACCATGGGACAATGTTTCTGGCAGCATAATTTTTCAGAAATTAAATGTTCCCTCCTGTCCCATGGTCCCAAATGGCTTCCCCATGATCAAAGGGATCCCAAGCGAGCCTTGCAGACTTTGAATGGAATTGAAAAGGAATATCTTGTCTTGATACAGCCTTCTTAGATCTTCAGCAACAGTTTCCTGCTTTGCCTTTGTCTGTAGACAAAGGCAATGGTTATGAATAAGAACACTGGTAAATCTTCAGGACCATATGGAGTTCCTGATGAAAGACATAAAACTTTTTCAGACCTTTTAACTCCACAGTTGTGTCAATGAGAGATTTGAAAATGGGTCCTTGCCATCATTATACAATGCCTATATTACAACGATTCCAAAATCTGGCAAAGATCAGACTTGATTGCACTGTTTTTTCACATGACGTGGAAAAGGCTTGTAATAAAATAAGCTGGCAGTTTATCTTCACTGTATTTACAAAGTTTTGTTTCTCTCCTAACTTTTTGAAATGAATTCAGATTCTTTATTTATTTTCCAGATCCAGGGTATTAACTACTGATATTTTCTGTACCATTTCCCCTTGAGAGGGGTACCAGATGAGGCTGTCTTCTTTCACCTCTTATATTCAATTTGTATTTGGAACTCTTTTCCTGTGGCATTAGAAAAAATTATAACGTACTTTTCTTCATAAACATTACTAATTTAAAATGACTCCACACAGATGGTACTTTATTGTTAATCTCTAAACCCAAGTCTTTCATTCAAAAATGAATGGAAGTAATTAATATGTTTGGAGATATGTCCACCTATTCAATTTACTAGACAAAACTCAAGAATATATCACATTTTTTTATTAGCAGTGGTGCCTAAGCACTATTACTTATCTTAGGATATTGATTTTTAGGAACATTTCACAGATGAATCACACTATATCTTACTAAACAGACTTCTGACATATTCTTGGATTTGGATAAATGAATACCTTTAAATTTGTCCCTTTGAACTCGATAAATATGTTCAAAATGACAATTATACTTTTAATTATATATGTCCTCCATGAAATTTCTCCCCTGCCTCCCCAAACTGACCTATTCACTTATGGATCACTGCACAACTTGTGCAGTTGGCATCCTTCTCATCACGCCAATCCCAGACATAGCCCAGGTGGCACATCTGTTTCCCTGCACTGCTGGCCACTTAGCAGCTGAGCAGGGAGACTCATCATCCCACACTGCGGCTGCTGCCCACAAGTGGACAGGTGAGTTTGAGGAGGCAGGATTGGGTTTCTCTGCCACCTGGGCCTGGGATATTTTTATTCATATACAAATACAAATATCCTTTCTCTAGTCCTCTTCCACCATGCTACAGGTCCATTCAGAACAAGGTTGCCTTGATTGGCTGTCCATTCGTTTCCACATTGATTTCAAAGTGTTGATGTTGACATATAAAGCCCTAAATGGTTTAGGACCTCAATACCTAGCAAGATGCTTTCTCCCACTTGGATCTACTCAAATCACTCCATACAGCCAGGAGAGGCAGCTGAGGTGCCTAACGCTGAGCGAAGCCCGGAAAGAAAGAGCAAGAAACCAGGCCTTCTTGGCAGTGGCCCCTCGACTTTGGAACAAACTTCCATTGGAAATTTGCCTGGCACCCTCGCTGGGTGTTTTTAAGAGCCAACTTAAGACCTGGCTCTTTAGGCAAGCGTGCCATCCGGTCATTACTTGATTTTCTTTTCTATCCTAACTCCCATTTTGCTTTTCCATCTTGAATGCCACTAATAATATTAATATTATTGATTTAAATGTTTGTTTTAATTATTTATATGTTGTTTTTCATGTTTTTGATGTAATCCACCCAAAGTAGACATAGTCTAGATGTGCAGGATACAAATCTAATAAATAAACAAATAAGGTTTACCCAGTCTATTTGTGAGTAATAAGGCAGCAGCAAAAGCAGCTGAGGATAGCTGCAGCAGGAGTGGAAATGTTGGGGTGAATGTTGGATATATGGAATTGAGGCAATTTCCCTTTTCCTGCCTTTCTCCTCAGCTGGGGCTCTGCTGCCTTGTGGGGTGGAGCCCAGGGAGTCAACATAGCCCCCTTTCTTGCTTTTTCTCTTGGGCATATTTTAGGGGGCTGGACTTACTTTCCTTTTGTTGTTGTTAAATAGGGTAAGTGCCATATCAAAATTGCAATGCATCAACCTAGCATGGTATTAGAATTTTGCTGTGTCAGTTAGAGGAATATTTTTTTAAAAAATGAAGACAAAAAGAAAAAAGAGAGGAGTGGGTTTGGGTGGGTTTTCCTGTGCCAACAGAGATCCATATACCAGTCTATATGCCAGTGTGGACGTGTTGTTTGACGTATTATGTAACATAAACAAGTTTTAACTTAAAATCTAAGAATCAGTTAAATATCAGTATAATATGTATACTGTTCCTAATACTGCTGTTTTCTGCAGCTCTGTTGGTGTCATTTCAGATATCTGCTACTGATTATAATATTTTTGCAAAACAGTAATATGTGTTTCATCCACAAGTGAGTTATTTCTCTTACCAGGCCTCTATATTCTGTTATTTTTTCTAGTTCTTTATATTCAACTCTGGCATCCCATATAACAACAATAACAATAACAATATTAGCTGAATCATACTGTAAATAAATTGAGTGTTTCCTCCTTAGATTTTCTTATCTTAGGCAAATGCACAGGATGGAACAGGATTCTGAGGACCACCCCCCCCTTTTCAAAGTTTTGTCACTCTAATTTTTTTTAAGTATTTTAATCTGTTGTTGCTTAATGTTATCTGATGTTCTTTTGAGTTCTTTGTGTTTTTATTCCTACCTTTAGTTTGCTGTAAAACTCTTCCAGTAATGAATAACACTTTAAACTGTTTTCCTATTTTGTAAGTAGTTTTAATAGGAAAACAAGAATTTTTTTCAAATGAATAAATTTGTGATATAACATTTGAGATACAACGTTCTATCAATATCTTGCTAAAGCTCCATTCTTTTATGCCAGATATTTTCAGTGCTACAGCATTTCTTTCACTTGAAACGACAATGGTGATGATGACATTCATGTACATATGATTCATCAGTTTGATTAACCATAATCTGTGATTAGAGGTTCATTGGCAAGTTTTTTTTTTACTGATGTGAGTATTTCATAACAATCTACAGACAATTATATAGCTGTTAAACTTCAAAGAATTATCTTCAGATTTTTTTTAAAGCTGGGTTTCAGTCTCTTCAGTTTTAGACAATAAATCACATCACGTAGTGTTTTTACATTTATTTTTCAGGATTAGGAATCTGAACAGATACATTATCCTAAACCACAATGTTTTCTGTTTCTCTGAATCACGTAATCATTTACATTAACATGAATTATGTCCAAACACATGGACAAATTGATTAAGAAAAATTACATCCACATTAACATTAATGGATCATGGCACAAACCGTTGTCCTACTAAGAACAGAGAGATGTTTCAAATTATTTAAAGTATTTGGCTTACCCCCTATCCCAAATTCACCTCTTTCTATGTAATACTTGCATTTCAGATTAAAGTCTGTGTATTTCTGCTTAAAGATACATGTTTGCTAATGACTGGCTTACTATTTGGTGACTTCATTGTGTGTGAAGAGTATGGTTAAAGCCAAGCAAAATTACAGTGTTTGAAACTTTATTGCTAATGATTATGTTTGACTTCAGACACTCTGAAAGATTGGGATACTAAAAAAAAACTATCTCCCTTCTTTATCCCCCAGTGTCTTAAAAAAAAGGAAAGGAAAATAAACACAGACTTTTAAAATGTTACATATTCTTTCCATAATCAGTATTCCAACTGACCAATTTGTAAGCTAATATATTCAATAATTCACTAGAGTTATTTGCTGTATCCTTTTTTAAAAAATTGTTTTTGACTGAAAAAAACTTTATTCTCACATACTGGAACATGTCTGGACATAGTAACCGTAGAGGTTTAAAGAGAAGAAAATCCAGTATGTGACAGGCAAAAACAATACATTCTAGCACAGAATTAACAGATCTACAACCTTCCAGATTCTGTGGAACTACAAATTCATGTCTGCCTCAGCCAACCTGATTCATGGAAAGGTGAGAAGTAAATTGATGGTTGTTGTGGGTTTTTTGGGCTCTTTGGCCGTGTTCTGGGGGTTGTTTTTCCTGACTTTTTGCCAGGCTCTGTGGCCAGCATCTTCAGAGGACTGGAGTAGGAAGAGTTCCTATGCCAGTCCTCTGAAGACGCCAGCCACAGAGCCTGGCAAAACATCACGAAAAACAACCTCCAGAACATGGCCAAAGAGCCCAAAAAAACCACAACAACCATCAGATCCCGGCCATAAAAGCCTTTGAGAATACATTGAGAAGTGAATTGCTTACATCAAGAAACTAAAGTTTCCCCATCTCTACTTTATTAGGAACTCTGCTTTTTTTTTTACACATTAGCACACACAATTGAATATACTCTGTACCCTGAACATTACTGCATATATGTTCAACACATAAAGGGATCTGGGAGATTTTATATGCTGTTTATTGCAACTCTGAGCTATAATAAAGCTATTTGTCTGGGATTTTGATTCAGATTTAATCATTTCCTATTATATTGGACTGTAATATTCTTTCTTAGCAAGTGTACTGATTTGCAAACTTGATTTAGTCTGGCAAGCAGAAGTTCAGGCAAAGCTCTAAACAATCTGTGACCAGCAAAGAGCCATGAGTAATTAAGATTGAGGAGCTAGGCAAGTCATCAGTTATAAATACAACCCTGTTCACCCCCTAGTCTGAAAGCTGCATTACACCATCTGGCTTGCTAAAGTGGTGGCACGGTTCCCTTTGCTTAAAAAACGTTACAGTTGTTAGAGTGGAACTACATGGTCAAATACTGCAGGATTTGCTCCACTTACAAAACAGATAAATTTGAAACATATTTTACTGACCACATGATGCAAAGGCTGAATCAAATTGGTCCAGCCATTTTTGCTCCCAAAGTGGCTCCCCCCCCATTGCTGAGAGGCTTCTACTTCTTTAAGTCAGAAGGATTCAAACAGACTATTGCTCATATGGTTAATTGTGGCACATTCTTGTACAGACAGGGGGCATGTCTGCAGGTGGTGTTTTGGTGATGTAGGCAGTTTGGGCGTGATATTCAGCAACAGAGTGGAGAAAACAAGCAAAAGCAAAGTGCCATGGCTTTCAATGGAGAAAACAAAAAATCACCAAAAATTAACGACGCCTCAGAACAACACCAAATTAAGTTTGCATAGGTTTCAGGAGGTGGGCTAACGACTGCAAGCATTTAAAACACTTTTCAAACAGTTTAAGGCATTTTACAGGAGCGAAAAGGGACATCGTTGTGCGAAAATTCCCTATAGGAAACATCGTGTGAGGCGGCAAATTTTTCAGGAAAAGCCATCGTTGTGTGAATTTATCATTGTGTGAGGCACTCGTTGTGCGAGGCACCACTGTATATGGGATCACCACTACACACCACCCATCTGTTACTCCTTTCCCTTACTTTCAAGTAACGTATGCAAGAATTACAGGGCTCTGGTGACAGAAACTTTTTCCAATATTAAAAAATGTCATTTTTCCATTGAAAGGTTTTTTAAGAAATATAGTAGTCTGAAGCTTAAATGGGGAGAATCCCTAGAAAGGATAGTTGGCTGAGCCAGGGATATTTTACCCAGCTCTTCTGCAAACAATGCCTGGTATATCTGGACTGGTATATACCCCCTCTCTGGGTCCTCCTGCACCATATCTGGGGACACCTTCAACTCTTCTCCCCAACCCCTGGCATCCAGCTAACACACCCACCAACCTCTCCTGTGTCTCTTTCTTGGCTGAACATATAAGAATCTACTTCAAAGACAGTTCAGTTGGAGTTTCAGCTGCTTCACCCTGACCCTCAAGGCAAGTCTAACTGCACAGGTACCCCCACAGAGGCAACATTTCCCTTGGCTCTCAGGTGTGCTTACTCCCCCTCCTTTCTCTCTCAATCTAACAACTCTTCTGGGCTGCAAACCATTGAAGGATCAGAAGATGTGAGGTCAGGAAGAAAGGAACAAAGGGGCTGCAGTCTGGAATGTGACTCGCCTCACAACCAGTATGAACAGTGAACTCCTAAATTAATCCACGGCCACTGTATGAGCACTGATTGTGATTTCAGACATAATACAGTCTGTAGATCAAATCACAGCAAAACAGAGTTTCTGCATCAAGACTGCAGTGCTTTACACCAACTTGGTGTCAGAAGCATGTCTAGTCCATGGAGGGTTATATCTAAAACCAGATGCAGTCTGCAGTTGTTGTTTAACCCAGTGTCTTTGTAGTCAGAGCTCTCGTAGCTTGGAAAGCAATGGTCGCTGGGAAAAAAACATGGCCGCTTGCTGTGTTTTGGGACAGATTCCTCGCATACCGGGCAGCAAAAATGGCCGCCGTATGGAGGATTTTTGTTTAAAGGTGTTTTTTGCCCATAGGAATGCATTGAAGGGGTTCCAATGCATTCCTATGGGCTTTTAAAAATCACTTAGCGATGTTTTCAGTTAGCAGCAATTTTTTCTGCACCGATTAACACCGCTAAGTGAGGCACCACTGTATTTCACACTTAGAATAAAACAAAACTCTTTTACCTTGGTTGTTTGTTGTGGAAAAGAGAGGAAAGATACTTGTACTATTAATACATATATTCATAGATATATTCATACTGTAGAAAGAAAGTACTGGTAAACCATTTCTGAGTACTTTATATAAACAAAACCTGTAAAAGGCCACCAATAAGTCTTAATCAACTTGATAGCATGTGATTATTATTAGTTACTTAAAAATGCAGTGCTTTAGTTTTTGCAGTCTATCAACACACATTTTCATGATGTTCTCAGCAGAATATAGAGTAATATTGGTTTGCCACATATGTGAACCTGACAATGTAGCAAGGCCATTGTGTCTAACAGAAGCTACACATCAATGTTTGTTGCTACAAGAAAATTCAAACTGAATTTTAGGACTTACTGATGGCATAAATCTCTTAGAGGTCCATCCTAAAGGCAGTAATGTCATCCACATAGCAGAACTAATGCCATCTATGCAGTAATTCAGCCTTATTTTCTAGCATGTTAGTTTTGTTTTGTAGATTTTAAGCAACAAGGATGGAGGTTCTTGGAGTTAAATTAGGCATCAGATTGCAGACTAATTCACCATGGACTATTTACTTAAGTACTGTTTGAATGGCATCTGAGGCATTTCACTACCAGCAGTTGTCTTCGTATATGCCTGCTAATTGACTTGTTGTCCAGATGCTGGTCCCTTAAATGTTTTTACTTCATCTTTCCCCCCACTGTGCCTTGATGAAGTGGTGCTCTAATGTGCTGTGGCATCACTACTGTATTAGAGAAAGCTTATCATAAAACAGTTCCACACTGTGAAGAATGCACTTGCTATATTCATTCATTTCAAACAAGCACCTCCAGATAACAGAACCACAAGCAGTGATCTTATGCAGTACTACTGTTTATGGCAAAAATGGGGGTAAGGCCAAAGGGTATCAAAAAAACAAGGATAATCTAAAAACTCTTTTTATATCTAGAACACAAAGGAATAGAATTTTGATAGTCCCTTGCAACCACAACAGAAACAGGCATAATGATAGTTTAGTTACCTAACAGAATGTTGATACCTCTTCTGTCACTAGTCTACAGCTAAACACATTAAAGGTGAACATTCAAAGCAGTTTGTGGCCAGGTATATATTCGAACCATAAAACGAAGCATCCACACCAGAATCAAAGAACATGAGAAACACTGCAGACTAAAACAACCAGAAAAAATCTGCAGTAGCTGAACATGCCCTGAAACAAACTGGACATGAAATTCCATTTCAAAATACTTAAATACTGGACAACACCAGCAATCATTACGTCAGACTGCACAGGGAAGCCATTGAAATCCACAAGCACAAGAACAGTTTCAACAAAGAAGAGAAAAGTATGAAGCTCAACAAAACTTGGCTCCCAGCTATCAAACATACTACGTGCAAATGATCAACAAACTCTATCCACCTACAAGGACAGGGGATCACTACACACAAAAGACTAGCTAATGACACCCATCAACCACAGGAACAGATAATCTCTTCCCCTTAGCACAACAATACACCCACAACAATACATACTAATCACCCATCTACAGGAAAAGACAAAAGCCTATCTCACAGCCATAAATACTGCACTCCCAAGCCAACTACACCAGAGCACCGGTTGCCGTCCTCTGAAGATGTTGGCCACAGAGACTGGCGAAACATCAGGAAGAACAACCTTCAGAACATGGCCAGAGCCCGAAAAACCCAGAACAACTAGTAGATCCCGGCCATGAAAGCCTTCGTGAATATATTCCAAGCTTTATTTGGTTGTCACTTATTTGGTACTTCACAACACATGCTGAGAGTAACATATAGCTTTTCTTCCATTGTTACTTTTTCCCCATGGAGAGTGACGTGTCCAAAGGAAGAATCCTATTCATATTTAAGCTCCTCATGTGGTGAAGGATTCCAGTTTTCTAGAGATCTTGCTCACATGCAGAGCTTTGATGTGAACATGAACCTTCCCTTCAGACACAGCACCTTCCACATAGAGAAAGCAATGATGGAGAAGAGAGGAAGTAAGCTCTTCTCTTTAAATTTGTTCTAAAAAAACAAAGAAGAAACAACTTAATAAGGCTCGGGAATAGGCAATGCCTAGAAATATGAGGGCTTCACTTTATATACTTCACATTGGGGCACTGATCCTATGCCCAAGCCGCTAAGAATTTTCCCCCATTTTAAAGTTTTTTCCCCAAAACTGAAGAAGTCTCCCTATGTGAACTACATAACATTCAAATATAAAAATATAGAAATGGCTGGGGCAATGTGGGCCCAGGAATGCAGGAAGACAATACAGTATATGACAAAACTACCTATGATGCCACTGGAGGGTCTAAGGGGGCCTTTGGAAAAATTTTAAAAAATGGGAATGTGGGTGTAGGGAGTATGTGTGGGCACAGAACAACATTTTGAGCAGCCATTAACTTTGGCTTTGGTGAATTCAACATTTCAAACAGAGGAAGACCAGACAATTACTTTGGACACATTTTACAATCAAACATCCTAACTCAATGGACAGATTTCAGAGATCTGAATCATAAATATAACTTTCTCATGGTCCAGACTGTGCCAACTGAACACCTCTATATCAAATTAAAAAGTGAGCAGTGACAAAATCACAATAATTAATCAATAGTGTGAGCTCATACTTGTTCTTTGCAACTGTGATAAATATGCCAAACAAAAGGCCAAAACAGAAATCTGCAACCATGTGCTGAAGAAAGTAAAGCTCTGAGATCAACACGAGAGTGAAGGGAAAACAGGATGTATGATTAATGTCTATATAATGCTGGCCCAAAAATGTGATAGGGATGTCTTCTTAGTTTTCCCTATAATGGGTGAAATAGCAGCCTCCATCTGGAGTAAACCATTCTGTCATGTGCGTCACCCAGGGCCAATGAAAACTCTGGTGGGCCCTGGGCAATTTTTTTTTGTACGTATATAATAGGAGAGGGGCTTCCTCCTCCTTCCCTCTCCCTTGCCTTCCACTTAAATAGGTCACACAAGATCAGCTGATCCAATGGCACCCACAGCAGCCACAGCCCAGCCTCTGGGCTAGCAGAGAGTAGAGGGTCCCGTGGCTCTTCTCTGGGTGTGGCAGTGGTGGGGCCATGGTGGGCTGTCTGTCAGGATGTGATGCACCTGTCCACCATCCAGCCCCCATGGCTCACGGGCCAGGAGCACCACCTGTGTGCACTGCACAACTGCCCCAGGCTGGCCTCACAGTCCCAACAGTACCCAGCTGGCTGCTGCTGCTGTTCTGGCCATCTCCCCTACAGATAGTGGGCCCTGGGCAAATGCCACTTTGCCCTCTGGAGTCATCATCCTGCAGCCTCTTAGTTATACCATCTGCCAAGAAAGAGCTGGTCACTTCTGGCCTCCCAAGGTAAACATTGACTGTCCTCTGCCCTGGGCATCTCCTTTCTAACTGAATCTTCAGATACTGACTGAAGAGGTGGCTGTTGTAATCAACGCGACTTCAAGTCAAAGAAAACCTGGTAAAGCAATCACTTCCTCATGCCTATCTATTCCTCCTGACCAATTTGGCATGCTTCAATAAAGGCAATTAATGGGATTGCTAGGCCAGATCTGGTTTCCCATTTGCACTTTCTGTGTATAAACTAATCCCTAGGGTGAATCACATCTTACTAAGTACTTTGCTGAAATGAGGGGGACACTGACTGCTGGCATATTAGTTGCCTGTTCCCCTCTATCGGTGGATACCACCCTCTACCCTAAACACTACAATGTTTTAGGAGTAGATATCAGTAAAGACCACTTTGCCCTTTTCTATATCTGATCTCCACTCCCTTCTACCCCAGACTGATATTCTTAGGTACTATTATCATCTTTTTGTACACTGCCTTCCTTTCTTATTTCTATAAGGAGTAGGCCTGCTGTCTCCCCTCACTGACACAAACCTTCCTTCTTGTTAGAAATGGGATTTAGGCTGTTCTCTCTTACAAGTAACTTTCTCAATAAAGCTAGTTTTTAATTTTATTTTTAATAAATTTATATATTTTGTGCATATTAGGAATGTGCACTAATACCAAAATTTGGATTTGAAATTCAGATTTGGTATTATAGTCCTTCAGATTTAGAATTTGGCATTTTAAAAATTTGGAATTTCTTGATATCTGGAAATCCATTACACTCAATATAAATATGAGTTATTTCCCCCTTTAAAAACACACAAATAAGCAAAATATTTTGTATAGAATTTACTTGTGTAAATTGAAGCTTTACCTCTGAAGCCTTACCTCTGAAAGCTTCTCAATCACTGTGCCGAACAAAAAGAGCACATACCACCAGCTGGCAGTGCCTAGGTATTATGCAATGACTGTAATTGGGATGCTGGTTGAACCTTGAACAATGGGAATGCCAGCAGGACATGTCAACAGCATTAGGGAAGCAGAGGATAAATAACTGAGAAGTGGGCAAATACTCTTGGCAGCAATGGCAGGCAGACTGGAGCAGCAGATAGCTTCTGGTAGGTGGGAACTTTGTAGACAGCACAGTTGAGTAAGTGAGAACAATCTTCAGTGACTTTAGGCAAATCGAGCAGTGGTAGGAAAGTAGGTTTTTCTGCAGATTCAGGTTCCAGGCACAAGCAGTGTAGAGAGACAATGTCTCTTGCCTGGAAGTACACTCTCTTACTGGGCACATTAGTTGGTGGGCAAGAAAGTAGTCCCACTACCACTTGGACAAAACCTCCCCAGACTCCTTTTCAGTCCAGTAAGACAAGGGATCAGGCTCTCTTGGCTTGTATGGCTCCTGCACGTACACCCCACCTGTGCCTCTGCCACGTCCTTCCTCTGGTATGCCTGTCAGCACTGTATCCAAGAAAGCTTGCCCAGTTGTTTCAGGGGTGAGAGACTCAGACTCTAGAATACAACTGCTGGTACTGCTTTTGGGGTGCTATGAACATTGCTAGTTTCTTCCTGCTTTGTTTGACTCCTCAGTGCTAGCTGGACCTTCTTCAGTAGCTGCTGCTGAATGTGAAGGAAAGTTGGCTGGTATCACGTCTCTCTTGCTCCTGCTTAATATCCAATGTTCCTGTTTAATTTGGGGGTCCAAGAGTGTTGCTAAAATGTATTCCTGCATCTTCCACAAGGAAGCAAATCTGGAGTGGAGCAGGTCCTTTGGATTCCTGGCCAGGGTCACCAATTAAAATTGATGTTCTCTCACTATAGAATCCCATATCCACCTAGACTATCCCAGATTCTGCACTTCATCATGTCAACCAAGCCCTGGAGTTTTGGGGTCACCTTGTTAAGGACAGCTCTCTCCCCACTAGGGACCTGTGTTGCACTCCCAAAGCTTCAGAGGACATAGACCACTTAACCCACAATGTCTCACTCCTTTCTGCCAAGAGGAACAACCACACAAAGAGAAGTTTCCAGGGTCAAATCATGGACTGCCCTTTGCTCCCCCAGGACTCTTTCAAGCAGGTAGAAAGTGGACTTCCATCACATTGCCACATCCAGGATTAGGTGGCATAGTGGAAATCCCATTTTTATTTGGATACACTTTGACAGCTCACTTACCTAGATACTATGCTGAAAATGCCCCACCATCTTTCTAGCCCTTTCAATTATATTAGGTATGCATGTATCTTCCATACCCTGCAAAGTACCCCAAACTACCAGTTTGAGAATGTGGGAAATACACCACACCCCTTTCATCTGCACAGCTTTCAGTGCTGTCACCACATTTGCTCCATCGTCTGTGAAAAACAGACCTTGCCTTTCTGTAGCTTTATTCCACTACTGCAGCATGTCTCTCATAGCCTCTTGAATGTCATGAGGTGTGTGGCTGTCCTCCATCACAGACACATTCAACATGGCCCACCTGTATCCTACCCTGGGACATTGCCTGATGTCTCTACTTCCCAGAGTCCTATCAGAGAGAAATAGACATGCTTTGCACTCTGACTGCTCCAGATGTCGCTTGTCAAATGGATCTTGGTCAACTAATGCTGTACCAATTGCCTGGCACTCTAATAGTAATCTGGTACCACCCTGCAGCTAAGGGTCTTCCAGGATATAGTTGGGTACCAGTTCCACCACAAACCTATGGAAATCAGCATTTTCCACCAGAGAAAATAACTCATCATTCCAGCCTATCACATTCCCTAGGTGACAAGTAATGCTGGCATGTTTACTTTTGCAGAAGGCCTTTTCATTCAATCCTCCCAGCTCCTCTAGGGGAGATTGGAACTTCTTCTTGAGATGTGGTTCCAGCATTTGCTGCCTTTCATCTCTTACTATTTGTCCACCTACCTCCCACCTTCTCTGGACTGATGGCTCAACCTCTGCTCTGTTGACTCTTATCTTCCACAATAAGGAAGTCATTTGCCCCCCATAGTGCTCACTTCATTTGCCTGCAGCAGTGTCCTGTGCTGAGTCTTTATAGGGCAGAGCATACTACTGCTGAATAGGTGGCCCACTGCCCAAAGCTGAACACTATCTTGCAGTGTATGTACTCAGTCGTGTGAGTACCTGTTGCACACTGCTGAAAATGCTTCCCAATTATTGACTTCTTGGGAGCTCAAGTTTCTGACTGCATGTTCCTAATGGGGATTGCTAACTATAGTAAAACAACAATATATAATAAGATGTAGAGAATGTGAACGAGGGTTCAGAAAAGGACACTGAGAAAACTGCTATTGATCAGACTTGTACCAGAGCATATCCTAACAGCAAACACCCACGGGATTCATAAGCAGCTATGTCTGCCTTTCAACTGGAAATAATGAATGTGAAGAAATACCTTCTGGTGTCTGGATCCGCTTCTAATATTTCAATGGCACAGACATCATTTACAGTTTTTGCTCTCTACCAGCCCTCCTCCCTTGGGAAACCCATAGAAACCCCAATCATGAGACACTGTGTTATCTGCACGCGCTATCCTTGGAGCCAGAGTGTCGTTAAGTTTCATTTCTCACTCCACGATGCCTGAGAAATAGGTTTCTTTTCATTTTTTTCCTTTTGCTTTCTAATAAGAGCAACTGGTACTCCAAATACTAGGAATTATTATTGTAGATATTTGGAATTATTAAACATAGGTTCAGATACATTTGAAATTAGAAGATGGTGATGGGAAGAAAGAAGGAAGGACAAACAGCTGGGAGAGATGCAATTGAGATACAACTTTGGGGAGGAAAGAAATATCCATGGATAACTTCACTTTGTCTGAAAAAAACTGTAAATAAGGATAGTCATAACATCAGGCTGCTAAATCACTAGCTCACCGAGCTGAAGTGATAGCAACAAGGAAAACTGTTTTAAAGGTAAATAGTCATAAATCAGCTGAAACTAAAGGTTCAAAAGGAGCTTTAGTAAGTTATTGTAGTACAAGCGTTAATGACCATTTTAGGGAAAGTGGACGAGTATCTGGGTACATATGAAATAGACCTTTAAGAAAATGTTTTAATTTTGGATGTTTAAAAAATAAGCTGGTGGAGAGTTGGGAGGCTGATAAGAATATGGCAGAGAGGTAAACTCTTAATGAAGAGATGGAAAAGCTGCTAGACTTAAGATGAAGCAAGAAATGCAGAACAGTGGCAAGTAATGGATTGATAGAAGGCAATGAGGAAGCTTCAGTGAAAGATTTAAATTTCTTCCATTTATGCAGGTAAGCCTTCTTAGTGGAAGGTTTTTTTGCTTGATGGAGGACATCCATCAGCAAGGCAGAATCCTCCATGCTGCCAGGTGCAGAACAGGTAAGTCTGTGTGGAGTACTTGGGAGTTGTTCTGCGTGAGGAGGTGTGGCAGGAGAGGGAGGTGGTGAATGTCTGATGAGAGATTGTGAAATACTGGGAACCAGGGTTTTCTCAGCCACCAAGGGGCTATAACGATGGCATCGGGTTTGTCTTGTTGTAGGCAAAATACAACCTTGTGGAGGAGTGGGAATGATGGAAAAAGGTAAATGAGGGTCTTAGGCCATTGGCAAAGGAATGCATCGCCTTGGGAGTGCTTGCCAATGCTGGCTCGGGAACAGTACCTTTTGCAGAGTAAAGGGAGAACTGATTCGAGGGTACCCAATTGGAATTTTGTGGTAATGATGCGTTTAGTTCTCATAGGTCTAAGATGGGGCGAATATCTCCATCTGTTTTGGGGACGGTGAAATAGCAAGAGAAAAACCCTTTGTTGTGTTGGCATACGGGTTGTGTGGCATCATTGAGAAGTATATTTTTTATTTCTTCCTGTAGGGTTTGTGATGGTGGAGTGATGATGTGTGTCACTGGAAGAAGTTCGAAGAAATGGATGCGGTAACTGTTTCAGATGATGGACAGTACCCAGGCATCCATAGTGATGGATTCCCAGACAGGTAGGTGTTTCCAGAGGGCAGGATGGGTGCACTCATTTGCGATCTCAGTCAGGGGAGCATCAAACATGATGTTTGGGTTTGCAATCGTTTCACCTAGTAATGGGCTGTTGCCGAGGTTTGGTTCTTTGCTTTTTGAAGTAGGGTGTATAAGATGTTTATCTTGGGGGTCATATCAGAACTTCTGATAAGACTTGTATGGTTGTCTCCATTGATCATCAGTTTCAGCATTAAAGAGGCGTGCTCCATTGAAGGAAAGGCATGGGCATCTTCAGCCAGGCCAGCTGTTCTTAGCCAAAAAAAGAGTTGTAGGGCTACTGAAATGGCCATGGACTTTGCTGTGGCATCTACAGTGTGTCTAGCAGAGAGCATCTGTTGCTTGGCAATGGAAAGGCCCTCTTATTGGAAGGTCTGGACAAGCATCTCTTTATCTTCTGGAAAAGATTCAACAAGGTGGACATGTTGTCCCAAAGGAAGTGTTGATATGCACCCATGGCTCCCTGATAATTAGCAACTCACATGATGAAAGCTGCTGATGAATAAAGTCATCTGCCCATGGAATCGATCCGTCTACTGTCTTTATTTGGTAGTATGAGAGTCTGTCGATGTCTGGATCTGGATTGTGAGGCTTTGACAAATATAGAGCTTGGAGCTGGTTGTTTTTGAAGGAATAGAGCTCCTGGGTCATGGACTCTGTAGGTTATCAATTCGTTTTGACATCATATGGGAAGAAGCTGTTCCCCCCCCCCCCCACCAGGATCATTGAGTGGTGCTAAGTAGGGAAAGTAGCATTGAAATAGTACTGGAGTAGTTGTATCTTCAGAAATAAGGTTGTATAGATGATCAGCTGCTTCTGTCAAAGGGCGGTGGATTTGGAGATTAAGAGACTTGGATTTGGAGATCAAGAGACTTGGCCACATGGATCATAAGTTGGGCATAAGTTTGGAAATCTGCCAGAGATGGTGGATCAGCATCGACAAGATTGGATTCTGGTGACATAAATAATACCAACAGCATCTGAGGTCTGGACCCATGATCGGAATATACGGGGTCATGTCAGTGATTGGGAACGGGGTTGATGAGAGGGGATTCCATCATCATCAGAAGGTGAGCCAATAGAAATTGTTTCCCAAGTTTGTTGAGGCTGCTGAGAAATGACTGCAAGCCTAAATTTATGTTGTTTGGGTCTTTTAGGTGGAGAAGGCTTCAGTGAACATTTGGCGTTTAGCGGAGGGTTTTGATATCAAGAGTTCTGTATCGAGCAGTTCAATTTGTGAGTTTTGGAGGTTTCGGATGAGGTGGATGGAGCATCAGAGTGAGATGGTGTGGTTGATGGATACTGTTTCGAGGCTTCTGAAATAGCCTTTTTCATTGCCTTGGTCTGAGATGTGGCCTTACAAGGAGGTTGTAAACCAATTTTAGTTGGTTGAAGGGATTGTTCCCAAAGACGAAGTTTCAACCTCGAGAGGTGGGGTGTTTCTCTGAAAGCTGTTCTCTCCCACTCTCCAGAGCCAATTAATTATCATCTGAAGTATGGCTATAAGTCATGATCCAACAGAGAACTTCCAAGATCTACTGATTTCAACAGAGGAAATTTAAAGAGAATTCTCATATATGTTTCAATCAGGAGTAAATCCCACTATGTCCAGTTGACTTTCTCCCTTGCATGTGTGTACAGGATTGAGACCATACACCTATATAATCTATCCCACTGAAGTAAATCAAATGTAAAATTATCAGTTTACTAAATTAGCTATTTCTGTTTTGTAATGTTTACCTTCTGCATCTGACATTTTTAACTGTCTTCTCCTGGTGGATCCTCACCTTTCTAAACCTCTTGGAAAGGGTATTTTATTCACTTTATGATGTGTGCATTTTGCCTTTTTCACAGCATTTATCTCCCTCTCTCTTCTTGCTTTATGTGAGAGGCTCACCTGTTTCCTTTCATTTACTCTGCTGCTTTTGACAGTATCTGCTTTTCAGTTTCTGCACCAAATCATATTTCAAGTTCAATACATACATTTTATTAGGTGGAAAATTCAATGCATACTGAACAATCTGTGACAGGATCCAGGTGTGAGAAAGTAGCATTGACACTGCTACATTCATATTGTGAACTGCTATATTTGCTCTTGTACTCAGGAAGGGTCTAACTTTAAAGACTCCTATGAACTGTTCTTCAGCAGGATGCAGTATAAAAGGAGCCACATGCTTCCTTTCACTCACAGCAGTCTGCTTTTAATAGTCTCTCTATCAACACTCTTCACATTAGTTACCAGCTACTCTGTTGTGGGTTCCATGCTGGAATCTACACTGAGGAGAGCTCACTACTACTTGTCTGTACTTTCAGATGACAGGAAAGATTCCTATAGCTGCAAGTGCATTTTATTAGAGCTTTTAAACATGATCAAACTAAGCATACTCCAACTCCACTGCATTTGTTGTGGGATAGTCCATCATGCTCTGGTTCAACAGCAAATATGGCATTTGCCTTTACATATCACTGACAGAATTGGACAACACTGCTGCCGGGAATGTCACAATGGAATAGACTCAAGGAGTCACTGTGCTGCCTTAGCCTTTTGAAAATTGTATTTGTACTTCAGCATAGAAAACAGAAGTGCAATGTACTGAACATAAAACCTCTGAAATGTTCACAAAATGGTAGGGTAGTAAGAACAAAAAAGTTTTCTTCTCTTTTAATATATTTTCTCTTTTTCCCTTCTTCTTTAAGAACTGGAAGGAGATACATAGTATAGAGCAATGACTTGTATACTTTTGATTTCTCATACACTCCCTTGTCCAGGGCTTTTGGAAGTTTCGTGCATCAATTCAGCTGTAATGCAGGAAATTACAAAATTTCTGAAGAAAATATTACTGTTCATAAGCTGGTGGGGTAGGGAATAATTGCTGTTTGGGAACTTCTCGTTCTATGACACACATGCCCTGATTATATAGTACTCTCCTGAAGGGGCAAGCAAGGCTATGTTACTAGCCTCATTCCAGATGATGCATCCCTGGCCCATCCCCAACATCCATCTGTTAAGTATAGACATGAAAAAACCTAGGCCACTATGCAGATGGAGTTTTGTAGGAGTGCCAGGCTGAAGTCAATGCACATAAGATTCCCTGTTGCAGGTATCCACATGCAACACATGGACATCTGGGCCAGGGTGATGCAGCTCTGCAATACTGAACAATCACAAATAGAGACTCCTTCATGAGACCATTGAGAAGTGCAGCATAGTAGCCCTATTTAGTTGATTGTGGAGATCACATGAAATGAGAGGACCATTCCAGCCACAGATCACTTCCCCACTCTGTCACCACTTTAATCATGGAAAAGAGACAGCCTGAAGAAGGGCATGCTACAGTATCCATGTAGACTCTCCACATGAGTCATACTGGTGCACTGCTAACTCCCCTTGCAGAACTTACAGAGACACTGCAGGTTTTTATTTTAAATACATTGTCAACTGTTTGGGCTGCTGGTGAGCACTTCAGCAGTGCGGGCCACCATTATCCCATTCCTGGGATAATGCAAGACAAGCTAGTCTCGCAAGAGCAGTTTGAGAATACTGGGGGGAGGAGCATATTTAAAGAAGAGCTCCTCCTACCTTCGGCCTCTTTCTTCTTGGCATCCAGAGAGGAAGGGCAGAGCGGTTTGAGCTGCAATCTGTGCTGCGCCACGCTAGTCGCCATTTTTCAGCGGTCACCATTTTGGACAGGGGTTTGCATCGGTGCCCCCCCTACGGTTTGCTGTTCAGCTTTGGCTCGTGCTTACTGGGCCGATTGCCAGACAGGATTCAATTCATTTGAATTAAAAAGAAAAAAAGGGGGGAGACAAAGGAAGAGGTTTGGGGTAGCAGATGGGAGGTCTGTGTGGCCGTTAGGCTGGGTGGGCATACTGCTGGGCCCATAGATCTACCGAATATTTATTTATTATTTATTTATTTATTCCATTTATACCCCGCCTATCTGTTCATTGCAAACACTCTAGGAGGCTTATAACATAACAATATGAATTAAATAAAGTTTTAGGAGGATTTTAGTAGGGGTTGCTCTGTAAAAAAGAAGAAAAGAAGAGAACAGACAAACTCTGGCAGTGTAGGGCATGCGTGCCCCCATCCAACACATACATTCCTACCCTCTCCACCCCCTTATCTCACCCGGGGTGGTAGATATTGTCTACTTAAGGGACCTTAAGAATTAGCATCATCCTTAATTGGGTTGGGTAAATTTATAGAATTTATTGGAGGGGATGCTCATACATAAACAAACAAACAAACAAACAAACAAACAAACAAATAAAGGAAAGTGGTGTGCTGCTTATATAGCACCCCATAGTTCTTTAAGCACTCTCTGGGTGGTTTACAAGTTAATTGTGCAGGCTACACATTGCTCCCCAGCAAGCTGAGTACTCATTTTACCAACCTCAGAAGGATAGAAGGCTGAGTCAACCTTGAGCCAACTACCTGGGATTGAACCCCAGGTTGTGAGCACAGTTTTTGGCTGCAGTACAGCAGTTTAACCACTGTGCCATGAGGCTCTTCTAAATAAATAAATTAAAACCCCAATTCATCTATTGACATTAATTTAGTTGGTTAAAGTGCACTGCAGGTGTTTGATAGTACTTAATTCATTTGTAATAAGTCTAAAAAATTCATACTGAGTTCACAGAATTGTGGCTTATTCTCAATTCGCACTTCTTAGGCAGTACTATAGCATTACAATTTAATTGATTGGTGCATAGAATTATAGTAGTACTCAAGCTTGTATCAAAATATCAACTCAGTTTTGCTTAGGCAGTAATTTGAAGGACTGCCCAGTAGAGAGCTCCATAGACATACACAGGTGTGCACACACAAAAAAGTTAATTAATTAATTAAATTTGTTAATTCTAAAGAAAGGGACATTTACTACAATTATAGCTAATAGTAGGTGATACATAGTCAAGAATCAATTGGAAGGGTGAATTCAGGAATAAAGATGGCTTCTAAAAAGGGGCAGGGGAATTAAAAAGGGGAAACAGACGGTGAAGAAGCGCACAGCTTCCCAACTCTCCCCTCCTCAATCATCTTCAGATGAAGAACCATGGCCCATGGCCCATATGGCAGCAGTTGCACGATAAAATCACAGGACTGGAAGCAGAAAGGGCAGCTAGTCAGGCTTTGCCAGTCAGTGCACCAGAAAGGTATCATTCAGCCAGGGAATCTAAGAGCCACAGGAAGGCTAAGCTCAAGGGTCTTGCTGAGGATTTACTATCTCGCTTCTCTGCTTTAGAAGGGGGTCACAAGGCTGGACGTCAGTCTAGAAAGGCGGCTGGGTCTTCAGCAACTACACCACAGTGCAAGGGCAAGGAGGAAGAGCAAGGCTGGGCCCCATCACAAAAGGATCAGCCAGCAACTCAGAGGCAGAGCTGCCAGGACAAAGGGGACACAGCCATTTGCATGGAGGATGTCGACCCGACTACCTCAGATGTAGTGCTTGAGTTAGAGAATGCACCTAACGCAGTCACTCCTTTCACAGCCTGGCGGTGGCCAGGCAATGGTCAGTTTACTACACCATCACACACATCACATGACACATTAGGAGCTAGGGTATGGGTACACAGTGGCCTAGTACCAGTACTCCGTTATGTAATTGGGCTTCTCCATATATGCCTGCCCCCTTACCAATGTATTTAGGTTCAACACCGGGTGTAGGTGTCTGGCCATACCCGTCTTGCCCTGATATGGGATAGAACACCATTCTCTTGAAGACCATGCCTTTTGGGACCACGCTATGCCTTTGGGTGACCATCTCACCCTGGCAACGAAGGAAAAAAATTGAAAAGGACATTATGTAGACCTTTTTGAGTTACTTAATAGAAAAGTGGATAAGAAGGACATTAACAAGAATGATGAGTGGGAAAAGGAAAAACGTAGAAGGCATAGGCCAGACAGGACTTGGGCTAATTGGTTAGCGGGCTTTTTGATCTATGCGGGAGTGATTGTTTGAGCTCATCCTTGAAGAGCTCAGGTTTTGTTACAGTATCTGGACTTGATCTATAGGGCGTACTTGGACTTTGCGGGGCAGGCCTGATTGACATACTATGAATTGTTCCATATGCACAATGCAATTCATTCAACCCTTTGGTGGGAGAAGCCGCTGCCCGGCCTGTGGTTGCAGGTTATGATGCCCACCAGACCCAAAACTGGAAAGATGTTTGATAGTGGCCACCTTATTCAGAAACCAGGCCTTAATTTGAGTTCCCATTCGGGCACAGGGAAAGTGGCTCAACCCTGCTTGCTTTGCTGGGACTACAATGCTAAGGGCACGTGATCACAGAAAGGATGTCTTTTCTGGCATGAATGTTCAGTCTGCAGGGGTCAGCACCCCAGTATGGCCTGTTTCACTGCACGGGCACAGAGAAATGCTAATTAGGATTCTGGAGGTCCCAAAATGCCGCCCAGGGTGGCAGTCCCCCTCGCAAAGGGCTTGAACCCAATTAGATTGGAGGTATTGGAGGACTGGTTAGCAGGATACCCAAGGCCAGCAGATGCACAGTATTTAGTTCTCAGTTTGGTTTTAGAATACTGGTGGTGGGTGAGCATAAGGCATTTTTTGCAAAAAAAAAAAAATTAAAGTCAGTAAGGGGTATGGAACATATTGTGCACAAAAAAGAAGTGTCTGAAGGTGGGGTTTTAGGGCCTTTCTTATATCCCCCTTTAGAGAACCTTTGTCATGACTGCAGCCGAAGATCCAGAACCTGAGGGGTTAACTGTAGCTGAGGAGAATGCTGAGCGATTAGAAACACAAACAGCTGAATCACCTCCAGATTCTCCTCTCCCAGTAGACAGGCTGAGGGCCAGGCTGAGGGGAAGACTTACAGTTGTGTTCAAAATTATTCAACCCCCACTGAAATTGAATGTTTTGGCCATTTTGACATTGATTTTGATCATTCAGTCATCTTGCTTACATTTACATGAAAGAGGCACTTGTAGGTCAGAGAAATATAACCTTAAGTTTATAATGAAATAACCACAAATGTCTTTTCTGTGCTCACATCATTATTAGTTTTTATTCAACCCCCAAGTGACATTCAATCTTAGTACTTAGTACAACATCCTTTTACAGTTATAACAGCTTTTAAACGTGAAGCATAGCTTGACACAAGTGTCTTGCAGCGATCTACGGGTATCTTCGCCCATTCTTCATGGGCAAAAGCCTCCAGTTCAGTCAAATTCTTAGGCTTGCGCACTGCAACTGCTTTCTTTAAGTCCCACCAGAGGTTCTCAATCGGATTTAAGTCTGGTGACTGCGATGGCCACTCCAAAATGTTCCAGCCTTTCCTCTGCAACCATGCTCTAGTGGACTTGGAGGTATGCTTGGGATCATTGTCCTGTTGAAAGGTCCAACGTCTCCCAAGCCTCAGGTGTGTGACGGACTGCATCACATTTTCATCCAATATCTCCTGGTACTGAAGAGAATTCATGGTACCTTGTACACGCTGAAGCTTCCCTGTACCTGCAGAAGCAAAACAGCCCCAAAGCATTATTGACCCTCCGCCATGCTTCACAGTAGGCAAGGTGTTCTTTTCGTCATATGCCTTGTTCTTCCTCCTCCAAACATAGCGTTGATCCATGGGCCCAAACAGTTCTAATTTTGTTTCATCAGTCCACAGAACACTATCCCACAACTTTTGTGGTTTGCCCACATGACTTTTGGCATACTGCAGTCGACTCTTCTTATTCTTGGGAGACAGCAAGGGAGTGCGCCTGGGGGTTCTGGCATGGAGACCTTCATTACGCAGTGTGCGCCTTATTGTCTGAGCTGAAACGTCTATACCCACATCTGACAAATCTTTTTTCAGTTCCTCAGCAGTCATACGGGGACTTTTCACCACTCTACACTTTAGGTAGCGCACAGCAGTCGAAGTCAGCATCTTCTTTCTTCCACGACCAGGTAGCATTTCAACAGTGCCCTTTGCCTTGAATTTGTGAATGATGCTTCCTATGGTGTCTCTTGGTATGTTTAACTTCTTTGCAATCTTCTTATAGTCATTGCCCTTCCTGTGAAGACAAATCACCTCTTCTCTTGTCTTCCTGGACCATTCTCTTGACTTCACCATGTTTGTAACCACACCAGTAAATGTCTAGAAGGAGCTGAGTATCACAGTCATTTTAAAGCTGCCTAATTGGTGCTTATTATGCTTGATTGGTGCTCGGTGACATCCACAGGTGTTTTCAATACCTGATAGAAAACACCTGAATGAACCTCTCTTCTTCAGAGTGGTAGTCTTTAAGGGGTTGAATAATTGTGGCAATGAAGAAACCACAAAAGAAACATTTACTACTGTATTACATAAACAATTGATGTTATTTTAGTTGCATTTGGTTCTTTAAAACGTCCTTGTAGGATTTCATTCTGAATACAATTCCAAATGTACACTATAGTCCCTAAACCCCTTTACAGCATTGGGGGTTGAATAATTTTGAACACAACTATATGACGAAAAGGTCAGAGGATCACCTGAAGGCTGCCCGCAGAAACATCCGATCAACTAGTCCTCAGTTCTGACAGAATGAAAAGGCTTCCAGCAGTTCAAGGACAGTTTTTTACTATATAAGCAGCTCACAGATGGCTGGAAGTCCGTGGAAGCAATGTCAAATCTCTGGCTCACATCCACGCTCCTGACTACCTTGAACCTTGTTCTTTGGACCCTTGGCTTTGGACTCTGACCCTGGACTATGTTGTGTGTTTTGGCTTTGGAGTCTGACTCTGGACTATGTTGTGTGAGTTGACTTTGATATTTGGATATCGGCTCTGCATTCTCTGAACTTCGGACATAGGAGTGGCTTATCGGACTCTGCTGTTGTAACCCCTGGGAACGTGACAACTTTAGGGTATCACCCCTGGGTGTTATACCCAAGAAGAAGAGCGGTGACTATAGGCTCATTCATCATCTTACTCTGAAGGGGATTCGGTGAATGATGCCATCCCGCAGAAACTCTATACTGAATGCGATACCTCTTTTGATGAGGTGGTGCGTATGGTGCGTAGATGTGGATTTGGGGCGGAACTGGCAAAATGCTACATTAAATCAGTGTTTTGCATTTTTCCAGTCCACCCTTTAGACTTTGACCTCCTAGGCTTCTATTTTCAGGGTTATTACTTATATTGATAGAGCCCTGCCAATGGGTTGTTCTGTTTCCTGTGCTGCATTTAAGCAATTTAGTTCATTTTTGCAATGGGAGCTCAGATGTAGGGTAGGTTGCAGAAGCACCACCCATTATTTGGATGACTACCTTTTTTGTGTTGCAGCTAATATGGAGTAGTGTAAACTCATCTTGGAGTCATTTCAGTCATTGGCCAGGGAATTGGGAGTGCCGTTAGCCAAAGAGAAAACAGAAGGACCTGCTACTTCACTTACATTCTTAGGAATCGAATTGCACACTAGACAGCAGGCATCTAGGTTGCCAGATGACAAACTAGATGCCCTTAGGGGATGAATTCGGCTCCTGTTATTGTGCAAGAAAGTGACTCTGAAAGAGCTCCAAGAGATTGTAGGTCATCTGAATTTTGCATGTAGGGTTATTGCTCCAGGTCACACATTTTTACGACGTTTGTGTGAGGCTATGAAGGGATTTTGCACCCTTTTCACAGAACTAGAGTCACCAGAGGTATGAAGCAGGACCTCCAGGTGTGGAGCCAGTTTTTAGAGGAATTTAATGGTGTATATTTCTGGAGGTCTGAAATGCAACTTAAGTCGGTTAAGGTTCAGACTGACGTAGCAGGCTCATTAGGTTTTGGAATTTATTTTAAAGGGAGATGGTGCGCCGGGCTTTGCCCAAAAGAATGGCACCAACAAGGTACCACCAGGGATCTCACTTTTTTAGAATTTTCCCCAATAGTAGATGTCTTGTGGCTGTGGGCGCATGAATGGGCTAATTCTACAGTATGCTTCTGGTGTGACAATCAGGCCATGGTTCACATTGTGAACAACCTCACATCATGCTCAGAATATGTTATGGCACTGGTGTGTGCACTTGTGCTACGTGCCTTAAACTTTAACATTCTAATCCAAGCAAAACACATTCCTGGTTTGGGTAACAGCTTAACTGATGCCCTATCATGCCAACAGATCACTTGGTTCAGGGAATTAGACTCAGCTGCCAGCGAGTATCCAGACAAGCTCCCGGGAGAGGTTCGGCAAATTTGTGCGATGACGCAGAGAGAGCAATAGGCTTGTCTTTAGCTCCGAGGATGCAGAAGGCATACCAGGCAGTGAGTACAGGATTTCAGGCATTCAGGAGAGCCATGGGACTGGACCTCATATGGGCAGCTCCAGTCAAACACCTACAACAATTCTTAGTGTCACCTCATAGGAAAGGCTTAGCTTAGCTCCAGGTTCCCTCAAAGGCAGGTTATCAGCTCTAGCTTTTTACACTAGGATACACGGGTACAAGGATTAAGCATTCAATCTTCGTATCATGAAAATGATCAAAGGTTGGAGTAAGGAAAAGGATCGGGTTAAGGACTCTAGGACACCAATTTCCCCGAGTCTATTGAAAAAAAATTGTCTGCTGTGGCCTTCTATTGGCAGAGATGTATATGAAGCTACACTGTTTAATATGGTGGCATTATTGACATTCATTGGAGCACTTAGGATTAGTGAGGAGGTAGCATCAGGTAAGGAAGATGTATCAAGATTGGCCTTACAATGGCACGATGTAACTCTAGAGCAGGAATAGTGCTGGATGTACAATAAGAGATACTGCATTACCCTAGGTAGAAAAGCTGGAGTTTCAGTGCTGAGAAAATGTGATATTCCTACAAGTGCAGCCTCCATAGAAGACATGTGGGCTCTGAATAACAAAATGCATAACAAAATCTCCAAAGCTATCAAAAAAAAGACAATTCCCTTCATATGTTTTCAAAATTTTCTTAAGATTCCCCATAAAAATTTTTCTGGCCTGGATTTTGCAGATACTGTTCCATTATGTATGCTAACAATTGTAGGTTTTATTCCATTAGTTTGCTTTTCATAGCCTGTGCTGCCTTTTACTGTATATGTTTCTTTTTAAATTTAACTAAATTATTGTATGCTAGGCATTGGTTTTTGCAAGGATCACTTTTCTGACCTGATGCTTAACCCTAACTTGTTCATGTGCAACAACTGTTCTTGTTATGGTTTCATCTTTATTATTGTCATTTGGATACCGGCCCACTGATACATGACAAGTATCCCATTATAAACATTACATTCATTTGGATATCTACTTTTGTGAAACTGTCCAAAACTATTTTGTACTCTGCCTACACTAATTAGGCACAAAATTTGTAGAAATGAATGCTGTCTTCTATATATACCTTTAATTTCCTTTCAGGCAACTTGCATAAAGCCATTTTGACAGAAAGGCATTTTTTTATCTAGGTTGAATTCCATTTCTTAAGTTGTTCTACTGAAATAGAACATTTACTATATATTTCCAACAAGCTTGTTCCTCTTCCCACACTGTGTCCAAAACCCATCTAACAGCTGCAAGTGGTTCACATTAGATTTAATATTAGGACCTTTAAAAATTTAAAAATAACGTAATATTACAATACATTAGAAAAAGAAGCTTATAGGTAATGACTGAAAGGAAACAAAATCTGTAGTCCTAGATTAAATATTTGAAAGAGCCTCAGTTCCTAAGGGTAATTGCTATTCTGAACTTCAAATAAAATGTATAATTGTAGTTGCTGAATGAGTATTAGCAGCCACTGATCTGCATGAAGTAAAGAACCTTAAAAACCCACAATTTTGTATATGAAGGGTAAAAATATGCACCATCTGAATTAGATTATACTTTTTATTTGGATTACACATATTCCTTGAAGATTATGTATTCACAAGCAGATCACTGGAAATATATCCTGTTTGGTGCATTTTAACTTTGTTATAATATAGGAAATAGAACCTATCAACAAATTCAAGCCAATAACAATCATATGCTATTTCAAGCATAGCATGTTGAATCTAGAATCTGCTTTCTGAGGAAATGAGAACTTTGTTCAGAAATTATCTGATCCAAGGTACTGAAATTTTAAATGTCCATAACATGTTACAATTTTTCTCCACAATTAAGCCTCACAGTTTCTAGGACCATGTATTAAAATCTTTATCCTTACAGATTTGTTTGTCAGCAGATAATCTTGTTTAAACATCGACATGCCAGTGCCACTTCCTGTAATGGTAATCTGGCTCAGAAAGCACAGCAGCTGCCTTTAAGGTTCTATTTATTACCACAATAATGATTGCAGTCCAAACCAGAAGCAACTGCTGTCTCGCTAGTCTTTGCTTCCCCAAGTACCGAAATGAAGACGCAGACAACATACATTTGGTATTAAACATGGGCCACACTTTATTAGCCAAATTAGATTTCCTTAAATCAAATAAAACCAAATCCATATTGAGGGGACCTGCGGTAGTGCGGGGAAATAACACCAAATAAATCCTTATATGCCAATGGGCGAGTCCCAGCCCCCAGGTTCCAGCTGTACTACCGACCGGTGGAACCTGGAAGGCTTAATTAAAACACCCCGGACCTCCAGCCATCTCCTTTAATGACTTTTTGGTCCGAAAGTGTTTCAGCGCCTCAGTTGCCTTCAGCCCTGTAATCGCACGATCCGCAGGAACTGTCAGCATTGACGCACTGTTACTTAAATATTACCAAAAGGGAAACACCGTGACGACCAGTTATTCCCGCACTACCCGCCAGTGTGACCAGAATTGTATAGGGAACAGAAAACCCGCCATCGCTGCCTTAAAAACAACTCCCCTCCGTTCCAGTGTGGGATAGGCGAAAAATCCCCCCATCCATAAGCCAATCAGGATGAAGGTCAAAAATTCCTATCCGGCCCCACAACAGGCGACCAAGAACACACTAGAACAAAAGGGGGTTGGGCGGGCGGGTGCCAGAAGCGAAAGCCCTTTGCAACAGGCCGGCGCTCCCTTAAATAGCGCCGGCCTGCGTCAGCAAAGTGACGTGGCCCCTGTTGCCTGCGCTTCCGGCACCGGAGGAAGCAAACGCGCTGCGCTTACGAGGGCGTTGCCTCGCCCCTCCAGCGCGCGAACCCTTCTAGCTTTTGAATAGTTCTTTCTCTATACTTTCAAGACATGGCTTGTAATTAATGACACATTAAAATTGTAAAATTGTGCATTACAATACCACCGAGTCCTGAAACCAAATTAACATGTTAAGGCCTTTCATTCTAAGTCTCCATTGGAATTGAAATGTTCTAGTGCACACTTCCAAACATGTTAGAGATATCTCATTCTGATTTGTATTTCTGAGTACTGTTCCTCTCTTTCATTGTTTAATGTGTTGTACTCTTCCCTCCAACAACAAAACAAAAACAGGATTCATTGCAGTGTCACACATCACTCAAAAGCAGCGCTACATCATTTCTTTTTAGATTAGATGATTACTCAGGCAGTGGACTCCCAAGGGAATCTGGTGGAAGTCTAAAGAGGCATGGCCCAAATGGTTAATTACAGTGGTGCCTCGCTAGACAGTTACCCTGCATGACAGTTTTTTCTCTAGACATTGGCTTTTTGCGATCGCTATAGCGATTCGCAAAACAGTGATTCCTATGGGGGAATTTTGCTGGCCAATGTTTGGTCCCTGCTTCGCAAATCGATTTTCGCTAGATGACGATTTTGACAGCTCCCTCTGCGCTCGCAAACAGGTGTTTTCAGGACCTAAGCTTCACAAGACAGAAATTTAAACAGCTGATCGGCGGTTCGCAAAGCGGCTTTCCTATGGCTGATCTTCGCTAGACAACGACGATTCTTCCCCATTGGAATGCATTAAACAGGTTTCAATGCATTCCAATTGGGAAAATGCTTTTCGCTAGACAATGAGTTCGCTAAACAGCGATTTCAGTGGAATGGATTATCATCGTCTAGCGAGGCACCACTGTAGTTGCTTGTTGTTTTTGATTTTTAAAAAAGTAAATTGCATCACTTTAGCATTTTAGCGGAAACTACAAATATATAAAGCTAGAGTATGTGAAAACAATATGTAACTGTGTATAATGATTTTGCCCATTTAATTTTTTAAAATATTAAATATTAGTGAAATTTGCAAAAAGGCCAGAAGTCTTATCCAGGAAGCAATTCAGAAGACACAGCTGTGTGGTTAGGTTGTGTAGTTCATTGCACAGTCAAGCATATAATGTAAAGTTGTACTGCAGGCATAACTTTACTTGATGGTAAATGTGATACAATTTCAGACAATGTATCATTAATTGTGCAACCTTAAAGACTGTAGTTCTTATGTACAAATGCAGATGCCACACAATTATCTGATTATATCCTAAAGCAATAGTGTAAAATAAAATATTCATAGAAAGCATTTGAATTATAGAAAACCCCCATTCATTTACATGTTTTGAATATTTCTATATGTGGCAAGATTTATTGGAACTGCCTTACCATAGTATAGTTGTGAGCAACCTTCATAAGCTCTGTGCATCCTTGAGCATCTGCAAACGCTCGGATTCCCAAACAATTAGATGGATGCAAAAGCTTAACGAGGAAATGGCAACAGACTTCAACTACTTGAGGGAGCTGAAGAAGACATGCAGCTGCCAGAAGGTTTTCAATGGTATCTTCCTTCAATTCCAAGCAACCTGTACATATAAAAAATTAAGACACAGATGGAATATTTTTACCTTTTTAACCAAACTGTTTCAACTGTCATTGTAACAAACAAGCATGGGAAAAATCGTCAACCATCATGATAACAAATGAAAAGCAAACTTTACACAAGTCATAATGCCTTGATATTAAAAATTTGTAATATTGCCTCTCTATCTCTGCACTCCCTAATTAAGCATTTCTTTCTTAGGCAACAGTGGTATTGCACAGCTGGCTCACGGCAGTACTGAAGAATCTGGCATAGAATATTACTTAATGATGAATTATATTCTATTATGATATAAATCAAATATTTCAGGTTAGGAGAGATCTGTTCCTGCCTGATCTCTATTCTGATGGTTCCCCCCACCCCAGCAACTGATAGCCAGGGGAAGAATGGGACATGACACTTTTGATTTAATGTTCAGATTTTAAAGTTGGGGCTAAATGCATTCAAAAGCATGTACAGTGGTGCCTTGCAAGATGATGTTAATTCGTGTTGCAAAAATCGGTTAAGCGAAAATATCGTCTTGCGAAATGCGTTTTCCCATTGAAATACATTGAAAACCTGATAATCCATTCCAATGGGAACGGATTGTCATCGTAAAGTGAAAATTGCCATAGAAAACATTGTTAAGCAAAACGCGGTTCCCAAGTGAAGACAGCCATCTAACGAAACAGAGACCATTAAAAGACTCGTATAGCGAAGCAAACCAAGCTGTCAAAAACATCGTAAAGCAAAAAACAGGGACCTAAAATTTAACCGTCTTGTGAGGTAAGGTCCCTAACATCATAAAGCGAAAATCGCCCATAGGAAACATAGTTAAACGAAGTGCAAGATCGCTCTGAAAATCTCATCATAAAGCGAATTCATCGTTATGCGAAGCAATAGTCTTGCGAGGCACCACTGTACTTGCTAAATCACCTTACAGTTTGAGCTTGTGTATGTTCAGTGAGGTATTTTTTGCTGAAGTATGACTCCAACATATCAGTGATGATTTGATGCAAGTGCACTTCCTTCTGTTAACAACAGTCAATAAAGTTGGATCATAATACCCAGTTTGAACAAGTGATCCAGAACAATTAAGAGTGAATGTTTATCTCTTTGTGTCCTTGTCTGTCAGTTTCATAGTACCAAAACTGCAGTACCTGAAACCTGGCATGAAAATTGAGGGAACCTTGAAGATTTAATTTTAAATTAATTTTATTTAGTTTGTAAAATTCACTTTTTAATTTTAATTAAGTAAACACTGGCCAAACCCTGCTGAATAAATTATAGCTGTATAGGTGTAATGATGTCACCAGTAGGAAGAGATTTTTGGTAATTAAAAATTCCCTGCTGTACTCCCAGGGGTTGCCTGACTCACCTAAAATGAGAATCATTGCAGGTGAATTCCAGGTGAGTCAAATGACCCTTGAGACTGAATCAGGAACTTTTTAATTGCCTGCAATTTCTTCCCCCAGTCAAATTATTACTCTTACACACTTGTAATTTTACTCAACATGATTTAGGTTATTGCCTTTTATTTACCCACTCTTCTATTGCTATTATGTGCTGTCAGAACCAAATTACAGCAACTCTACGAGGGCTTTCAGGATGAGATATATATGGAATGGTTTCATAAGTTCCACAACTCCTGCAAGTTTCCATGGGGATTCGATCCCAGACCTCCTAAGTCCTAGTCTGTCACTCCATCCACTACCGGGTAGGGGGGCACTGGAGCAAGCCAAACCTGTGAAGATGGCTGCAGCCTTTTTACAGTGTGCATGAATATATATTTTCCTCCAATTTTAATTTAGTTTCAGACTTTTTGTCTTGAAATTTTTAGTTCCTGCATTTGTTTTTATGCCCTTTTAATATTTCTTTTTGCGTCTTAAAATTCGCTTGCAACTAAATCATTACATGTTACTTTTTGGGGGGCATTTCATTTTCTTGGAATTTAATATTGTTTTCAGGGGTCATTGGATTTAAGTGTCTCAAATAAATAAATAAATAAATAAATAAATAAATAAATAAATAAAATATATCACCGCGGGGAGGGGGGCAATGATAACTTCCTCAATGGCTCAAGGGGGCGTTTCTTTCAAAAAGGTTAAGAACCACTGCACTACATCACACTGGTTATAAATTCCTATTGAAACCATTAAGAGTCTCTCCTCTTCATAGAAGAGCATGTAAACCCCCCACTTTTTAAAAAAAGACAACTCCCAGAAACCACCAACCAGCACGGATACCAAAAGCTGTAATTGAAAAATTTGGGAGATCTGGAACTTGCATTTTTTACAAGACTTCTAGCCAGGTCCACATAGTGGCCTCCTCAACAGCTGAAGTCTTCAAACAGCTGAGGAAAAGAGATAAATACAGAAAGGAAACAGCTTAATGATTGAGGAGTGAGGTGGAAGTGACAAAAAAGAAAGAAAGAAAATGAGGGAGAAGAGAAACAGCTGAAGGAAAGAGTACAAGGATGGAGTGGGAGCTAAGACTACATATCATACTTAACTACATCCTCCTCATTAGTGAGTCAAATAAGCTTACTATATTAGTATTTCTGGAGCAAAATACTTTGGCATGGATGGAAATAATTATAAGAATTCTTCAAACAAATTAGGCAGGTTCAGCAGGCCAATGTGATATACATTTATAGTGTTGGACTACAACTCAGGAGATCTGGGTTCAAATCTCCACTTGGGCACAGTATATTCTGGCATTATTCCAGTGAGACAATGTGGTATACATGGCTCTCTTTCCTTTCATTCATCCTGAAATAACTGAAGGGTACCTAGAGAACTTTGTGGCCAAATGGTGAAAACGCATGTTTGCTGAGTCCAACACTATAACAAGAGGAGAATATTTCACACACACCCAGACCTGCCAAACCTCCTCACTTTGTCTGAATATATATATTTTTACACATAAATTTAACACACACACACACATTTCCTGTCTCTGTGATCCACAAGGACCACCAAAATTACAAAACATGGAAGTGACCAGAAATCTTGTTTTAGATATGTACTTTGAAGTTTTAAACAACAAAAGGAGACCTTATGACCTATTTAAAAGGTGCATTGCTTCCAATGAAGGATTCTAACCAGGAGTAGCAATTGTCCCTACACATACACACATACAAACCAAGGGAAAACATTTTCCTTTGCTAAGGAGAAGGGAAGTTTCATGGGATCATATCCCACAAAAACAACCACTGAGATGCTGCACTATTTTCCCACCCTGCATAGACAGCTCATGGCTGAAGCAATGGAAGCCACTTACCTGAAATTATGGAGTGAGCTGCCCCTGTCACCTTGTCTTACAAAAATATTTTCCACACATTTAAGTAGTTATATTCTACAGTACAGTATATTTATAGTTGTAGTGATGCATTTGTGTGCCAGCCCAAAATTAAGTATTATATTACATTATTTTTGTTGTTACTTGAAGGATAAAGGTTTTGGTAAAACCTGATGCTTTACTCTTTTGACCGTGTCTAAGTTGCACTGGCCATGTGACCACGGAAGATTGTCTTCGGACAAAACGCTGGCTCTATGGCTTGGAAACGGGGATGAGCACCGCCCCCTAGAGTCAAACACGACTGGACAAAAATTGTCAAGGGGAACCTTTACCTTTATCTTACCTTACAAACACACGTGGTCCACAATTCCAACTAAATGAGCAGTGATTAAGATTGCAATCTATGCAATCTACTATATTCATAATCCCTACATAACTCTTATTCCTACATTACTCTTTACAGTATTAAAGAGGGATTATAAAATAAATTATGTGGTTCTTCTATTTGTTATGCTTTTCACAAGTTCTATTTGTTTATGTCTCCATTCATTTGAATTTTGTTCATTTTAATTTCATTTATATTAGTTAACTCATTTTTGTTTTTATCCTGATTTCAAGAGAAAAGCTTGATTCTGCTATTTGTATCTCCAAGACCTTCCATCCACAAAGCATTGCATTTGCTTCCACCAAGGCTAACAGATAAATTCAGATGAATTAGACAATGCCTCCTAATTTTCTATAAGAGTAAGAAAATATGCATCCTATAAACTTCTTATTGATAAGAGTGGGAGAACCAGATACTCTTCTGTTGTCTGAGTCCTCCACCAACATTTTACAAGCATTCTACCACTCTGCTGGAGTATCATAACTGCTAAATTGCAAACAGACCGAGAAGGGGTATTGGCTTTAGATGCAGTCAATAAATGTACCCAATCCACTGCTTTCAAAGGGAGTACTAGATGCTTTTCCACTGGAAAAGAAAGATATGTATTAAATAAGTTGACAAGATCTACTAGATGTGATTTTAAAATGTAAGCTATTGAGCATTTATAGATGTTCCTAAATTTGTCTCTGTATTTGACAATCAGTGTGTAATAATTTGATTTTAATCTGGTCACTGTGGGAACAATTGAAGGTATAGAAACAAAAGTAAAGTAGAAACGTAACAAACTTCATCTAAGACTTTATTATTTTAAAAGGCTTCTGTGGCTTCTCAATGCAAAAGAAAATCTCTAGCCATCTCAAAAATCAACTCCTTTAGTTATTTGGCTGTAAACTGAGGCAAAGACAACACATCCCCCAATTTAAAAGGAAAGGGAAGTTTGCCAAAAGCTCTTTGTTTCACTGTTTGAACTTTAAAAGGGAGAGTAAGAAAAACTCAGAGCCCCAATTTTCAGCATCTTCTCAAAAGGAGCTTATCAATCTGCTGTTTAAAAACAAAAAAACTTATTCTGCTACCAAATTTGTGGGAATAATTGAAGGCACAGAGAAAAAAGTAATGTAGGAAAGTAACAGACATCTAAGACTCTTAAGAAAAACAGGACATTTCTGGTGAAATAACAAATTACTAAAACAAATAACAAAAAATAGTAAAAACACAATGCCCATAGCAAGCACACACAGTATCTGCCTTGCTCTGTTGGTCTGCATCAGGGTAGGAAGTTCTCAAGAGTCAGACAAAAGCACTTAACCCCTTTTGTACAGCCTTACCAGCAAGGAAGACAGAACTCATTGGCTCTAAAGTAGGTCACACTTCCAGGTGAGGTCCACCTCAGTTAAGACAATCACATTAACCCCATAATGACTGAAATATAGATCTTGCTCTATCCCAAGTCACCAAATCATAAATTAGGCAAATTATCACAGTGATCAGCAGTTCAGCTTTTTGCCTCTCTATTTAAAAGCATTTCAATAGAACAGATTTGGGATCAGATTGATATAATTCAAAATTAAAATATACAGTGGTGCCTCACTTAACAGGCGCCCCGTTTAACGACGAATCCGCATAGCGATGCAGATTTTGCAATCGCAAAAGCAATCGCATTGCGATGTTCCCAATGGGGAAAAATCGCAAAGCGATTTTTCCCCATAGGCCCCATTTTCGCCCAGCTGACCAGCGGGGGCTTTGGAAGGACCGCGGGGGACAGCTCCTCCACGGTCCTTCCGAAGCGCCCGCTGGTCAGCTCGCCAAAAAAGCCAGCAGGCACTTCGGAAAGAGCACGGAGGAGCCCTCCCCGTGGTCCTTCCCAAGCACCCCCCAGTCAGCTGGGTGAAAATGCCGGGGGGGGGCTTTGGGAGGACCGGAGGGGGAGCCCTCCCCCGCGGTCCTCCCAAAGGCCCCATTTTCGCACAGCTGATCGGCGGTTCCAAAATGGCCACCACGTCAAGAAAATGGCCACCCGCAGCGTTTTCGCACTGATTCCTCGCTTACGGAGGCGGCAAAAATGGCGGCCCTATGGAGGATTCCCGCTTAGCGGTGAGTTTACCCCCCACAGGAACACATTAAACGGAGGGGGTTTTCTTTCTGTATAGCGATGTTTCCGGATAGTGACGTTTTTCCTGGAACGGATTAACGTCGCTATGCGGGGCACCACTGTACTTCAGGTTGTTCCATGAGGATTTGTGAGCTCCTCACATGTGCCCTCATGTACACATCCCTCACTAATTTCTGGCACTATCACTGATTTTATATGAATTATCCTTCGTTGCTTCTACTGAAAGCAAAATACAAACAATTGTCAGAATCACTGGGGAGTGGTGGAGATGCTTCTTATCACTCCCGCACCAACTGCTTTTCCCTCTCACGCAATACCAGAACCAGGGGACATCCACTCAAATTGAGTGTTGGGAGACTGAGAACAGACAAAATACAGTATTTTTTTTTTACCCAGAGTGTTGTTAGTTTGTGGAACTCTTTGCCACAGGATGTGGTGACGGCATCTGGCTTAGACACCGTTAAAAGGGTATTGAGCAGATTTCTGCAGGAAAAGTTCATCACAGGTTACAAGCTATGATGGGGATTTATAATCTCCAGGCTTAAAAGGAAGGTACTTTTATTCTCTGGTAAAATACAAATGTCATGTCAGGGTTCCTGTACAGATTTGGATCAATGCATGGTAAGGGAAAGTGACAGAAAGCCTAACTTCTTTCCCCATAATTTCATATCATATGATTACAGCTCACTTCCCTCACTACTGACAATTGCCAGAAAACACCTCCATGCTGTCCAGCTTCAGAAAGATTCCAAGATAATAAATAAGATGGAGAGCAGAAATAGCGTTAAAGATGATATATGAATGGGATAATTTTTAAGCATGGTGTCACAGGTCCCCCCTAGTTTTTTATAAACAACCTGCCTCCACATATATATCATGCTTATCAAGACATTAATTCCCTGATAATACATAGCAGTGACCAACATTAGACCTCACAGAAAGCACAACTCATGTAATGTTACTTAGTTATTAAACTGTTTAGTAGCTTACAAGTTTATAGAAGCAAATGCCAATAAGAACCAGCACTAGCACCACTGTAGCCAACATACCTGCATCACTTACTGCACAAATAACTGCTCACACAAGTGAGTCCATTGGGCTGAATAGCAAATAACAATGACTGAGACATGAGAAAGAGTGAGTTGTCTATAGAAATGCACTTCTTTTACAGCACCTGCAGATACAGAGAGAAAATGAACAAATGGATGGATGAAGCTGATGGAGGCATAACAGGAGGAAATGAACATAAAAACATTATTAAACAGAACTAAAATAGTGCTCATAACTGGAAAGAATGAGACAGGTGTGAAATGAAAATGCCTGTATCTTCTGCAATCACTCTATATCCCACTAAAAACTCTCATCAGTGGCTGAGAAGTCTGAGAATTACAGATTCTACTCAAACAAAATCTTGAAAAGGCTGCCTGCAAGTACCCTTCAGATGTAATTGGTAATCTTTCTTCAGTTTCATCAGACTATGGTACATGTGTGTTGAAGAAATCAAATAAAAGAACTGTGAATATTATTACACTGAGAATACTTGGAACATTTTTTAAAAGTGTATAATCTCATTCTATTTATATGCATTTCATGATTGAGAACAGATCCTGCCCCTCCTCTGTATGACAGCCTTTCAAGTATTTGAAAAGTGCTATCATATCTCCCCTCACTCTTCTTTTCTCAAGGCTAAATATGTCTAATTATCTCAGTCTTTCCTCATAGGGCTTGGTTTCCAGTCCCTTATTCATCCTCTTTGCCCTACTCTGAACTTGCTCCAATTTACTGTCATCTTTCTTAAAGTGTGGTGTCCAGAATTGGACACAGTACTCAAGATGAGGCCTAAACCAATGCTGAAGAGAGGAAAACTAGTACCCTGTGGGATTTGGGGATTTTAGTTTTTTTAACACAGCCTAAAATAGTATTTGCCTTTTATAGACAGATCACAGTTGGCTCATATTCATCTTACAATCTACAATGATTCCAATATCCTTCACGCTTATAGTGTTGCTGATCCAGGTATTCCCCATCTTGCAATTGTGTGTTTGTTTTGTTTTTCCTAGGTGCAGTACTGTACTTTGCATTTATCCCTGCTGAATTTAATTCTGTTGTTTTCAGTCCAGTGCAGAAGGTTATCTAGATCATTTTGAATTTGGAAATGAAAGTGAAGTGGTTTGTAGCAAAAGCCAACTCTTCAGAAAATCAGCAGCAAATTCTGGTATTGTGGGAGAGTGTGAATATAAATGAGAGTTCGTCGTGGCTCATGACTGTCTACAGACTCCTTTTAATCTCTTTCACTCTCTTTTCCTGCATATGCCAAGCCAGCATCATCTCCAGAGGGTTGCACACACACTCCTTTTTTGGTAACAGTCCTGTTTTAATAGAAATGATATTAAAAAGTTGAGGGAGAAAAAAGAGCAGGGTTCTGCTGCAGACTGATGGAGTAGAAATAAATAATATATAAATAAGGACGAGGAGAGTATAACTACAAGCAGTGGTGGTTCTTGCAAGGCAAGTCAGCTACACTCTTCCCTGTCTCCTTCTCTGTGCATTCTTCTTTTGGCACCCAAGGGAAGAGAGTGAGGGGGAGACTAATTACTATATGTAGTTGGTCTTCTCCTACTGAGAGCATTCCCCTACCTCAACAGAGGAAAAGTGCAGTGGTGAAATATTGAGATACAGGATCAAATATGTACTTTGGTCAAAAGCACACATATTTAGAGGCAAGTCCCATGGATTGGGGGGGATTCCATCACTTAAGCATTCTTAGTATTTTAGCTTTGAGCTTGTTTTACCAGATATAAATTTAAAAGAAAAAAACCCAGTGCAAATAGGCGTCTTCAGAATGTTCTGGATTTCTTCCTAAATTGTGTTCCAACTGGAATTTGTATTTTCATATGAACTTTTGTTTCACCTCTGAGGATAAAGCTGTCAGCAGCTAATTCTATCAGCTTTAACTGGGTGTCAGATAATTTAAGAAAGAAGAGGAAGGTTCGTTGTGCAGTTATTTAGAAGCTGAGTCATGGCAACTGGACTGCACCAGATAACCTCACCTGGATGACTGAGAATCTTTACAAATAATTCTTTGTGTGGGCTTCCAAATAGAGATAGGCACGAATGACATGTTAGCAGTTTGTGGCAGTTCATCCTTTGGATGAACAGGAGTTTGACAGGTCCCAGTCCTTCTTTCTTCAGTGGGTGCCCTATCAGAGGTAGCACCCCAGCTTCCCTGCCCCACCTCCTCAGGGTGCTGCCTCTGAGTGGGCACCCACCATGGGAGGCAGGGATGGGAATTACTGAACACCTATTCATCCAAAGGATGAATCAGAACAAACGGTCAGATCAGTGGTTCATGCCATTCTCTATTTCCAAGCAGAAAGTTTAATGGAATATTGTCAGAGATTAAAACCACACAAAACCTGCATTTGGCCAAGAGTCACTGTTAGAGGGACATTTTTAAGTGTGGGAGACATCTGTGCTTTCAAATTGCCTTCTAACTAATAGAAAAATATATTACAAATAAATAAATAAATAAATAAATAAATAAATAAATAAATAAATAAATAAATAAATAAATAAATAAGAAAAACAATCAATCACTCGATAAACAGTACATTTGAACTCTCAAAAATATTCCTTTTGCCTATCTTTTCTTCTTCTCACTGAATATGATTACAGTGGTGCCTCGCATAGCGAGGTTAATCCATTCTGGATTAACCTTCGCTATGCTGAAGCATCGCTGAACGGGGCAGGGATTTCCATTGGAACGCATTAAACATGGTTTAATGCGTTCCAAATGGGCCAAATACTCACCATTCAGCGATGCTTCAGGATGGCCGGCAGCCATTTTCGCGCCCTTGCCTCGCTTAACGAGGGCGCGAAAACGCTGCGCGCGGCCATTTTGGGCCATTTCCAGGCTTCCGGCGGCCATTTTGGCCGCCGAACAGCTGATCGTCGGGATTCGTTTTGCGAAGATCGGTAAGCGAAACGCTTACCGGTCTTCGCAAAGCGAATTTTCCCCTATTGGAAAAACGTTGAGCGATCGCATTAGCGATCCGAAAAAACGGATCGCTATGCGATTTCGTCATTATACGGTGCGCTCGTTAAGCGAGGCACCACTGTATATGCCAAAAATATATTTGGAAAAATCATGATCCTAACTCCCATGAAGAGATACCACGGATGGCAAAGTCTCTCTGCTTCAGCCTCCACATACAGGATGGCAACAGAGCCAGAGATGGCAAAGGCCATGTGCTCTTTCTCTTCATGTTAAATAAACATGCTTCTTGATGGACTGAATGTTGTCTCCACAATGCCAGCAGGGACTCTTTGCCTGCCCTTCCTGAGAATATTTGGCTGGTTGGGGGCAGGACTTGTTGAGCCTTGTTCCAGGCTCACCCACCCCCAGTATCCATTGATTGTGGCAACCCACCCACCTGCCCTGCATCCAGTTTAGCATATGTGGTCACTTCGGGGCCAGATAGGAATTTTCGGCTGGCATTAACAGATCGACATTACCAGATTGACATTTGTATGCAGGTGAGTTTTTGCCTATCCCATACTGGTTACCCATGGGACGTACTGGGCAGACTGAGTGAGGGGGGGCATTTTAAATAGGTCACATGGTGGTAGTGTGAAATGGAAAGTCAGCTTTAGTGAGTTCTCTATAGGTATACTGGATGCTTTTCGCACAGCGTTGCAACAACTTGGATCCTGAGATTTGCTTGCCTTGATAAGGAGTGTCTATGGAACCTGACCTGGCTGCTGGCTGTCCATCATAAGGAGGATTGGACAGTTGGCGACTGGCTAGGGACCCTCAATTTTAGCCAGCCAGGTACGAGCTGTCTGGGGACTGCTCGGACCAGGGGCATGGGATTCACCCATTAGGGGTTAGGAAAGGGGTAAGAGGTATCCTGGAGCTTGTCCCAGGAATAAAAAACATGTTCAGGTCCTCTGTAGGTTGAGGGTGGAAAATGTATAGTTAATAAAGTGGCCCTAGTTAAATCTAATACATGTGTCTGTCTCTTTATTTTGGAAATGAGTGGGCAATAGGGCAATGAAAAAAGAAGATAATTGCTTCTATTGCTCCTATATTGTTAAGGGCTGTTATACTGTTTTATAATATTTTATACCATTACATAACTGATGATAGTTTTATTACATCGTATCATGTTCATATTAGATCATGGTCTTGAAGACCTGGCTTAGAATTTCCTTCATTTCCTAATATGAAAAAGTTGATAAAGAAATTGAAATAATTAATTAATATTGTTTTTAATGACTGTTGTATGCTTGGACACAAAAGAAACATATTTCCATAATTAAATAACATTAAATAGAACGCCATGAAGGCTGTTTAAGATCAAAGATAAAAGTGGGGTTGTCTATGCTGAAGCATTTGTTTATAAACTGCTTGAAATATAAGACTAGTTTACAGAATGTGTCACTGCTTTCTTTTTCTTTTTCTGACAAGAACATCAGATATGTAAATGTCCTTTGAAAAATTTTCTTACCAACTTTATTGATTTTGATAATCTTGTGACAGAATGGTGATCTAAGAAGCTCCGTGTGAACATTTTTGATGGTATATAAATCATTCCCCTTTCACTTCTCTTTTAAGCCAAATACAGCTACTGTATGTCTATGATTTCAAGCCCAGTTAGAAAAAACACAAAAGTATCTACAAACGTTGTTGACTATGTTTTTATGCAGGTCTAACACAAATGATGCAATTCAAATGGTTACTTTTCACGAACATGTATTCCTGGGATAACCTGAGTCTACACAGTGAAGATTCTTGCACTGATCAGATGCTAGATAAAAAAAAAATGTCCATGCCTGTCATATAATTAAAGCAGAGCCTGGAAATAACTAATTAGAGGTAGTGCAACAAAATATAACTAGTTGCAGTTCAGGGGTGCTGCTAAATTGGATTTCAATTATATAACAAGTAGATATAAATATTTGCATGTATATGGTGAACTTTTGCACTATTCTTATAATTATTCAAATTTATACTGTTCTTTTGTCAATCCTGTTAGAAAGACCTGAAGTCTGTGTGAAATAGCTGTGAAGTCTAATCTATGTTCCTGTTGAAACATGTAAAAAAGCATCCATGCAGACATACACAAAGAATTATATGCTATCCCTCTGAAAATTATTTATTAGCAACATCAATTGTGACAAGACTGATTAGTAGAGATGCTTGAATTCAGACAATCTGTAACTGTACTTATCCTATGTTCCCAACAGAAAAATCCAGATATGTGATTCACAAATAGAAATCCGTATGCCTTAAGCATGTTGAGCAAGGTTTAGGCTACAGTGCATCCAACATGTAACATAACTGTTCAAATTAGCTAATTTTGACCTACTAGTATAGATGGCTACATAAGTGATATTTAAAAGAAAGCAAACATCAATTATGGCAATATATTACTTACACATTTGCATAACACATCCCATTTGAATTAAACTAGCAATACTAATGAAATCGCGATTTCATTTATGTTGTAATTAAAATTCTGCATAAAGTTTTCACAATAAAATAATATAAACTAATACTATTATAGCAAGGGAATGTTTTAACACATTTTAATGCAAAAATATTTTAAAAATTAATGGAATTAAAAAAACCAGTTATCACAAAAATTATAATATAAACAAATTTATGTACTATATTTACATATATATTTCTTAACTCTTCTTTTCCCAGTTTTAACTTGTTCTTTGGCAACTTTAATTACATACTGAAGTTTTAATTTGTTTACCTGAAGATACTACAAGATTGGGGAAACATTTAACATTTCATTATCAATCAATGCTTGCCATTTGGCAGTTTATTTTTCTATTTCTCTTCCTAATAACTACCTTATACAAATAACGGTTTATTTGAGCAAACTATCAATTTAGTACATAGCCTGATATTTTGATGGTAAACATGTAAGTTTATGAAATCCCCATTTATTTACATACTTCACTAAACACAGTATGTTTCTAAAATTACCTTAGTATATTCATGAATATAAGGTACTAATTAGGCACTACATTTTATTCATTAGCATCTTTCAGTGCTACATAATATCTGGTGTGTGTTGGGTTGCTGCGTTGCATTTTTTCATGCTGTTTCTTTGTTCTTCAATTTGTTTTGTTTAATAGGTTTAATGATGCTTTTTTGTTTTGATTGCCTTATCACGCTTGCTCTGCAAGACTATGTACAGTGGACCCCCAACTTACAGATGGCTCGACTTACAGCCTTTTCGAGTTACAGACTTCTCTGGCTGCAAAATTTAGGTTCGACTTGCAGCCAGAGAATCGACCTATAGATCGGGAGGAAAAAAACCTCAAAATGGAACAAAAATGGCTGGTTATGGATTAATCGGTTTTCAATGCATTGTAGGTCAATGGAGACTCGACCTACAGACTTTTCGACCTGCAGCCACTGTTCCAATATGGATTAATTCCTTATGTCGAGGCTCCACTGTAGTAGTAACAATATTTGGGCTTCCATGAATTCCTAGATGCAAAAACAGGTGCAGTAATCAATGTAACAAACTCAACCTACCTTGTTGGGAGTTAAGCATAGCTGTGAATCTGCAGGAGATTAGAAGGAACAAAGTAGCCAACAAAAGGAAACCTTTCAGAAGTAAAATCCAGGTTTTCTTTTCTGAAGCTCCTCCATTGGTGTTTCCCCTGAACTTTCCCACTCATACTGGAGGGGAGGGGGTGTTACTTAATTTGCTTATTCAATTTTTCATTTATTTATTTCATTTATATATCTCCCATCTAGCCAATCACTATTCTGCACAGGGTACAGCAAAAAAAAAAAAAAAACACCATAAATTATATGATTAATATAAATACTAGACAGTACCACAAATAGAAAAAAAAGACAAGATAGTAGGTAATAAGCATTACAAATCATAAATTCTTATTTCTCACAATAGCATTATACCTGATCTTTCTGGTATTGTTTTTCTCTGAGATCACTGTATTATCTTTTTCACTGTTGTTTCTATTCTGTCTCAAAATCACTGTTTCCATTTCTTTTTGTGATGTTCAGTCTGTAAATGTAGAAGGCCTCCCAAAAGCATTGTTTTCACTTTCTTCTGTTATTTTTATTGTTTCTTTTGATATGGCTGTTTTTTTCATTTAACTCCATACTTTCCATCCAGGTAGAAACTGTATCACTTTCTACTTGAATGGTTTGTTTTAGTGTCCTTGGGTAATTCTTCACAATACACATGGGTGGCATACAGAAAAAGCGGGTTAATTACGTCCATTCTCTCTTCATTTTCATGTATTTCTTGAACTAAACTGCAGTACAATATTCTTCTTTAATTGATACACTAGGAACTCTCACTGTCTTTTGATGCTTTTAACTTAATTCAAAGAGCACACCACCTCTTCCTTCTTCCCTCTCAGTTCAAGATTTTGCCAGCTTTTTCAGTAATAAGATTCATACCATTTGTTCTACTTTTCCACTGTTGTTTCTCCTCCACTGCCCATTTAACTTGTTCCTTCTCCCTCTTTTGTTTTCTCAAACATTTCTTCTCCTTCAATAAGAAATCTCTCCCATTTGTAGCCCTCCCCCAATCCCTCCCCTTTGATCTAGTCTCATCTCATCTTTTGCTTTCTTCTCTCACACATATTAATACTTCTCTCTCTTCTGATTTATTTCCATCAGCATATAAACATACTACATTCTTAAAACATTTCTTGATACTTCTCTAATTATTGAGTACTTTCTTTCTTGCTTTCCTCTTATAAATTTTTAGAGAAAGCTGGATGTTTTCATCACCTGAATCTTCTTTCTTTAATTTTGATCCTGGATCATCTATGTTCTAGGTTCCATAGAATTACAGAAATATAATTCTGTAAAAGACCATAAGGGCATCAAGTCCAACTGTCTAATGAAGTAGGAAATCCATAGCTAAAGCATCACTAAGAGGTGGCTTAAAAACAACCAATGAAATGAAGTCCACCACCCTCTAAGGCAGTCCATTCCATTGTCAAACATCTCTTACTATCAAGAAGTTCTTCCTGATGTTAAGGTGAAATCTTCTTTCTCATAATTTGAATCCATTACTTGGGGTCCTAGCCTCTGGAACTACAGGAGGCAAAGCTGCTGCATCTTTGAAATGGAATTATTGTGCTCTGTTGCTTTTAAATGTGTTTTAGTATTGATTTTTTTTTATGGGGTCCCCATCTGGATAGAGGCTGTAAACCACGACATTGACTCCATTGCCGCTGTCTTCTTTAGAAAGATCTTAGGTGTTCCCAATATGATTCGCCTCTCCACCATGGTACTTGAATTGGGAACCCACCTTCCTTCTACTCTTGCCTGGGTCACCACTTTCAAATACTGGCTCCGTATCCATCTCCACTCTAATTCCAATTCTCTTCTCTTTGATCTTCTTAGTGATTCCTACACTTCGAACTGGTTTAAACTGATTGACTCCAAACTTCTATCCCTAGGACTGAACTTAGAATCCCTTTTCGACCTGGGATTACAACAGGCCCATTCCTTGATCAAACACAAACTTTGGCAGCTTGAGTTTGAGTCACTTTCAGCTGACTTAAACCCCACTTGTTCTCCCCTTTTTTTCAGTCTTCCTCCTTCCCTAGGACGGCCTTCTAACTATTTCTCTTCACTGACCAACCCTGGTCAGAGAAGAGCATTTATGTTAGCTCGCCTCAATATCTTCCCTTCGGCGGTTCATGCAGGCCGATTCGCTAAGATCCCCCGTGCAAATAGGCTCTGCTTTTTCTGTCATACCCTCCCAGATTCCCTGGACCATATTTTATTTCATTGCCCGGCGCATTCATCTCTGAGAAAGCTGTTTCTCGAACCGTGGCTTTCTCTTTTGCCCAACTCCCTATCCCTTTTCCTGAATGATTCTTGCCCGCGGATTACATCTGCCGTTGCAAGATATCTTTTGGAAATTTCCAATTTAACCCATTACCTATGATACTATTTGTTGAGTGTATCTCCTATTTTATGTTTACTCTGATCATCACTTGGCTTGTACCCATGTTTTGTTGTTGTCCGTTTATATGCCAATAAAGGTTTCGAAATCGAAATCGTAAAAATCGTATTGATTTTTTTATTGTTTTTAATATACTTGTTTAAATTTTTTTTTAAAAAAATTATACATAATGTTTTTAGCTTTTAAATATTGTCCTTTTAATAATGAAAGCCATCTTGGGTCTTTAAAGGAGAAAGGCAGGCTAAAACTATTTTAAATAAAATAAATCAAAAAACAAACCTTTCTTATAACAATCCAAATATTTGAAGATGGCTATCATTATCCCCTTTATGGATTGCTGCCCTTTCCTGGCAAAGGGGCTTGAGTAATTTAGAGAAACTATGTGCTATGCCGTGCAGGGACACCCAAGATGAACAGGTCATAGTGGAGAGTTCCGACTAAACGCAATCCCCCTGGAGTACAAATTGGCAAAACACTCCAGTACCTTTGCCAAGAAAACTCCATGGGCAGAAACAAAAGGCCAAAAGTCAAAATACTACAACAAGATCCATTTTCCTGGACAATCCATCTGGGCATGTTTGTCCTCTCCCACAATCCTTTCCTTATCTGGCCTTTAAGGCTAGCATCCTCTATAGTTCTTATCCATACATGCTTTTCATAGACAACCTCCTTTTTATCTTTTGGCCTTGATGTCTTGGTACACAGGCCTAAATGCTCCCTCCACCCTTTCAGTACTATGCTTCTTAGAATCTCCTGTACCATTATCCTTTTTCTCTTGCCACTCCATATACCTGAAACCAGCTTCTGTAACAGTCGTCGTCGTTTAGTCATTTAGTCGTGTCCGACTCTTCGTCACCCCATGGACCAGAGCACGCCAGGCCTTCCTATCTTCCACTGCTTCCCATAGTTGTGTCAAATTCATCTTGGTTGCTTCGATGACACTGTCCAGCCATCTCATCCTCTGTCATCCCCTTCTCCTCTTGCCATCACATTTTCCTAACATCAAGGTCTTTTCCAAGGAGTCTTCTCTTCTCATGAGATGGCCAAAGTACTGGAGCCTCAGCTTCAGGATCTGTCCTTCCAGTGAGCACTCAGGGTTGATTTCCTTTAGAATGGATAGGTTTGTTCTCCTTGCAGTCCAGGGGACTCTCAAGAGCCTCCTCCAGCACCACAATTCAAAGGCATCAATTTTTCGGCGGTCAGCTTTCTTTATGGTCCAGCTCTCACTTCCATACATCACGACAGGAAAAACCATAGCTTTGACTATTCGGACTTTTGTTGGCAAGGTGATGTCTCTGTTTTTTAAGATGCTGTCAAGATTTGTCATCGCTTTCCTCCCAAGAAGCAGGCGTCTTTTAATTCCGTGGCTGCTGTCTCCATCTGCAGTGATCATGGAGCCTAAGAAAGTAAAATCTGTCACTGCCTCCATATCTTCCCCTTCAATTTCCCAGGAGGTGATGGGACCAGTGGCCATGATCTTAGTTTTTTGGATGTTGAGTTTCAGGCTGTTTTTTGCACTCTCCTCTTTCACCCTCATTAAGAGGTTCTTTAATTCCTCCTCACTTTCTGCCATCAGAGTGGTATCATCTGCATATCGGAGGTTGTTGATATTTCTTCCTTTAACAGTGATGGGCTGTAATTCTCCCCAGTGTTTAAATGTCTCTTAAAGATATATCTGCTTTCCAAGGTTTTGCGGTTTCTTCAGTTTTTATAATTTATAATGTCTGCTATGTTTCATTTTCTTGAAATATGTATTATTATTGATCATTTATTGTACTGGGTTTTTCCCTTCTCTACTTATTGTTTTACACAGTACAGTACTCTTCTCCAGGTAGAATTTTGCATTTTCATTTTTGTATAGAACCATTGCTGGTATTATATAAATAAATGATTATATATTCATAATAACAGTAAAGAGAAGGGGGAAAAGAAGTAAGAAGTACACCAGTTTGTTTCAAGTACTGTTTTTCCCTATGCAAATTATGGGCAAAAGACTGGGGCCATGATGAGGGCATAAGGTTGAAGCTCCATCCCACCCCCTGGCATAGTTTTTTGCCCACCACAGAAATAGCATGCAAGGGAGGAGATGGCCAAATATTTCAAGCTCATCTCACAGGTATACCCCAGTGTCAGAATACATATTGAATACTGACTTTGAAAAGCAAATTGTTACTTGTTCAGAGAAAGTAATATTTTCTATCTGTGGGAGGTCTGGCATTTTCCCCTGAAGGATAAGAAATGTGAATTCAGTATTCTAAATTTCAGTCTTATACATTTGCTAAGGGAAAAAAAAACTCAGAATGAGCTTAACTCTCTCCTAACATCCTTTCCACACCCTTGACTTTGCAAGATCTGAGCAGGGCTGTTAATAATAGAGCAATCATTCATAAGGTCACCATAAGTCTGAAGTAACCTGACATAACAGCAGCAACTTTCTTCTCATGCTACAAAGCAATGAGCAAAGTCTGAGATCAGGCAGAAATAACCTATGGTAAAGTATCTTCCTATGCCAGAGTGTTGTAGTGATGGGAAATGCACTTGGGAGCTCAGAGGAGGCATGCCATCATCAAAGTTGGAGATAACTACTTACAAATAAGAAAGTTACTTGCGATTACTTTCTTCCCTGATGCTAAAAGTATAACTGCATTATATTATGATTATAACTTAATGAGAGATTAGTCCTTCAGTACTGTGAGTTTTAAAGTTGCTTATATGGTTGTGGAGATTTGGCCTCACTAAGTTGTGAAGAATATCATGTAGTGCTTTGTTCTATGTGCAGTGGGAATGATATGTTCAATGGGAGGAAAGTGTGTTTTGGAACCTATGGACTGAAATTCTGTTGCTTTGTTACACATGGAAAAGGCCAATAGTGTATCATTCAGTTGCATCTAGTTGGCACTTGGTGTGATCATCAAAATCTCAGTGAGGATTCTTTCTTTGCTAGCTAGAAGCAACTGAATGTTATGCCATTTGCCTTCCACGTGTGTAACAAAGCAACAGAATCTCAGACAGGCCTGTAGGCTGCACTATTCAGTTTTGAAAGTAACCAGAGGTAATTACTTCTGAGAAACAGGGTAAGTCAAATGTAACTTTTAAAACTGAAACTATAGCACTGTTTTTGGAACTGCGAGTGTAGCTAAGTGATTTTTAATAGTAATTTGCTAAGACACGACATTTGCCAGAGAGCTAGGGTAACTCTTTGCTCTTAAAACTGATAAGAAGTACTATTTTTGTGACAGCAGCATAGAAGTCCATGGATTTAAAAAATAATAAACCAGAAATGAGCTTTTATTTTTATATTGTTTTGATGTTTAAATTGTCTTTGACCTTCCATTGAGCTTTTCAGATGCACTTATTTTTAAAAATATAAATGAATATAATTTGGTTTTAAACAAACAGTTTTTGTGTGCATGCACGTGACTACGGATTCTCTCTGAGTGCATGGTTGTGGGAAATATCAACTGCCCTGCATCAGTGTTGTATTGTTCTAGTACTGACTAGCCCACTTTCTCTCAGGTGACTTTAGTACATGAAAAGCTTACAGCTAAGCACAGAATACCACTCCTATAGCTCCCAAATCACAAGACAAAATACTGAACCCAGCCCTCTATTATGCTTAAAAGCAAGGAATATAAATAAGGCTACATTCACTAACCAACAGGATGAAGTAATGCATTTGCATTTGCCATCTGTCCCTTAACCACCAAGTCATATTAGTCACAATTTTGAATTTCTTGCTTGCCCCCAAGTGGTTTCATATTTTCAATTTAGCTGCAGACTTAATTATTTCAACATATCTTTCATGTAATTGAACATATCCTTTGCATTAGAGAGAACCATTGTTAATTTTTGTTTTTATTTTAGCAGCAATAAGAAATGATCTATTATTGACATAGATATATCCAAATTGAATATAACAATGCAAGAACCATTTGCAGCAGAGGGACCTTTGGGCAAAACACACACACACACCTCATAACACACAATCCCCAGCTCCAATGTAAGTTTGTTCACAATTTGAAAAATGTATCTTTTTCAAAACTAAAAGACCCACATTCAATTGGCCATGCTATTGGGGGATTCTGGAAGCTATATTCCAAAAAAGTAACTTTTTTTGTTTTTATTTGCTATATTTTTTTAAAAAAAATACCGAGTAGCTGCATAATCATACAGAAACCAAATTCAGTGTTGAATTTGTACAAAGGGGGCTCACAATGAAAGCAGCCACCTTTAGATCTTCGTTATAAAGGGAATAATCCCTCCAAGAAGTAATATTTGCTGCAACACATCGGACTATTTTTATGTACCTAAAATAATCCTGGGCCTTACAGTGACTCCTAGCCATTTCTTATAGTCACTCGCTCCTCTCCAATGTGCAAACAATTGCACAAAGAGCACAGCCCTGGAAGGAGAACAGAAGTCACTCCTTCCACAATTCCTAGCATCTTTTATTTCAGGTTCTACAGACTGCAGATGGTGTAATATGTCCTTGTGGTTAAAGATAGATAAACAAATGAACCAGTCTTCATTGTGGAAAATATAATGTAATGCATTACAGTACCTGTATAGGCAAACTGAACAAGATCCCAGAGTGCACTTGGGTCAATGCCTTCCATTTTGATTTCCTCTTGCTTGGCTTCACAAACATCACTTGTAAACATGGCAGCAAAGTAATCAGAAACGGAACTGAGAACAAGTCTGAAGGAAAAGAGATCACATATATATCCATTAATCTATTATATTTCACCTTATCACTGAACTGTACAGTTCTCAGTGTACTCTGCTAGAAGAAAACTGTTATGGTTTTAAGCACTTTTGAGATACATATGAAGCATGGCCATAAAGATCAAGAACACATTATTATTTCAAATACTGATATGAATCAAATTGTTATCCTTGCACTGTTACCTGAGATACAGCTTATTGAACACAGAAGGACTTGTTTCCAAGTAAGATAACTTAAAACAATAAGACAAATGAACAAAAGGTTATCATTAAAACTCCAGCACTGATTTCCATTGAATAGAAATATTTTTGGAAGTTAACAGTCCACTTTATCTGATGACACCATCTAGTTTCATGTAGGCTATCCATGTAGGGTTCACGTAGATGCAGGGAGCCACTTGAATGGAAGTTATTTAAAGTCCTATTCCATCCCCAGTTTCATTTTATAATACAGCAGTACCTCGCTTTACGAAAGCCTCAGTTTACATAATTTTCGGTTTATCAACCAAAATCCATAAAAAACAGTGCCCCAGTTTATGTTCTTTTTCTTTTTTTTCTACTGTACAAAAAGGTTTCCCCCAGGACGCATTGCACTTGGAGGTTTCTAGCACCGCCCCCATTCGTAGCATAAGCTGTGTATCGGTTTACGACATTTCCGCATGATGTCCCAGAGGACGCATTAATTTCATAAACTAAGGTACACCTGTATTTAAGTTTCAAAATTCAAAACACATGAGAACATTTAAGCAACTTACCACAATTTTAAACATTGAATCAGGCACATTACAAAAAACTTTACAACTCATTCGAGCTAAGATCATTAAATTGCAAATGTCATGTATTAACTGTATGCCAAAATGAAATCAATATTAGTGCCAGTTAGGCCTCTAAGCCAAGGTGCTACAGCCAAGAATGTTCTCCTGTCTGATTCTGCATGGCACATAGTTCTCATCAGAGGGACATGAGGGAGCCCCTGTCCACAACAAGTCTTCATTTATTTAATTTCATTTATTTAAAATATTTGTACCCACCTTTCTCCTTTAAAAAAGGGGTATAAATCAAATAAATAAATCTAATAAATAAATAAATAAATAAACAAACAAACAAACAAACAAACAAACAAACAGATGGACAGATAGATAGATAGATAGATAGATAGATAGATAGATAGACAGACAGACAGAGAGAGAGAGAGAGAGAGAGAGAGAGAGAGAGAGAGAGAGAGAGAGAGAGAGAGAGAGATAGATAGATAGATAGGACCCAAGGTTGCTTACATCATTAAAAGATAATATTAATACTAACAACAGTGAGTATACAAATACTAAAAAGGATTAAACAAATACCATACAAAAGGCATAAGCAATACCAAAACACATTCACAGAAGTAAGGTACAACAATCTATTTAAAAACAACAACAACCCACTCAGGCAGCCAGTCACTGAGGGAAAGCCTACCTGAAGAGAAAGATCTTTGCCTGCTTACCAAAGGACAGCAAAGATGGGGCCAGCCTAGTCTCCTGTGGGAGGGAGTTCCAAAGTATGGGAGAAGAAGTAGAGAAGGCCCTCTTAGTACTTGAGCAGGCTCATAAAGGGAGATGTCCTTGAGATAGCTTGGGCGCAAGATGTTTAAGGCTTTATAGGTTACAAAACAACACCTTGAATTCAGCTCAAAAACAGAGCAGCAGCCAGTGGAGCTGCTGTAACAAGAGGGCCAGACTGTTATGTGATCCCTGTAACCAGTCCCAGTCAGCAATCTGGATGCTGCATTTTTGACCCATTGAAGTTTCCTGACAACTTTCCATTGACAGCATCACATAGAGTGCATTACAGTAATCCATCGGGGATGTAACTAAGGCATGTGTCACCATGGAAAAATCAGATCCCTCCAGGAATGAGGGCAGCCACCACACTAATCTTAATAGTGCAAAGCCACTCCTGGCCACCACTAAAACCTGGGCATCCAGGCTCAGAAACAAATCCAGGAGCTTCCCCCACCCGCACACCTTACAAGGCATCAGAACCTTCTTGTATTGCTAGAGAAATCCTCTTGCTAATTTACTCTTTATTGCCCCAGATACTAAACCTCTTTGCTTTCTTTCTCCTGCATTTCTGGAGCTTAAGCTCAATATGAGATGGCTTTAACTTTAGTCTTAAACTGCCAGGTCTTTTCACCATTTAATTTCTCTATTTTTCACAAAAATAATCTAGCATTACAGTGCTGACAACCAGCTGTCTGCCCTACCCTTTCCACTGAGAAAATCATGTCAAATCTTCTTTCTTCCATCTCTGAAAATCTCACTTGGAATTGCAGGCACTATATAAATATTCTCATCTACTGAAGTAACGCTATTGAAGGTACTTTCTCATTGATATTGACACTTGGAAAGAGTTCAGGAAAGAGACCCCTGTGGATACCAGATTCTTGAGAACTTGAAGATTAATACACTTAATGCCAATATGTCTTCCTTACCAATAGCAATATGGGCAAGTCAGCTAAACAAAAATACAGTGGTGCCCCGCAAGACGGGCGCTCCATTTGATGACGAAATCGCATCACGACAAACGTTTTGTGATTGCAAAACGATGTTCCCTATGAGGGAATTTCGCTTTGCGATGATCGGTTCCCTGCTTCGGGAACTGATCATCACAAAGCGATGATTTTTTAACAGCTGATCGACAGTTTCAAAATGGCCACCGGGTAAACAAAATGGCCACCCACTATGTTTTTGCATGGATTCCTCGCTGCACAGGCAGCAAAAATGGCCGCGCTATGGAGGATCTTTGCTGGATGGTGAGTTTGAAGACCCTAAGAATGCACTGATCTGGTTTTAATGCGTTTCTATGGACTTTTAAAAATCGCATCATGATGTTTTCGTTCTACAGCGATTTCGCTGGAACAAATTAACGTTGTGATGCGAGGCACCACTGTACAGGTGGCAATCATTAGTGGTAATCATTAAAGTGAGATTTTCTCTCACTTCATTGATGTGGCAAATCCCACTCTTAAGGGGAAGCAAACAACTAAGTGAGGGTTAGGCATCAGCCTAACTATTTGCCTTACAAATTTCCTGAATTATAATATTTCAAGTTTAGTATTCTTAGTCCATCTCTGTTACAGAAAATAGAAAATGAAATTATACTGCATTTAGGCTTATTAATAAACTGGAAAGGATATTCTTGTTAAAATTGGCAAATGGCTCACCAACAAAAGCAAATAGTAAACAAGAAAATGGGCAACCCTACTTAGGCCTTGTTTACATGGGTTCATTTGGAGTAGGCTTATGTGGACTAAATAGGTTCACTTACCAATTTCCAAGGAGGGAAACTAAAATTTCCCTGATAAAGCTCCTGGTCAACTGGCTCTTTATGAATGATCCATAGATTTGTGTCCTTTCCACATCTGACAAGGAATTTATTTATGGTCTCAGAATATGTTATACCTCGTTGTGTTTGTTTTACATCTTAATTCCTGGATACCTTGTAATAATTTTGTCTAAACAGTTCCAAAATGAATAATTTTCTTCTTTTAAAATGTTTATTTAACAAGGAAGCAACTGAGTAACTAAAACCCAAAAAATATAAAATATACCTAGAATATAGGCAAAAATTACATGAGTATATACTTTCAAAATCACAACCTTCTATTACATATTTCTCTACTTTATATGTGGAAATAATACTTTTTCTATGTTAGAAAAGTAACCTTGGTTCTATTAAAATAAGAGCTTCAGTTTAGGTATCATATTGGTGAAGCCTAGCAACTTAAAAATATAAAGCAAACACATTTTCTGTAATAAAATACTATTTCTTAGATAACTCTCATTTAGTCACTTAAAAACAAACTTATTATTATACAAATTGTTATTAAGCAATTCTATCAAAGCATAAGCAAGAATATTTCCATTACATATTTCTCACCCAATTTTGGGGGGGTTTCCTGTGGGTAAGCAAGGCCAACTTGTTTACACAGTTGGAACTTGACTCAGCTGGGTTATGAACCAGGCACCAGCCAAAATGTGGCTGGTGGCAGGCTTTTTAATAGCTTCCTTAATATATTTTGGGGCAGTATAATAAATTTTGAATGCAAACATCCTACATTTTATATGTTCTCTACTTCCCAATCAAACTCCATATTTCATTTTTCTCAAAACCTATTATTGACACACTTAAGGTCAGGTAGAAATCCAACATGTCATTTTTAACGCTTCTTCTTAAAAGTGTATTAGGGCAGTGCATATGCATTGCATCACTTTAAAACAATAAAAGAGAAAAGGAAAACTTCCTCCTAGAATCAGGAGGAGACAGGAGGGAGCAACAAGGGGGATTTTTGTTTCCCATTTCTCTCTTATCCTGAAGTAGTCCTTTTTTCAAGCTACTCCACAATATTGACAAATGGACAGTGAGCTGGTGTATATCAAATAGGGTTGTTTGAGATCCATACACATTTGGATGCTCACTTTAGTTTGTGTCCAGCAATTGCACATGCTGGATATGAACAAAACCAGAGCAATCCTACCCACACCAAGAAAGTAGAAGCCCTTGACAGGGGCCAGAAAGTTGAAAACATGACCATTCTGGGAGTGGACTGGTTCACTCCAGTAAATACATTCCCTGATCACGACCTTTAGAAGTGAACCAGTCCATCCCAGCAGTAGATCAAACAGTGGGATAAACACCTGTGTAGTCACCCCCTTCCCCTTAATGGATCACTGCCTTGTAGTGGCGAAGGGGCTTTAGAGAAGCTATGGGCTATGCTGTGCAAGGACACCCAAGACAGACAGGTCATAGTGGTGAGTTCTGACTAAACGGGAATTACCTGGAGCAGGAACTGGCAAACCACTCTAGTATCCCTGCCAAGAAAACTCCATGGACAGAAACAAAAGGCTAAAATATATGACACTGGAAGATGAGCACCTCAGAGTGGAAGGTGTCCAACATGCTATTGAGGAAGAGCGGAGGACAAGTACAAGTAGCTCCAGAGCTAATGAAGTGGATGGGCCAAAGCTGAAAGGACACTCAGCTGCAGACATGCCTGGAAGTGAAAGGAAAATCCGATGCTGCAAAGAAAAATACTGCATAGGGATCTGGAATGTTAGATCTATGAACCTTGGGAAGCTGAATGTGGTCAAACAGGAGATGGCAAGAATAAACATTGACATCCTGGGCATCAGTGAACTAAAATGGACAGGAATTGTCAAATTCAATTCAGATGATTCTCATATCTACTATGGCGGGCAAGAATTCCGTAGAAGAAATGGAGTAGCCCTCATAGTCAACGAAAGAGTGGGAAAAGCTGCACTGGGATACAATCTCAAAAATGATAGAATGATTTCAACACCAATCCAAGGCAGACCTTTCAACATCACAGTAATCCAAGTGTATGCACCAACAATGCTGAAGAGGCAGAAATTGACCAATTCTATGAAGACTTACAACACCTTCTAAAACTGAAACCAAAGAAAGATCTCATTCTAGGGGACTGGAATGCTAAAGTAGGGAGTCTAGAGATAGAAGGAACAACAGGCAAGTTTGGCCTTGGAGCTCAAAACGAAGCAGGACAAAGGCTAATAAAGTTTTGTCAAGAGAACAAGTTGATCATCACAAACACTCTTTTCCAACAACACAAGAGGCAATTCTACACATGGACATCACCAGATGGGCAATACTGAAATCAGATTGATTACATGCTCTGCAGCCAAAGACAGAGAAGCTCTATACAGTCAACAAAAACAGGACCGGGAGTTGATTGTGGCTCTGATCATCACTCAAAGCAAAATTCAAGCTTGAACTGAAGAAAGTAGGAATAACCACTGGGCTAGTCGGGTATAATCTAAACCAAATGCCTTATGAATACATGATGGAAGTGAAGAACAGATTTAAAGAACTAGGTTTGGTGCACAGAATGCCTGAAGAACTATGGATGGAGGCTCATAACATTGTACAGGAGGCAACAACAAACCATCCCAAAGAAAAGGAAATGTAAGAAAGCAAAGTGGTTGTCCAACGAGGCCTTACAAATAACAGAGAAGAAAAGGGAAACAAAATGCATGACAGATAGGGAAAGGTACAGAAAATGGAATGCAGACTTCCAAAAAAATAGCAAGGACAGACAAGAGGGCCTTCTTAAATGAACAGTGCAAAGAGGAAAATAATAGAAATGGAAAAACCACAGATCTGTTCAAGAAAATTGGAGATACTATATTAAAGGAACATTTTGTGCAAAGATGGCCAGGATAAAGGACAAAAAACGGGAGGGACCTCGAAGAAGCAGAAAACATCAAGAAGGGGTGTCAAGGATACACAGAGGAATTATACCAAAAAGATCTGGATGTCCCGGACAACCCAGATAGTGTGGTTACTGACCTTGAGCCACATATCCTGGAGAGTGAAGTCAAGTGGGCCTTAGAAAGCACAGCTAACAACAAGGCCACTGGAGGTGATGGTATTCCAGTTGAACTATTTAAAATCTTAAAAGATGGTGCTGTTAAGGTGCTACATGCAATATGCCAGCAAGTTTGGAAAACTGAGCGGTGGCCAGAGGACCGGAAAAGAGCAGTCTACATCCCAATCCCAAAGAAGGGCAGTGCCAAAGAATGCTCCAACTACCGTATAATTGCACTCATTTCACACGCTAGCAAGGTTATGCTCCAAATCCTACATGACAGGCTTCAGCAGTATGTGGACTGAGAACTCTCAGAAGTACAAGCTGGATTTCGAAGGGGCAGAGGAAGTAGAGAACAAATTGCTAACATGTGCTGGTTTATGGAGAAAGCCAGAGAGTTCCAGAAAAATATCTACTTCTGCTTCATTGACTACGCAAAAGCCTTTGACTGTATGGAGTACAGCAAACTATGGCAAGTTCATGAAGAAATGGGAGTGCCTTATGTATCTCCTGAGAAATCTATACGTGGGACAGGAAGCAACAGTTAGAACTGCAATGGAACAACTGATTGGTTCAAAATTGGGAAAGGAGTACGACAAGGCTGTATAATATCAGCAACCTCAGATATGCAGATGATACCACTCTGATGGCAGAAAGTGAGGAGGAATAAACAAACCTCTTAATGAAGGTGAAAGAGGAGAGTGCAAAAGATGGTCTGAAGCTCAACATTAAAAACAAACTAAGATCATGGCCACTAGTCCCATCACCTCCTGGCAAATAGAAGGGGAAGATATGGAGGCAATGACAGATTTTACTTTCTTGGGCTCCATGATCACTGCAGATGGGGACAGCAGCCACGAAATTAAAAGATGCCTGCTTCTTGGGAGGAAAGCAATGTCAAACCTAGACAGCATCTTAAAAACCAGAGACATCACCTTGCCAACAATGGTGCACATAATCAAAGCTATGGTTTTGCCAGTAGTGATGTATAGAAGTGAGAACTAGACCATAAAGAAGACTTACCACCGAAGAATTGATGCTTTTGAATTGTGGTGCTGGAGGAGACTCTTGAGAGTCCCCTGGAGATCAAACCTATCCATTCTGAAGGAAATCAACCCTGAGTGCTCACTAGGACAGATCCAGAAGCTGAGGCTCCAATGCTTTGACCATCTCATGAGAAGAGAAATCTCCCTGGAAGAGACCTAATGTTGGGAAAGAGTGAAGGCAAGAAGAGAAGGGGACGACAGAGGACAAGATGGTTGGGCAGTGTCATCGAAGCTACCAACATGAATCTGACCCAACTCCGGGAGGTAGTGGAACACAGGAGGGCCTGGAATGCTCTGATCCATGGGGTCACGAAGAGTCGGACATGACTTAACAACTAAATAACAACAATGTCACCATCTTAGAGTCTAAAAGCTAACCTAAATCCTATATCAATAACAAGTCAGCTTCTAAAAATATTTTGGTTAATATTCCCTTCATATGAGAAGTGTTGCTAAGAGTGAATTAACAGCGAAGCAGAAATATATTAATCTATTTTAAGATCCTCCAGACTACCAGTAAACTTTTATTGTTAGTTGCCTTTTCTAAGTCCTTTTCAAAAATTTTAGAACTTATTGACTGAAATCCTGTTGCATAACATAATCATAAATTTTGTAAATTAGAGAACTGTAAGAGAATCGTAAATTCTTCACCAATAAATATTGAGATCCCTGCTGTGATTCTTTGAGGTGTATGCATATGCTGGCTTGCTATGTGCACACACACCCCAAAGAATCACAGTGGGGGTGCTTTATTTACCAGCTTTGTTTACTGAAATTTACAACCTTGTGCATGTTACACAACAGGACTGCAGCTAGAATATGAGAGGAATGTGGCAGAGTATCCTACCATGGAAGACTAGAACAGGTGCAGTTTGATGTACAGGAAGGGAGTAAATGTTTTACAATATAAGGAAAAGTGTGTTGTCTGAAATCCAATAAAACTCTTTTAAATACAGGTGAGGTTGTAACCAATTGATGGAAATTAAATCAACAGACTAAAACTCAAAACCTAGAAGCTGGTTTGAGGTAGAATTATACCTCTACCAGATTGCCAATGTAATCTATTAATATTTTTCAGACAAATAAGAAGCTCATTTCATTTAATTAGGGTGTCGAGTTGCTATTAAATCATAGAACAAAAGCAAAGCATGCTGCTTATATACAGCGCCATAGAGCTTCAAGCACTTTCTGGGCAGTTTTCAAGTTAATTATGCAGGCTACACATTGCCCCCCCCCCAGCGAGTTGGGTACTCATTTTACCAACCTCAGAAGGATAGAAGGCTGAGTCAATCTTAAAACGACTACCTGGGATTGAACCAGGTCGTGAGCACAGTTTTAGCTGCAGTACCTTGTTAGCTCCAGCTGTGTGCTGGCAAGCTTTAAAGGATGCAGTCAACTGATTTGGGGGGTTATTGTGATTGGCTGCCTTTTCAGGAAAAAAAACAAACATTTTGCTTGTTGCATCTTCCAGGGTATTTGGGAAAGAAGGCATCAAAATATTATCAGCTAACAACACTAATAAGGGTCTGAATGCTAAGTTTTATGGTATATTAATTATGGGGGCTCTTAATTATTCTTTGCAGAGACTCAAAGAAGTCTGAGGAAAAACCTTTGGATTTACAATTCGAGATGAAGAGTGGGAAAGCCTATGGATTAAAAACCATTTTAAATCAATTTTGGCATTTGTAAGAGAGCATTGCCTTAAAGTGGCATGGTAGTGATATTAAACCCCACCTAAACTGAATTACATGAACAAAACTCTGGATCTAAATTGTTGGAGAGGCTGCAAATCAGTTGATCCATATTTACATTCCTGGTGGACCTAGAATATTTACTTTTTGGGTAAAGTTATGTGATATAAATGAAAACATAACATTAAAAATGATTCTAATGGCATCAGCATTTGGATTAATGAATTTATTTTTAGATTTCAATGCATTATTATACCACAAGGAGTTCTGTGTGGCAGCAGTTAGGTGTAGATTGCTCAGTCTTTATTTCAACACAGATTAATTTTGTAAAATTCAGTTCTTTTATTCTGTATTGTAATAATTATTCAAATCCTTTTGGTGATCCTCCAACCTTCCATGTTGATCCATGGAGAGATGTGTTAATTTGATAATACTATCTGATGTTCTTAATGTTTATGTTACTTTGGAGGATTATAATAATTGTTTTTGTATGGTGTATTTTTTATTATAAATGAAGGTTTTGTAAGTCAGTTTTTCTATGAATTCCAAAATATCTCCTGTATGGAGAACTAATGCAGGGTAATTGCCCCAGAGGGAGACCACAGCTGCAATACAGGGATATCTGCAAGTGGGATCTGAAGGCCTTAGGAAGGGACCTCAATAGATGGGAAACCTTGACATTTGACCATTCAGCCTGGAGGCAGGCGGTGCATCATGGCCTCTCCCAATTTGAAGAGACTCTTGTCCAGCAGACCAAGACAAAGAGAGAGTCCTGAAACCAGCAAAATCAGGGAGTTGGACAGGGGACAGATTGTATTTGTCTTCAGTGTGGAGAGGATTGTTGTTCTCGAATTGGCCTTCTCTGCCACACTACATGCTGTTCCAAGTCCTCTATTCAGAGCACGTTACCATAGTCTCTTGAGACTGAAGGATGACTAATCTAATTTTCTATGAAGCAAGCTGTTCATAAGTCCCTACCACTGTATTTCCTGTCAATAAACATTGTTTCACTAAGATGTGTGTACCAGAGAGGATGTCTTATGATGATCTCAAGTTTTGTTCATCTAAGAGTATTCCCAGTTGATCTTTCAGAAGCTTCTGACTGGCATGGATGTTTCATTCAATGAAAATAGACTACTGGCTGAAAATGAGGACTTCTATAAGGGACTAATGCCCTTGTCTCCAAAACAAAAACAATCTGTGATAGGTACGAATACTAAGAAAAACACTTGCAATATCTTTGAAATGGTAAAATTCATCTGTCTTGAATTGCTTAGCAGATTTCACCACATGTATAAGTCCTAGGCTAGAACAGTTGTGTTGTGTTTTTGGGGGGAGGTTAATTCCCCAAAGTAATAAGTAAGTAGTATCTAGGCAGTAAATGGCAGTAAGGAATAAAACCAAGGAGTAAATAAATAATAGATAGAGCAGCGTGTTTCTCCTTGTCTTGTTGTTTCCAAATACACTGACCTTAATTAATCCTGGCATGTTCATAGATCAAGATACTACTGTCTTACTCCTCAAGAAAACTAATTGATTGTTATCAGACAATTATCAGATCATTGTCCGTTTAGACTGCAGTAAAACTTGTTTAGAGATTTCAGACTTCGCAAATGGAGGGGCATCAATTAAAAGGAGGGTTTAAGACAAGCTGCTGCACTGTTGCCCTCTTCCCCTGAATTTTGCCAGATACTTTCATAAACTAGGAAGAACACAGATTTAGCTGGGTTTTTCCTCTCTGCAAGGATCCTGTCCACATTCTCAGGTTTACAAATGAAAATATAACTATTATCACTGGATAAGCAGTAGCCAACAGTACATCCTTTGTCAACAAGAGCATTCAAGTTAGAGCAGATCCACATGATTTTTTTGCAAAGATTCTGCAAATTATACACCACATCCTGCTTAGTGGTCTGCATTCTCCTTCTTATGGGCCAGAGTGCAATTAAAATTCTGCTAGATTTCTCTGTACAGATGCAACAGAGAGCCACCACTGCTACTGCCATAGTTTGCTAAGCCTTTGAATAAGCTTTTTGAACTACATTCTCTATACTGGTCAGAGGACAGAATTCTGAAAATTGCAGTTCAATACATTAACTTTACTAAGGTTTGCTCACAAATATTTGGATGCATAAACAAAATGTGAAAGGCACTGTGATGTAGTGAATAGTGTCAGACTAGGTTTGGGGTGTTAAAATTCCTGCTTGGATAGCAAAACCCGTGGGACTGGGTGGCGTGGTTAACCAATCTTTCAACATCTCACCTACTTGGAAAACATATTAGGATTGTCAACAGTCAGAAACAAATTGATGGTGCAAAGCAACAATAAAAGATATATGAATGCTTCTGGCTGTCTCTGTATGCTCCTGATATATCATTCACTCCTGCATTATGGTAGTTTCAGCCATTTTGGTACCAATGAAGCAGGAAACAAAACACCTTACATTGCTTTTCATTCACCTTTACTGTGTAGTCTGTAAACCAACCTTTGTAAAATGTTGTAAGTCTTTTGGCTTTCATGATGAATGTCATTTGCCTATAAATAGCTGAAAAACACCTACAAATAGCTGAAAAGCAGTGGGGAATAAGTAGGCCATTCTTCCTCAAGTACAGTGGTTCCCAATTTTGGGTAACCCAGATGTTCTTGGACTACAGCTACCAGAAATTCCAGCCCACACAGCTGATGGTGAAGGCTCCTGGGAACTGCTGTCAAAGAACTCCTGAACCATCCAAGATTGGCAACCTGCTTTAGTAGAATGCTCTTTCTCTATAACACCATGCCATTTCCATTATAATTCTCTACAAAGCATAGAGAAGAGTGTGTTCTTTGGAATACCTCTGTGTTGCAAAGGTTCCTCTTGTCAGAGTGAACTTGGATTCTGCTCTCATTTGGTCAAGCTAGAAGGATATGGTGTGGCAATAATGAGATTAATGGCAGTTCTTTTTTTTCCCTCCTGCAAGTGATAGGAGAGCATGGGCCACCCCGACCTTCAAGTCACTTCACTCTCATCACTGCTGTTGCCACCTTCATTTAAAGAAGCAAGAGAAGTGTGATAGATTCACTACTTCTTTAAAGAATGTAAGAAGGGAAGGGATGTACAGTGGTGCCTCGCTTACCGATTTTAATTGGTTCCACAAAAAACATCGCTATGGGAAAACATCGCTAAGTGAAACGCGTTTTCCCATAGAGATGCATTGAAAACCAGATAATCCGTTCCAATAGGAACGGATTATCCGGTTTTCTCCCGCACCATCGGGTGCAGCGCTTTGGGAGAAGCATCCCGGTGGGGGGGAAAGATCGGATCGGTTCCTGCCTTCGTTCCCCACCACCCGGCTTCTCCCAAAGGGCTGTCCCGATGGTGCTTGCAGCAGCAGAGGAGGTGCCCGGTGGGGGAAAAAGGTCAGATCGGCTCCTGCCTTCTCCCCCACCGGGCACCTCCTCCGCTGCTGCAAGCACCATCGGGACAGCCCTTTGGGAGCAGCTGGGTGGTGGGGGAGAAGGCAGGAGCCAATCCGATCTCCCCCCCCACCGGGAGGCTTCTCTGACAGCTGTGCCCGATGGTGGGGGAAAACGACCAGATCGGCTCCTGCCTCCTGGGGCTTGCCTCTCCTCCGGGCTCCCACCCACCCCAGTCCCCGATGCCCGGAGGGGAGCACAGCCAGGGCTTGCCTCTCATCCGGGATTCCCCCCACCCCAGTCCCCGATCCCGGGAAGGGAGCGTGGCGGGGGCTCGCTCTCTCTCCCTTCTTCCCCCCACCCCAGTCCCCAATCCCGGGAAGGGAGCACGGCGGGGGCTCGCTCTCCCTCCCTTCTTCCCCCCACCCCAGTCCCCGATCCCAGGAAGGGAGAGCAGCCGGGGCTCGCTCTCCCTCCCTTCTTCCCCTCACCTCAGTCCCCGATCCCGGGAAGGGACAGCGGAGGGGGCTTGCTCTCCCTCCCTTCTTCCCCCCACCCCAGTCCCCGATCCTGGGAAGGGAGAGCAGCCGGGGCTTGCTCTCCCTCCCTTCTTCCCCCCACCTCAGTCCCCAATCCCGGGAAGGGGGAGTGGAGGGGGCTTGCTCTCCCTCCCTTCTTCCCCCACCTCAGTCCCCGATCCTGGGAAGGGAGAGCGGAGGGGGCTTGCTCTCCCTCCCTTCTTCCCCCCACCTCAGTCCCCGATCCTGGGAAGGGAGAGCGGAGGGGGCTTGCTCTCCCTCCCTTCTTCCCCCACCTCAGTCCCCGATCCTGGGAAGGGAGAGCGGAGGGGGCTTGCTCTCCCTCCCTTCTTCCCCCCACCTCAGTCCCCGATCCTGGGAAGGGAGAGCGGAGGGGGCTTGCTCTCCCTCCCTTCTTCCCCCACCTCAGTCCCCGATCCTGGGAAGGGAGAGCGGAGGGGGCTTGCTCTCCCTCCCTTCTTCCCCCACCTCAGTCCCCGATCCTGGGAAGGGAGAGCGGAGGGGGCTTGCTCTCCCTCCCTTCTTCCCCCCACCTCAGTCCCCGATCCTGGGAAGGGACAGCGGAGGGGGCTTGCTCTCCCTCCCTTCTTCCCCCCACCCCAGTCCCCGATCCTGGGAAGGGAGAGCAGCCGGGGCTTGCTCTCCCTCCCTTCTTCCCCCCACCTCAGTCCCCAATCCCGGGAAGGGGGAGTGGAGGGGGCTTGCTCTCCCTCCCTTCTTCCCCTCACCTCAGTCCCCGATCCCGGAAAGGGAGAGCGGAGGGGGCTTGCTCTCCCTCCCTTCTTCCCCTCACCTCAGTCCCCGATCCTGGGAAGGGAGAGCGGAGGGGGCTTGCTCTCCCTCCCTTCTTCCCCCACCTCAGTCCCCAATCCCGGGAAGGGGGAGTGGAGGGGGCTTGCTCTCCCTCCCTTCTTCCCCCCACCTCAGTCCCTGATTGGATCCGAGCCACGGCAGCTACTCCAGCCATGGCCGGACTGGCCATGGCTGGGGTTGCCGCCACAGCTCGGATCCAAGCCGCGAAGGGAGGGTGGGGGGGTCCAGATGCCTTTCAGGCATCCCAGGCTTGGATCCCACCTGCCGCCAGTTACCTAAGCCATGGGTAACCGGCGGCGGGTGGGATTGAGGCCGGGATGCCTGAAAGGGATCCGGATCCCCCCACTCTTCCCCCTCCCCTCGCGGCTTGGATCCGAGCCGCGGCGGCTACCCCAGCCATGGCCAGACTCTAGGGAGTCCGGCCATGGCTGAGGTAGCCGCCGCGGGTCCGATCCAAGCCGCGGGGGTAGGGTGGGAGGGTGGGGGGATCTGGATGCTTGGAAGGACCCTTCGGAAGGGTCCTTCCAAGGCTACCACTGGCATTTTCCCCCAGCTGAGCGGCGGGGCTGAGCTCGGGGAAAATGCCCCCTCCGAAGGGGAATCCCTTCGGTAGCCTCAGAAGGACCCTTCGGAAGGTTCCTTCTGAGGCTACCGCAGGCATTTTCCCCCAGCTGAGTGGCGGGAGTGCTCCTTCGGAGGCTCCCGCTGCTCAGGTGGGGGGAAATGGTGCCTATGGGGAAAACATCGCGATTTTTCCCCATAGGCACTTCGTAATGCGATCGCAAAAGCGATGGCAAAAATGCCATCGCTATGCGAATTCGTTGTTAAACGGGGCACTCGTTATACGAGGCACCACTGTACTAGTGAAGAAGCAATGAAATGGCATACCCTTAACAGCATTCTCACTCATAAGGTTCAGTGTCCACAAAAAAACTTACATTTTGATATGTTATTCATAATTCTGCCAAATTATTATTATTATTATTATTATTATTATTATTATTATTATTATTATTATTATTATTATTATTATTATTATTATTATTATTATTATTATTATTATTATTATTATTATTATTCCACACTTCTCCCGACAAGGGACCCAAAGCAGCTGACAACATTAAAACTCACAGTTTAAAAACACAATTAGTTAAATAGACCTAGAGTGGTCTAGTATGACCAGATAGGTGGGATAGAAATAAATAAATAAATAAATAAATAAATAAATAAACAAACAAACAAACAAACAAATAAATAAATAAATAAATAAATAAATAAAAGAAAAATTAAACAATATATGATTTAAAATTAAATTAAAAGATTAAAACATTAAAACATGGAAAAGATTAAAATTATTTGCTAAAATAGGGTTCAGGGATTCAGTTGTAATTGTTAAAAGCCTGCCTGAAGAGATGGGTCTTTAAATAAGTTAAAGACACTCCTAGATAAAGTACATCAGTAATTTTTATCCCTTCCCACCCCCACCCACCCACCCACCCCCCAAAAAAAGGAAGGAAGGAAGTGCCTACTCAAGAATAGGAGGAAAATGCACCAACTTTAAACATTTTTAACTGGCTGGATCTTCGATAATCTTTAGTGGATTGTTTTGAATTTTGACAAATTTGTAGACATCATCAATTAGTTTAGAGATGTGAAATCACACCTTACTAGACAAAAAAAAATAGACTTTTGAAGCTTAAATTGGTAAAAATCTTTTGTGACTAACTAAATGAGAATCTATCTGCCCCTTTTAGTGGCCTAATTTTCTACACACTGAAGGATACAAAATGTGCCCTTGTTTGTCATATTTGCCTATAGGAAACAATTCTCTCCCTATTCTGTCCCAATGGTAGCTTCTTGTACACAATGCAGGTCACATAGCAGGACAACGAAGCACTGAGTCACAGCCATGTCTTTCAGAGCATAATTTCTTATGATCCAGACAGTCAAAGGAAATGTTTAAATATTCAAAATATGTATGCAATTTTTTTTGCATCCTCTTCAGTTAGTATATTTCCAAGTACCACTTGTATAAGCAAGGAATGGTTGTGGGTTTCCTAAAATCTGCATTTTATTAATTTATCTCCCCTTTTTTTGGTATATGAACAGCAATAAAGAAACAGCATTACATGTTGAAATACACTGTCGGATTACAAACACAGCAATTTTTCTCTAGAATTTAACCAGGTAAAGCAAGTGAAAGGTACCTTATAATTAATCTGATTCTGAGGAATGACATTATAGTAAATCATCCAGATATCAAACAGAAAATACTGATCCCTTGTGACTACCTGATTTTATAGTGAACTGTTGCTTTCTGCTGATCTTGATGGTAAATCTTGGCTCTGAGGCTTACTGACCTATTTAGCAAAAAGGTCAGTTGTCTCTCGGATGTCAGTTTTTCCTCTTCAACTCCTGCTATGCTACAGTAATAAACTAATGAACCTTCTTTCTCCATGGAGTGCTGCTTACTTTATGAAGCCTAAGAAAATCCATCAACACAGAAATTATTTGGATATAAATGCAAGTGGCTTAACTCTTTCAAACCAGTATTTAATTAAACCTTTCCTTTGCACATGCATTATTTGTGCCAAAACTGATTTCGTACAAGCCAGAATAAACAAACAAACAAACAAACAAAAACTACAGGTTCATATTACCTGAGACATTTCATAATACCCCTCACTTTTCATAAATATTTTAGTAATCTATTCATGTGACAACAATGAAGAATGACACTTGGTAAAGCAGTGAGTATACAGTTTGTATAACAGTGTAAATGTGCTGTCCCTTCAAAATAACGCAACACACAGCCATTAAAGTCTAAACCGCTGGCAACAAAAGTGAGTACTGTATCAAATGACCGAAATCCCCATGGTTTCTGATTCAACTACTTATGTTAATAATCTCTTTGAATTTCAGGGATCCTATTCGATATTTTTGTATGTGAAAGGAATCATGGAAGTAGTGCCTAACTGACAAAGAGTTGATCACATGTTGGTGACCTGTCTGATTATGTACCTGGCACATGCCCAATGCCTTGTAAATCAGCTGAAGTTAGACACAGCTATGTCCATGATTTCTCTTTCGTGGATATAAATATTTAATAGCATTGCAGCCAATTCATCTTCTTGTAGGGCTCAGCAATGAATTTGCAGAAAACAGTTTAGCTGTCCTTTTATCATCTATGTTAGAAAAAATGGACCAACTGGCATTATACTATAGAAAACAGTAATGCCATAGTAATTTATCACATAACCTTATGACATGGTTAGTGTAACTTTCTTGATATAGATCTCAGAACTTTCTTCATGCCTTCCTCTATCCCACATTAATTGCCTTCAGAAAAGAATTATACTGATGGATTGATATCTTACTTTTGCCAGTTCAAATCATAAGAGGAGGGAACCCCAAATAAGGTTGAAAACTCAAAGGCACGAGAAAATTATATTGTGTGTAAAGGAAGCTGACACATCAAAGGGAAGGAAGCAAGGCAGCCACTGAAAATAACAAGCTTCCCTCTTACACTGCTGCACCTCTGTCATCTGCAGAAGCTCCTCCATCATGGAAGCTAAGTTCCCCTCTATAATGAAGAGGCTCCTTTCAAATCACAATAGAGATATGGAAAGAAAGCTTGTGAGTTTCAGAGCTTTCATTGCTGGAAAGTAGATAACATGCAGGTGGCTTTGAAATTTTATTTTGTGATCAGACAGCTAGTCACATTTGAGCATGAAAAAAGGGCAGTATACATGTGTCATTCCTCTTCTACAATGCACACCTATATGTGCGACTGTTGTTAAATATATGTATATGTAGATATTATTCCAAAAACTAATAATATGCAGAAATAAAAAGTCAGATTTCACAGATTTCTAGCAGAAATCAACAACTGTTTATTCTATTGGGATTCAACTCTTGATTTTCTGCCTGAGATACATTAACCAATTCAATTCTTTTAAAAAACCCTCCGGTTTCTGAACATGGGATAATGTGCTTGTGTACTCTTGTGTGTACCCTCACTTTGTGAATGGTAGCGGTTCTGGGGGGTTCCTGTTCAACACCCTGACCTTGTCCTGTGGAATGTATCAGGGTTCTAAGATTCCCCATACTCATATATACATGAAAAACCTGAAAGAGGATGTCCAAAATTTTGCCTTCAGGCCTCATTTAATCTAAAGTAAGCACTGGAAGTCAGGAGGGCCTGGTGTGCTCTGGTCCATGGCGTCACAAAGAGTCAGACACTACTTAATAACTAGACAACAACAAGCCTTTTTTAGAAAGTGGACATGACCAGCCCATTGCTTCCTATTTCTGAGTAGCCGGGGGGCATATATTGCATTTAAATGGCAAATGGTTCTCCCATGATATCTGGGAGACACAAAAAATATTAGAGACCATAGTGCAGACAAATATCAGGTGTAGGCAGTTGGGAAACAAGGGTTCCCACCCCCTCAGAGGTTGCCTGTTCTGTTATAAAACATATTCTATAAATCAGAAATTTTGTGTTTCTTAAGGATACCCATAAGAAGATACCATTCATCTTTCTTTGGATTAACCATCAACTACTTCTTTCCAGGGATCATGTGATTTAAAATCTCCTCAGAAGTGCTAGATGTCAATAATTTTTGAGATCTTTCAAGGCCACGTCATTGGCACAAAGATTAATTTTATATTTCTTAGCTAGTTCAGGAGTGGGAATATCTGAGTTATATATACCTGTAAATTTCTACCACCGGCTATGCATGGTGCGGATTCTTAGAGCTGGAGTCAAAACATTTTACTCAATTAATCTGATGTTCATGCAAATAAAGATTACCGAATTGAATTGAAAAAATACTGCTGTTTTTCACACTGAATTTTTAAATTGGTGAAACAGAAATATGACTGCTGATTGTGTTTTTATTAGTAGAATTTCAACTGTCTAAGAGAGTACTACATATTCTATGGTGAAATTGGCGGTGGGGGGAGATAGGGATGATGCTATGAAAAAATCCTGTGGATCCAAGAACTGATGGATAGCTCAGTGGTTTAGGTTTCTGGACTGTGAAGCCAGAAGTTGGGAGTTCAATTTCCCACTGTGCCTCCTTGTCACAAACTGGACTTGATGATCCATAGGGTCCCTTCTGGTTCTGCAGTTCTAAGGTTGGTACTGATATTGCTATTGCTATTGCTATCGTCTGTGCCTTGGATCAGTGTTTTTGCACCACTGCAAAACCATGCGGTCAGGCACCCATGATTTCTGTGTAATACTGTATGGGATACCATTACAGTCTCAAGAGACCATTACCATAGTCTCTCGAGACTGAAGGGTGCCTAATCTAATGTATGGGAACAAATGGGGGCCTATGTCTGGACAGTGGTTTGAGAATGATCCTACATAAAAATCATGCGGATCCATGAGGATCCATGCATCAGATCCATGTTTTTACACCACTGCAAAGCCATGAGCTAAATGACCCATGATTTCTGTGGTAGTCTGTGGGTACAAATAGGATCTATGATCTCACATTGGTTTAGGAAGAATAACATCTAAAAATCAATCAATCATGTGGCTCCATAAACATAGGAGTAAACTAAGTAATCTACATATTTGTGAAGGCTTTCATGGCTGGGATCTATTGGCTGTTGTGGGTTTTTTGGGCTCTTTGGCCATGTTCTGAAGGTTGTTCTTCCTAATGTTTCGCCAGTCTCTTTGGCTGGCATCTTCGGAGGACAGCACTCTGTGCTCTGGTGCAGTTTGTTTGGGAGTTGAGTCTTTACGGCTGTGAGATCAGCTTTTGTCCTTTTCAGGAAATGGGCGATTATGGTGATCAGTGTGTTTTCGTTGTGGATGTATTGTTGTGATAAGGAGGAGAGATTATCTGTCACTGCGATTGATGGGTGTTGTTAGCTTGTCTTTTGTGTATAGTGATCACCGGTCCTTGTGGCTGAGTAGAGTTTGTTGAACTTTTGCATGCTGTATTTTTCAATGCTGGGAGCCATAATAAAAGCTTTCCTTGAATAGCCATTCTTATCAACCAGAAAGTCCCCCAAACATTCGAAAATCCCTTTCTGGGATTGTATGTCTTTACTGGTCCCTGTAAGGCTTATTACTCAGTCAAAATTAGTTGTTGCCAACAGTTCCACTTGCTCCATTCACCAGGGAATGGAAACCAATGTTTATCCAATATGATTTTTGCCTTGGGGCCTTTCCCCTTCCCTGAATTTGAAAAGTGTAATAAACAAAAGAATGGAATAAAAACTAGAATTAAAGGAGAAATCTAGAACTCCATTTCACTTGTCTGGGACATCCAAAGGTAAGTTATACATACAGGTTGCTTCCTAAGGTCTGGATTAAACTAGACTAATAACATGAATAGTGGTAATGGACTAGTAATAATATAGGTGGACAGGGACTTAGAATCACAGGCTTCTTTAATGTTTTAGGATGTCTTATGAATCAACCTGCAACACTAAGTTGAGAATTATTCACCATGAATCTATTCCCCCACAAATTATTACTCAGACATGTTATTGTTTTCAGTTATGTGGAATGGAGCAGACAGAAACAATTCAACACGTCCTCTGGGTGGTGCACATTTTACAAGGATGTACATGAAGAACTTGTTTCCCCTCTGATTGGCCAATTTCTCAGATGTACAGAGCAACAATGTATGCATGTGCTGCTGTCTTGACTCCAATCCCATTTTTACACATAGGATTGTCAAATGTCTTACTGCTGCAATAGGCATTAGGAAAAGGACCCTAAAAGCGGATGAGCCTCTGTAGTTAGAGCATGGTTTGCCAGAAATTCTGGGATTGTTTTAGGGGAGATGTTCTGATGCTGTTGCTGTTCACCTCAGAACCGAGTATTTGCATTTGATCCCAATATTTTTGTATACCTCTGTACAGTGGTGCCTCGCTTAACGATGTTAATTGGTTCCATAAAAAAATCGTTATGTGAAAACATCGTTAAGTGAAACACCATTTCCCATAGGAATGCATTGAAAACCAGTTAATCCGTTCCAATTGGAATAGATTAATGCTTGCAATCATTTGCCCACCTCCTGAAACCTATGCAAACTTAATTTGGTGTTGTTCTGAGTCGTCCTTAATTTTTGGTGTTTTTTTCTCTCTCTCATTGAAAAGCATTGGACCGTCCATCCAATGCTTTTCAATGAGAGAGAGAAAAAATCACCAAAAACTAACGAAGACTCAGAACAACACCAAATTAAGTTTGCATAGGTTTCAGGAGGTGGGCTAATGATTGCAAGCATTTAAAATAGGCTTCAAACAGTTTAAGACACTTTTACAGGAGCGAAAAGGGAGATCGGAAAGAGCTTTAAAAGGGAAACAGAGATCAAAGAGCCCTTTCCGATCTCCCTTTTCCCTCCTGTAAAAGTGTCTTAAACTGTTTGAAGCCTGTTTTAAATGCTTGCAATCATTAGCCCACCTCCTGAAACCTACGCAAACTTAATTTGGTGTTGTTCTGAGTAGTTGTTAATTTTTGGTGATTTTTGTTTTTCCCTCATTGAACTCTATTGAACTGTCCGTCCAATGCATTTAAGTGAGAGAGAAAACAAAAAATCACCATAAATTAACGACGACTCAGAACAACACCAAATTAAGTTTGCATAGGGTTCAGGAGGTGGGCTAACGATTGCAAGCATTTAAAACAGGTTTCTAACAGTTTAAGACACTTTTACAGGAGTGAAAAAGGGACATCGTTAAGTGAAATTCCCCCATAGAGAACATCGTTAAACGATGGGGGAAATTCCTCAAAGAAACCCATCGCTGTGTGAATTCATCGTTGTATGAAGCAATCGTTGTGCGAGGCACCACTGTATATTTATATATTTTGATGTTTTATTTGTGGCTGGCCTTTGATTGTAATAAAGTTTTATCTGTCTATCAGTTACAAACATTCCTGACAAAAGGAAATATTTTACATATATATTCTTTCCCCTGTTTGTTAATGGCAATTCTGGAAGTGATTTAAGAAATGATGCAGTAAATATTTTTTATCTTCTATCCCTGCTAGACTTGGCAAAACAATAGCATTTAAGGAATATTTTGAAAGTCTACTTGCTGCAGATGGATTGGGATGAGAACAGAATCTTGCAGACTGATAAGTAGCATCTGTATTTCCTGCAGATCAGACGTTTTATACCCTTAAGACTCAAATAAAAGTGTCTTAGGTACAGTACTCTCTTGTTTCTATCTACACTTTTTTTTATTTATTCAAAATATTTTACTCCACCTTTCTCCTTAAAAAGAAACCAAGGCACTATAAAAGTTAAAAAACAGTAAGCATACAATTATAAAGAAAATTAAATAAATGTTATATTAAAAACAGTAAATAAAATCAATACTAAAAGCACATTTAAAAGCAAGAAGGCTCAACAATCCATTTTTCAAAAAAAAAAAAAAAAACACACACACACACACACACAAAACAGGCAGCCAATCACTAAGGGTAAGCCTGCCTGAAGAGGAAGGGTTTTGTCTGCTTGCAGAAAGACACAACAATTTAATATGAGGTATATGTGTGTGCATAATATACACTGTACGCCAGCATTTATTGATGGAATATACCTGAATGTTGTCTATATAAAAATTGGAATTCAGAAACAATATACAATCATGTCTGTATCTTTAACTAAAAAACAAAATGTGCTTCAGCTTTTGTTTCATGGGCAAGTTTATATTTATTAAAATAATTCGTTTCTGCTCCAAAAGGATTTGGTTGCTGTTGAACTGAAATAGGTATAAAATCAAATTCATTGCAAACACATACTGTATGGATAGAAATATTCCCATTAAACTTCTGAATAAAATCTGTGCTGCATGCACAGTAACCATGTCCCTTCACCTCTAGCAAAATGTACATTCCTCCTTCCATAAAATCTGTGTCTCCTGCTTCTGTCCAGCAAGCACTTTATCACAGTATCTTAAACTGGCAAATGTATATCATGCCACCAAGGTGATCTAAAATAAGAGGCAACATGAAAAGAAAGCAATTTTATATTATGTCCTTGCCTTATGGTGTTCCAAATAGAATGACTCCACAGCCTGATGTACTTAACTCAGTCTTTGAAAGTGGCACACTCAGACCCCAGAAGGTTATCTTGCAAAAAATAACAAACCAGTCCAAATTTGCTTTTTTAAAGTCACTGGCTAAAATCCTGCTGGTGTGAATTTACTCTGCATAATTCAGATTATGCCATCTTGTTAAATTAAAAACTTCCTATCCCCCGGTTCAGGTCCCAATCTCCCTAGAGATCCCTTTTGCCCTTGGGAAGCCTTGGGGAGCTTTGGGACAAGGGGTGTGTTGGTATCACAGCTGACTCAATGATTAGTGTGGCCATCCAATGACTCACCATAAGATTTTTTGTGAAGGGCCAGTTCAAACTATTTATAAAATCGGTAAAGAGATGCGCATTACTTTCTGTGAAGAACATCTGAATAACGCAAATCATCTGTCTATCTATTTATTCTCAGAGAGCAACATGCTGTACAGAACCTGACAAGTTATGAGAAAGGCCCAGAAATATGGGGCACACAATTCAATGGGACTTATTTTCAATAGTCTGTATACAATTTCAGCTTTCATTGTACATTTTTTTTAAAAATCAATTTCTCTCTTCTTTCTTCCTTAAAGCTCATTTGCCTCACTTTCCTTTCCTCTCAGGCTTCTACTGTGCATCATGTTCTTCACCTTCCCCAGTGAACAAACACAAAGAGCTCAAAGACACCTCTGCATTTGTTTTTAAATACTGAGAGAAAAGTATCCTTAACATGTTTGTGGTACCCAGTTACTCAGTTCTTGTCTTGACACACCTTTCCCTTTCTGTGTAGATAAACAGTATTAGGAGGATTATTAATTTTTTCCCTCTGTGGCTATCTTTTCACACTGTTATTATGCTAGCAAATAAGAAAGTGTATGTCATGTGCCATCAAGTCGAAAAAAAATTAAGTATGCCTACTAGGGCTTTTAAGACAAGTGAAATATTTAAGAAGTGGTTTTACGAATCCCACCCAACCAGTGAGTTTCCATGGCTATTCGGATTTGTGCCCATATACCCTGAATTCTAGTCCATCACTCTATCCTGATCTCATCTTTGAAAACAGGTATTCTGTTATACTCCCCTTCATGGACTGCTGCCTTGTTGTGGTGAAGGGGCTTGAGTAACGCAGGGAAACTATGGGCTATGCCATGCAGGGACACCTAAGACTAACAGATCATAGTGGAGAGTTCTGACTAAACGCAATCCACCTGGAGTAGGAATTGGCAAGCCACTCTAGTACCTTTGCCAAGAATATCCCATGAACAGAAACAAAAGGCTAAAAGATATGATGCTGGAAGATGGGCCACTCAGGTCGGAAGGCGTCCAACATGTTACTGAGGAAGAACGGAGGACAAGTACAAGTAGCTCCAGAGCTAATGAAGTGGTTGGGCCAAAGCCGAAAGGACGCTCAGCTGTGGACGTGCCTGGAAGTGAAAGGACGCTCAGGTGTGGATGCACCGGGAAGTGAAAGGAAAGTCCAATGCTGCAAAGGAAAATACTGCATAGGGATCTGGTATGTTAGATCTATGAACCTTGGGAAGCTGGATGTGGTCAAACAGGAGATGACAAGAATAAACATTGACATCCTGTGCATTAGTGAACTAAAATGGACAGGAATGGACGAATTTAATTCAGATGATTATCATGTCTACTATGGTGGGCAAGAATCCCATAGAAGGAATGGAGTAGCCCTCATAGTCAACAAAAGAGTGGGAAAAGCTGTAATGGGATATAATCTCAAAAATGGTAGAATGATTTCAATACGAATTCAAGGCAGAATTTTCAACAACACAGTAATCCAAGTGTATGCACCAACCACCGATGCTGAAGAGGCTGAACTTGACTAATTTTATGAAGACTTACAACACCTTCTAGAACTGAAACCAAAGAAAGGTGTTCTTCTCATTCTAGGGGACTGGAATGCTAAAGTAGGGACTCAAGAGATAAAGGTACAATAGGTAAGTTTGGCCTTGGAGTTCAAAACGAAGCAGGGCAAAGGCTAATAGAGTTTTGTCAAGAGAACAAGCTGGTCATCACAGTCTTTTCCAATAACACAAGAGGTGACTCTATACATGGAAATCACCAGATGGGCAAAACTGAAATCAGATTGATTACATTCTCTGCAGCCAAAGATGGAGAAGCTCTATACAGTCAGCAAAAACAAGACCTGGAGCTGATTGTGGCTCTGATCATCAGCTTCTCATAGCAAAATTCAAGCTTAAACTGAAGAGAGTAGGAAAAACCACTGGGCTACTCAGGTATAATCTAAACCAAATCCCTTATGAATACACAGTGGAAGTGAAGAACAGATTTAAGGACAGAGAGCCTGAAGGACTTTGGATAGAGACTCGTAACATTGTACAGGAGGCAGCAACAAAAAAATCCCAAAGAAAAGGAAATGCAAGAAAGCCAAGTGGTTGTCCAATGAGGCCTTACAAATAGCAGAGAAGGGAAACAAAATGCAAGGGAGATAGGGGAAGTTACAGAAAACTGAATGCAGACTTCCAAAGAATAGCAAGGAGAGACAAGAGGACCTTCTTAAGTGAACACTGAAAAGAGGAAAATAATAGAAAGGGAAAACCAGAGATCTGTTCAGAAAAATCAGAGATATTAAAGGAACATTTTGTGCAAAGATGGACATGATAAAGGACAAAAATGGGAGGGACCTAACAGAAGCAGACAGTATCAAAAAGAGGTGGCAAGAATGCATAGAGGAATTATAGCGGAAAGATTTTGATATCCTGGACAACCCAGATAGTGTGGTTGCTGACCCTGAGCCACATATCCTGGAGAGTGAAGTCAAGTGGGCCTTAGAAAGCATGGCTAACAACAAGGCCAGTGGAGGTGATGGCATTCCAGTTGAACTATTTAAAATCTTAAAAGATAACGTTGTTAAGGTGCTGCATTCCATACGCGAGCAAGTTTGGAAAACTCAACAATGGCCAGAGGACTGGAAAAGATCAGTCTACATCCCAATCCCAAAGAAGGACAGTGCCAAAGAATGCTCCAACTACCGTACAATTGCACTCATTTCACATGCTAGCAAGGTTATGCTCAAAATCCTCCAAGGTAGGCTTCAGCAGTATGTGGACCAAGAACTCACAGAAGTACAAGCTGGATTTCAAAGGGGCAGAGGAACTCGAGACCAAATTGCTAACATGAGCTGGTTTATGGAGAAAGCCAGAGAGTTCCAGAAAATCATCTACTTCTGCTTCATTGACTACGCAAAAGCCTTTGACTGTGTGGAGCACAGCAAACTATGGCAAGTCCTTAAAAAAAATGGGAGTGCCTGAGAAACCTATACGTGGGACAGGAAGCAACAGTTAGAACAGGATATGGAATAACTGATTGGTTCAAAATTGGGAAAGGAGTACGACAAGGCTGTACAGTGGTGCCTCGCACAGCGGGGTTAATCCGTTCTGGATTAACCCTCGCTGTGTGAAAGCATCATTTAACGGGGCAGGAAAAGCCATTGGAACGCATTAAACATAGTTTAATGCGTTCCAATTGGGCTGAATACTCACCGTTCAGCGATGCTTCCCTATGGCCGGCAGCCATTTTCGCGCCCTCCCCTTGCTTAACGAGGGTGCGAAAACGCATTTTGGGGCTTCCGGCGGCCATTCTGTAGCCGCAGAACAGCTGATCGGCGGGTCGCAAAGCGAAGGTCGGTAAGCGAACTGCTTACCGACCTTCGCTCTGCGATTTTCGCCCATTGGGGCCGTTGCTCTGCGATCGCATTAGCGATCAAAAAAACCTCCCCGTAGAGCGAATTCATCACTCTACGGGGCACTCAATGTGTGAGGCACCACTGTATATTGTCTCCCTGCCACTTGCATTAATGCTTGCCATGCCTGCTTTTCCTTCCCAATTCTTGCTCTCTATATGCTATGCTCCTTTCATCTATCCACCACATGGCAACTCTTTTTCATTCTGGAGATTCTGGATTCTTTCCTTTAGTGCCATCTCAAACTTTATGCAATGGCACTGGTAATGTCTGTGTCCTTCTGAGCTTCTGGGGATGGGTGCATTTTCACTGTGGTGTTTTCTTTTGCACCCTGAGCTGTATTTGTCCATTTCTGGGTTTCTTCTTCGTGGCCTCTCTGACTCACACTGTGGGTGATCCGTACATGCACGGAGCCTCATCAGAATATTGGAGAGCTTTAGCAGCAGCAAAAAGATACATTGGTGCAGACTTCCCCCCCCCCCTCCAAGTATATGTACCTTGGTGCCAAGGCTCTCCCTTTAGTTTCTTTTCAACTGCTGCGTTGAGAGCCTTGATCGATAGCTTTCGTGAATTTTTTGAAAGTTACTTACTCTTTATTATTTTTAAAATTTTCATTATCAATCCTTATTATTTTTTTCCAACAAGTACACTCTGGCCTTAGGTCCGAAGCTCCCCCCCTCCCCCCCCCGGTTCTCAGTTCATGGCCTCCTCAGGCCCGTTCAAATGCTGTGCTGTCTGCGACAACAAAATCCCACTCTCTGATGGCCACACTAAATGCCTTTTTTCCCCTCTGTGAGGTTCATCAAACTTCTTCGTGCCTTCAGTGTAAAAGCTTAAAGCACGGAGTTCTCCACAGTTGCCTTTCTAGGCTCAAACTTTGGCTTTGGGAGTAATCTGCTAAGCCCATGGCTTGATCTTAATGTAAATCCATATCCCATGCAAAAGACATGGATAAAGCCGTCTCCGAGGTGGCAAAACAATATCCTTTGGCTACTCCATCTCATTCTGAACACCAAGAACCTGTCATGGCCCCAACATTGACCACCATGCGGGTGCACAAAGCCAAACAGTCAACATCGAAACCCTCGACATCCAAACCAGCCACCAATGTTTCCTTGGCACCCAAACCTGGTAGAATGGTAGAATATACCAGATGGGCGGGATATAAATAAATAAATAAATAAATAAATAAATAAATAAATAAATAAATAAATAAATCCTCTTTTCCATATGAAATTTCTTTTAAAAAACTTCCACAGTAATGTCCAGTCACCCCACTGTAATTGTCATGTTAATCATCTGCTCTATCAGTGTCTCTAAACTTCTGCTGAGAAAGGTGAGAGCCTCTTGCATTTTGTCACATTTGGGCTCCTTCCAGCCAACCATGTTCCCCCTCAAAAAGGAAGCCATATTCTGCGGGAATGGCTGCACAGGCTGTGGGCCTTGGGCCAGAGTGCCAGATCATTCCCACCCTGTCCTCTGACTCCCTGCTGCCTTTCTGCTGCTGCAATATGCTGCTGCTTCCTTGAACTGCTAGCTTGGAGGATGCCCCTTGGAACCCCATCTTCATCCTCCACCCCAACCATTATTTCCTCAGCCCCCTCCTCAGATAACACACAGCTCTCACTGTGCTGGATAATGACACAGCAACACCACTGCCAAGGCAAATACTTTCAGCATTAGATCCCTAAGGAGACAGCTGTAGGGTGTTCCTTGGATACAGCAGGGGCCTGGACAACTCCACAGATGGGAAATCCACACTGAGGTGCATTTCCTCATGAACAGTCTGGCCAGTTCAATAGGTGTCTGACATGATCCCTAACGCATACATCATCTCCTTTGTGGAGAGCGCACCTAGTGATTCCATGATGGCAAGAGGACCTTTCACCTTCAGCAAAGCTGGTGAAAAAGGCAAGCAATGTCAGCCACCCATGCCAAGTCCCTGGAGTAGGGGAGATGGTGCCTCCATCTCAAGCAGCCCTCCTCCTCACTCTCACAGGATGGACAGAACTGACATGGATGGCAAATGTTGATGCTTCCTGGGAGGCCACCGCCTCTGTTGGGCATGGCTCCTGGAGTGCAGAGGAAATGCCAAGTCTCTCTTAGGTTGGTGGCATGTCAAAAGGAGGTGATTTCCCACCCCCACACACAAACACACACTGACATTCCCACTGGAAGGGCCATGGAGTGTCTGCTGCTGATTTTCCACTGCTCTCCCTGCTGATCCTTGATGTTCTTTCTCCTATGTTCTTTCCCACCCTTCCCTTGAGGCTATCAATAAAAAATGGATTTAGTTCTCCCCCCACTCCCCGGCAACAATCTTTCCTAGGAGAATGGCCCTGAGATTCCCTGTGTAATAACAAGAACAAACAAGCATAACTTTGTTGTACATGACATTTTATTGAGCAAGTTTAAAGGAAAGATGCTTGGAAAATAGTGGTTTCGGCATTGGTATCTTCCCTCAGCAGCATCTTTGTACCTTGGATGAGCAGACAGCAGAAGGACATGTGCAGAACACCCTTGTGTAAGTTGTGCTGCACCTGACACACAGCTGTCTGACCAGCTCATTACCAGGATACATATACAAGGCTCAAGCATGAACTCCCATTGCAATTCTGTGGCTGTGATCATACTTGGTCGAATGGTTTGGAAACAGCACTTGGTAGCACAGCTGCCTGTTCAGGGGGGAGAGAGATAGATGAGAGAGGGACAACAGTGAAAACACCAGCAAAGCATGAAAGGGAGAGGGTGGGAGGCTTTGCTTCTTTTGAAATGACAGTGCAAAGCAAATTGTATTGCTGTGGGGAGTGAGCTGAAGGGGGTGTCAGGAGAACTGACTGGACCCATAGGCTCTGTACTTTTCCAGAAGTATCTTGTGCATGTGCAGGTTTCAGCTTTCTAACAGCAATTTCTCTCCAGTCCTGGAAGACACAGGTAGGAATAGGTGCTTGTTTCTTAGCACAGCTGTTTCATTCTAATTCTCTTCACGGTGTTCTGGTGGAGGCTGAAAGCCCCAATTTTCTTGGTGTTTGTAACTAGCACCTGCATTGCTGGAAAAGTCCACCTGTTAGGACACTAGGTAGAGAGATGTTAGAAAAGAGGCGATCCATGCACATGCGATATTGTTTGTTCTTTGTGCTAAGTGCCCCTGTGGAGTTCTGTGGTGCAAAGTGCATTTCCCACAGTGAGCCATCCTTCTCAAGTGTTTCCTTGTGAGTGCTAAGTGTGCATAGTGTAGAGACAGAGAGGATATCATGCCACACATTTTATTTCCTGTGGGAGGGCTTCCCTGGATGCGGTTTTTATGCTGGTAAGGGTGTTTTATGGTTGGCAGGTAGTTACACTTTATTCTAACTTCAGGCTCTTGACTAAGCATGGCTCACTTAGGAGGTGGGAGGACAGGGACTTAATTATTTTAGGAGCTCCCAATGGGTTTCATCTGCTAGAAAATATTTAGGATTACCCTTACCCTGCCTAATTTATGCTGGCATAAAGGGTGTTGGGTTTGAGTTGAACAGGGTTTGGATTTGGCTTAACTGATCTCCTCCTCCTCTTCATCACCCTTTTGGCTCTTATGCTGGTGGATCTTATGTTGGCAAAAAGCTATGCCAGCAGATCTGGGATCAGCCAGAACCGGCTTTAGGTTGGCACAAGGGCAGTTGTGCCAGCACAAGAGACTTGTGCTCATTCCAAACCCACTACAGTCAAACCCTTGGAGTTTGGATTGGGTCCCTAAAAGCAGTGAGAGTAAGAGAGGAGGAGGAGGAGGAGGAGATTAAAAAATGGGGGAAGTCTTACATGCCACAGAGGCCTGAACCAGGATAACCTGTTTCCATTAACTAACTGGCTTAACCCTCTCTTCTTTAGAACTCTTGTGTCTAATGTTACAACATATCCAGCATATGTGACACCGTTAACTGAGAAGTATTCCAATTACTTACAGTATTTATGATCAACAGCTACTAAAAGCCAATTATCACTGGGCACAATTGGGGCTCTGAGGGAAATTATTTGAATAGATCTCCAATTTAACTTGAAAATCAATGGTATCCTTATAACTATGTATCTTTTCAGTGCTACCATTTAAAAACTATTAAATATATATTCTATGTTATCTCATATACTTGTATACTACTTGCACTTGTATACTACAATATTAATCAGAATGATGGAACAAAATATTGCTGAACTGAGGTTTCAACTTTGAGAAGTCAATTATTAGAATGGACTGAAGATGGTCATCTGATAAAATTGCTCAGTAGTTGAACTTTACATACTTCATTCTTTAAAAATTTGCAAGAGCAAAATAATTATGGTAAAACGAGGAACAGTGAACTGCTGCCCTTGGGTCTGCCCCAGAAGAATGCAGAGCCGATGTCACAAAGCCAATTGGAAACTACCCAAAAGCACTTTCTCAAATATTACAAACACTCGCCATGCCCAAACCATTCACAAAACGTGTCTCTCTTGCTGGCTTCTGACTGTGCTCGACATGCTGCCATAGCTCTCCAACACAAGGACCATCAAAAGGCATGAAGGAAGAAGAAAGAGCAGATAGACACAACTGTGCTTGAATTCCAGGCCTTCTTGCCAAATATATCTTCAGCGCCAATTTGCAATTTCTCATTGTCCAAAACAGGCAGCAGAACAGCAGCCAAGATGAAAACACATCCCACTGAACGAAAGACAAAATGGGAAAGACAACAAGGCATCCTGATGGTGAAACTGGCAGAAGGCCCCAAAGGGAAATAGCGGCTTAACTGAAGGGCAGCAAAAGTCAACAAAGGCAGCCCCAAATATGCCACTGAAGCATCTGACCTCAGTGTTTTCCCATTTTTTCAGCACCAAAAGCTCCTCAGGTATGAAGTGGGTGTACTCTCTTGTCCCATGGACACCTAAGGTGGCCACTGAAATTTTATTTTTCATTTCCCTGACTTTTCCTGACCAACATATGTCAATTTCCCTGACCACCATTCAAATATAACCACCAGTTAAAAAATGAATAGGTCCTGTTGCATTAATGCAAGTCTTAATGAAATGTTCCACTCTACAACTACACAAGTCTCAACTGCAAAAATATTTGTCAAAGCAAGAGATTTAATATCAGCTTCTTTCAACATTAACTGCAGCAACACTTGTTTTGCAATTGCACCAGGAACAAGAAATCACATTTGAAAAGTTTACTTTGCATGGTGCAGAGTAGAAAGTACGATTTAATTGTGATATCCAAAAGAAGCAAAACTCATTTGCAACTCTGTGCTGAGTTTAGCAGGAGACAAAATGTCCATTCCATATACAAGCATGACCCAAAAATACACTTATCTTTATATGTAAGTTAAATGCAGTACTAGTAGGTAGGGATGAAAACAGTTTGATGTTTATAGTTTGTATCTTGCTAAATGTTTAACTAGTCTTGCTTTGCAACTGCTACAGGCAGACTTTGGAAATCATGTAGGAAAAGAGCTCAACACATTAGGCTGATTGCTGGGGCTGGAGCTGAGAAAAAGGTGGAGCTGGGAAAGGGCATCATTAAGTTTTACTTGTATTCTGCTACTTCTCTATTCCAGTTGCCACAAGAACAGATCATGCTCTTGCAGCAGCGGGTCAAAAATCCACTGCTTGAATATATTTTCTATCTCTGACCGATTTCAATTTCCTTGACTTCCCCTGACTTACCAGAAAGTGACAACCCTGACACACCTGGTGCCATTTGCGGAGCCCTCTGGCAGAGGCGCCCAGTGCCCAATGGGTGGGGGAGGGCTGGTGCATGAGGGGAACAGAGCGCCGAAGGGGCCAGCAACTTCTCTTCCTCTGGCAGATGAAAGGGGTTGTGGTGTTGGGGGAGGGGAACAAGACCACTACTTTCCCCAAAAAACTAGCCCACAAGGCTTCCTTCCAGGTACAAAGAGGCAAACAGATTCTAACAGTGTATTTATGAAGGCTTTCACAGCCAGGATCTACTGGTTTTGTGGGTTTTTCGGGCTCTTTGGCCGTGTTCTGAAGGTTGTTCTTCCTAACGTTTCGCCAGTCTCTGTGGCCGGCATCTTCAGAATCAAAGAACATGAGAGAAACTGCAGACTAAAACAAATAGAAAAATATGCAGTAGCTGAACATGCCCTAAAACAAGCTGGACATGAAATTCTATTTCAAAATACTGAAATACAGGACAACACCTGCAATCATTATGTTAGACTGCACAGAGAAGCCATTGAAATCCACAAATACCAGCAGAGCAATTGCGATCGCAAAAACATCGTCATGAAGCGGATTCATTGTAATGCAGGGTAATCGTTAAGTGGGGCACGACTGTACTAATTTTCTACCCCAACAATATTTTACATATTTTCCCTGCCTTTCTTTCTTTAGTCCTTTTCCTTCTCTTTTTGAATTGTAATTTCCTCAAATTTCATCAATTTGCCATTATTATTTTCCCATTCTCTCATCCTATGATCCAGCTGAATCACATTAACCCATGTTGTCTTCTCATCTGCTAATATTATTCTTATTTTTCTTTCTTTGGAGTTCATTTCCCCCAACCAATCTTTTAATCTATGCATGTTTCTTTTTAAATAAATTCTTAAAAAGTCTTTTCTAATTTTATAGAAAGTTCTCTAGTTCAGTCAAACAGGTTAAAGGGGAAATTAAGGGAAAATTATTGTTCTATATTTAGTCCATATTTACTACACTTTTTTCAAAAAGGGATTTTCCAACTCTTTTATATATACAATTCTTATTGTTTTTTCCTAAATATAATGCTGATAGTCTTATTGTTTGGTTTTTACAAAGCTATTAACAGCAACTAAATTTAATTGAGTATTATTTACCTTGCGTTGCCTCTTTTCTCCTATATAAGATATTCAAGCATTTTCAATGAATAAATATAATAAATACATGATTGAATGGATGGATGCATAAAAGGATGAAAACATAATTGAGGAAATGAACAAAATTTTGTAAATAACAGCATGTGTGGCAAAAAAAAAATCACAATGAATGTACAGAAACGCCACAAGTTACAGATACTTTTAATGACACAAGCATTTACCTATGTGCAGGTATCTTACGATTGCCAGCAATCAGGATAACATCACAGAGTTGCTGTTGCTTCAGGTAGCTTTCCATCTTCCTGAAGGTTTGTTCAGCATGGTGTACAGCCTGATAGAATTCCTCAGAACAACTGGAATCCATATCACATTGAGGGGTGAGGGGATGGCCAGCTGCTGCTAACCTGTAAATCACAAATGGAAGGTTTTATTTTTGTTTTGTTTTATATTCCAAAAAAAAGCCATAACATAGTGCTTTCAAGAAGAATTCAAGCAGATATGTTCAAAAGGGCTAAAGAAAGGACTCAGCACAAACTTTTGTACTCTCATTTCACAACTGGTGGAATGAACTAAACCATGTCCAATAGTCAGTATAATACCATTGAGAAATATATCACAGTTTTAATGGTACATTATTTTAATTTAAGAGACAAAATTCAAACATAGGTTATACATTCAATTTAACTTTCCTGTTCTCCATATTATTACTGTTAATGTTATTTTCCCACTTCATATCCAAGGATCTCAGGGTGGTACACAAACAATAAAAGAGCACTAAACAACAATAAAATAAAGTAGTTTAAACCAATGTACAAGGTACAGAATACAATAACAATCAATACTCCAGTCTGGTTACGACCACCATGTTCCAAAAGTTTTGGATAACAGCCATGTTTTGACTTGGTGCTGAAATGAGGCCAAAGTCATGATGTTACAGTAGAAAAGACCCTCTATCTTGGGAAATGTAGTTATGTAATAAGGAGGAGAGAGAGAGAGAGACAGAGAGAGAGAGAGAGAGAAAGTAAGACTAGAATGTGACATTTTCATGACAGAGCATTCTTATCAATAAGAATCTGGCATTAACCAACAGAAGCTGGAAGGTTAACTGTCACATAAATAAATAAAGCAAGTGGCAGCTGGCTGTCTATTGGTTATTTAGGTTGTTAGCTGTCTGTTAGAGAAGACGTCCATTAGTCTGGAAGTTATAAGAAGGGGTAATTATGTTTATCAAGTTCTATCATAACCTCTATCGTGATAAATAAGTCAAGCACAAGTCTATGTAAAAAGTACCAAATGTAAAAGTACTGTTTATGCTATTCTACCTGTTATACAGTAAAAGTTCTTCAACATTTTTAACCAAGACTAGGTGATCATTTATTGTCAACTAGAGAAGGGCACAGACTGGAAAACTGGTAGTTCATGGCACAGAAGTTGGGCGTGCTGCCTCTGAGGATGGCACCCATGGTGGGAGAAGAGGCGGCAGTGGTGATGCAGCAGGAGGAGGAAGAGATGGTGATAGCAGTGGTAGTTCCAAGTTCAAGTTTATTGTATTGGCTAAAAGCTGTCACAATTGTTTAAAAATACAAATATGATCAAGTAAAATCATGATAAAATCACAGACATATAAAATAAGACACCCTTCGTATCCGGGAGTCTCCCACACAATTGATCGTGATGACTCTCATGAAATTAGCACTGATGCTTCTAGCCGTTTTTACAAACAGTGCTTTTTTGTATGTAACATATGGGTCACGATCCAAAAGTAACCTGACCACCTTTTTCTGAGGGCTTTCCTCATGTAGGCCACCCAAAATGTTACCCAGGAACTTTTCTCCAGGATTTTGATAGAGCTGACAATTGAGTAAATAGTGGGCAACAACCTCTATCTCACCTGGCCTTATATGCTTAGGGACATTCATGTACCTGCCGTCTAAGACAGCAGTTAGCATGGTTTGAAAATGAAGTTCTGTGAATGCGGTTCTCAGGAAGGCAAAAGTAAGTGTATGAAAGTATTGTGCCCTTGAGTGGTTTGTTTTCAGCAGATGGCACCAGTGAGGGAAATTTGAAGAGTCTATTATGGCTAAGTCCTGGTTATTATCCAGTTTGCAGATCCAGTCCCTCAACATTCTTTTAACCCCAGGAAAAAAAATTCTGTAGAGAGGGTTTTAGATTTTAGTAGGGTTTGAACTGAAGGTGCCCAGTCACCACTCTTCCACTGCTCTACCATACAGCGTTTAGGTAGATGGTTATTGGACATATTCATCACCCTCTTATAGTAGGAGAATATAGCTAGTGTTGCCCTGGCTTTAATGGGCATCATGTCTGTCTCTGTTCTAGGAAAAACTGCCAGAGTCCCCTGGGGTTGTGTCTCAGAAACTTGTTCTGTCCTACTTCAAGATGGTGTAGGTTGTTCTGATTCATACCCCAGATCTCAATTCCATAAAGCATTTGAGAGATCACCCTCCCTGAAAAGACTTTCAAAGCTGGGGTTACTAGGTTAACCCACCTTTAGAATGGAAAAATTTGGCCAGAGTGGGGCTAGATTTCTGAATCAATATTTTGGTGCTCTGGATCTGGGATTTCCAGCAGTTTTTCTCATCAGAATGCACTCCTAGGTACTTAAAGGTCTGGACTTGTTCTATTTTATTTTCACCTATAGTCCAGCTGAATTTGGGGGAATGCTTTCCAAAAATCATCTCTTTAGATTTTGTGTAATTTATATTTAGTTACTCTAGGTGGCTGAACTCTTGGAGCATATTTAAGCTTCTCTTCAGTCCCTTTTTGTTCATAGATAGTAATACAATGTCATCAGCATATATATGACTTGCAACCTTATAATTCCCAATTGGGGGGAAATGATCTGAATGGTTTAAAGCTGTTACAATATTATAAAAATAAAAGTTAAAAAGTAGGGGTGCAAGTAAGCATCCTTGTTTTACCCCTTTGTTAGTATGAATTTCCTCTCTCAGCCTTCTGTCTGTGCTAATCCTTACCTTCAACGTTATGTTGGAATATAGTTCTTGTATTAGGGTTAGGAGTCTCTTATCAATGTTGGTCTCTGTGAGCTTGTCCCACAGGCAGTTTCTGGTGATTGTGTCAAATGAAGAAGAAAAGTCAATAAAAGCTGTGAACAGCCATTTGAATAGCCTGGTGGTATATTTGCATACAAGATAATGTAGCATGTAGATTTGATCTACTGTTCAGTGGCCCTTTCTAAAACCTGCTTGTTCCTGATGAAGGATGTTATTTTCCTCCATCCATTTAGCCAGCTTCTGAAAAAGAAGGTGGGTATAGAGTGTGGAATTGATATCCAGTAAGCTGATTGGGCGATCGTTCTGGGGGATGGATTTATTGCCTTTTTTACAAATTAGGAAAATTACGCTCTGTCTCCACCCCTCAGGGAAAATTCCTGTAGCATTAATGTGAGAGAAGAGTTGTGCTAGGACTGGGGCCCACAATTCTGGGTTGTTTTTATACACTTCTGGCTGGATCATGTCCTCGCGAGGTGCTTTGTCTGTTGCTAGAGCGTCAATAAGTTTACACACTTCCTGTTCTGATACTGGGGCCATTTGGGTATGGAAATTAGTAGGGTCTGGGGGGTTCTCACTTTTTTATGGCCCAATATCTGCATCACTATTGAAAATAGTTCGAAAGTGGTGGCACCAGGCATTTGCCATGATGCAAGCATTTGGTGCAGGATTGGGACCTATATCCATGGATGAGACCATACTCCAGAATTTTTGCTCTTTCCTTTCCAGCACAGCCTGCCTTAGTTCCTCCCATTGAGCTGACATAAATGCATGTTTCTTTTGTTTTAAAAGTTCCTTATATTTTGAGCTTTTAGTGAGCTAGTGGTAGGAGTAGTTAGGCCAAGGCAAGGGAGGCAGTGTAAAAGGTGTGGGAGACACCTCGTTTTGCTAAAGCAAGCAAAATGCCAAAGGGAAAAAAAGTTTGGTGTTTTGTTTTGCTTCAACAAAAAGGATCACCAAACTGGATTGTGGAACGAACTACAAACTAGCCCAGTTTGTTGGGTGTTTTAGTTCAGTTTTTTTTTTTCCTTCCCCTTGATTTTAAGCAAATCTGCCTTTTAAAGATTACACTTGAGGACATCTCATCCAACTCAACTTCGGAAAGCCAAGTCTTAGGTAGCTAATTACTTGACAGATCCACCAAATAATCACACTTATTTCCTTGGAATATTTATATCCAGCCTTATAACATGGTATCTTAGGATAGGGCAAAACAAGAACAATATAAAACAATTTAAATAGCTTAAAGCATACAATTCATTGTTACAATTTATACTCTCTATTAAACCATACACATTACAAAACTTCACATCTCAAGATTAGCTCCTTAAACTCAAGGAGGTTAGATTAATAGTAATGTTTTAACTGGGCATCAAAATGAAAATGTATCAATCAAGCCTCCAGACCATTCCATAACTAAGGTATTACAGCAGGGAATGCCTCCTGCATCTCCACACAGTGTATTCTTCTCTGTGGTGCAACACAGATGAAGCTCCACCCAACATATGTTAATAATTAGGCAATTACATATAGAGAGAGGAACTATCTCAGATATTGAGCTCCCAAAACAATATACAGTGGTGCCTCGCATAACGAGCACACTGTTTAACGATGAATCTGCATAGCGATGCAGATTTTGCGATCGCTAATGTGATCGCATACCGATGTTTTATAGCATTGCAATGGGGGAACAGCTGTTCGGTGGTTCCAAAATGGCCGCCGGAACACCCAAAATGGCCACTGGAACACCCAAAATGGCAGCCGGAACATGGGGAAACAGCACAGAACGGTGAGTTTTGGGTCCATTTGGGCTTTTCCGTTCCATTTAGCGATGTTTCCCCATAGCGAAGGTTAATCCGGAATGGATTAACCTCGCTATGCGGGGCACCACTGTACATTGTCATGAGCCATCAAACTGCTTCCAATTTATACTGGCCATTACACAATATTCAAGGTATACAAGACGTTCAATGAGTAGATTATTGCCATTGCCCAGTGATTTTCCACAGACAAGCAGGGATTTGAATCCAGGTCTTTTAACCTGACAAGCGTTTTCACTACACCATGCCAGCTCTCCTCAACTATTCAATGTTTTGTAAATCTACTTGTCTACTTGTAACTGCCTGCAGATCCTCTGTAAAATGAGAAGAATTATATAGACTCCAAAATATGAACATACATACCTGGGATAATCATATCAAAAGCCCTTTCCATTGTGCTATTCTACAGAAAAAAAATCAATTTTTCAAAAAACCTGCAGTCTATGAATGTGAGATATTGTACTTCTGTACCAGTGATTCAAAAAGTCAAAATATTGTGTCCACACTGCCAGCAGGAAAAAAATGCCAACCTTTACATAACAAAGGGTAGCCTGAATGTTGACAACACCAGTGGCATATCTTTACCACCAGATGAAACTATTTATTTGGCTTTAATTTGGCTTAAATTGACTATTCCTGGTGTGTTAACTAAATTCCTAATCTCAGCTCTGTTAGAGACAGGCCATATTAATTGGGCAGCCTTCCCTCCCCCAGCTAAAGAGAAACTCTGAGTTTCCAAAAGGCAGAAAGGGAGAAGGGGTGGGGAGGTGCAATTTTCTGTTTTAAGAGATGGGCCATAAATTGCCAGCTGAGAAGAGCTTGAAATCAACATGCATGGTGCAGCTATTTCTACCTAAGATTCTTACCTTGTCTCTACACCATCAATGATGTATTTTGGACATTAAAAACAGCACTTTGGGAACTGCCCACAAGAACTTGATGTACAGCCTTGAAGATGATCTATCATCAAAATCTTGTTATTTGTTTTTGGGGGGCGTTTTTGTTTTATATTTTTAATGGTCAGTTAAAGGTATCGCCTGCTCCTGCATTTTATCCAAAAGATTTCTGTCCTTGGATCTTTCTCCTTCCCTAGGTCTGGAAAAAACTTCCTTAACTGGTAAATATCCTTAACCATACAACTGGTGTAGACATGTTGGATTGTATCTAAGAAGGAACTAAACATTATTATGTCTTAAAAGAAAGCATTACAATGCATGTCAAACAAAAAAAGGGTTAACACAAGGTAAAAAAATCACAGAGCAAAGTCTCTGAGCACCAAAAATGCAAGAGTACTACAAGAAACAATAGACAAAAATACAGGCAGTTTTTGGTCATTAGCTGATCCAAACAGAAATATGATGACTCATTACAGATTCTACTCACAGTAATTACTGGGGTCTCATTTCCCATATCACGTCTCCCACACGGCCAACCAGGGAGAGAGGAAAAACTAAAGGAGAGAATGGTAGTTCTCCAAGATTTTGATTATGAGTGGGAGTGGAGAAAGAGAGAGAGACTGTAGAATTAAAGTTAAGCAAGAACGAAACATACTGATTATTTTAGAAAAGTGTGTTTATTTTCCCTTCTGAACAGCAATGCAATGTTAAATTTTGACTTGGGACTGAATAAACCATATGCGTAAGCTTGCTTGAAAAAAGAGAAATAAGTTTTCCTAACAACTAGATGAACTCTGTTTAGAGAGTTTGTTGAGGGAGATATATTGTCCAAAACTGAATTTGTGTCTGAACTGCCTGTCATATAATATGTTTGGAAATCCATGTGGCAAAGCATCTTGTCAGTTATTAAACTTAAAAGACAAGTACTTACAGTCTGAAAAATGACAGAGAGAAAAAAAAATCAAAGTTCAATGTGGAATTGTCTACATAGATGTTTTTCTTCTTATTGAATTACATGTACATAAAAACTGTACATGTAATTCAATACATCTATTCACTGGTTCATAAATGGAAGTTAAACACCAACCTATTCTTCACCCCATCCCCTAACTCCATCCATGACTCCAAAACTGCAAAGGAGTCAGTGAGTGTATAAGTACTGTCAGAACATTGAGAATTTTACAGGCCTGAACAGGTCAAGACAGTAGAAGTAATGAGCTGCCATAGTGTTAACCTCTACAGACTCAGAAGTGCTGAGTCACAGTGACTTTGAAGAGGTGTGTCTGAGGATGATGCAACACCTGTCCTGTTTGGACAAAAGCATCTACATGTATGTATATAAGTGTACTGTGTGTATATGATGTAACTTTCTCTATTCTCCTACTTTCTCCTCTGTCCGTTACTTTGCCTCTGCTTGTGTTGTTGCCATGCTGAAGGACTGCTGCTCTGTATATTTGTACATATTGTAAATACACGTGTCTTGAAGAAGAGTGTGTGTGTGTTATTTCCTTCATCAGGACTCTGCTAAATACCAGTTGGAGCTGACAGCGGTCATGGGCCCAGCAAAGTACACTGCGCAAGCCGCCTGAAGTGAAGAATCGCTGGTGAGCACCCGTGGGTGCTATATTAAAAAATGAAGGAAGAGAGTGAAGAAGGCAGTTCAGCTGTTGTGAGCCCAGTAGGGGACAGAAAACAAAGAACTGATAGCAGAGCAGACAGAATGGCGTTTAGTGCAACAGGCTTGGGAGGCTTTCCATTAACAAGGCTGAATGACAGCAATTATCAGATGTGGTCTGTCAAAGCCGAAATGCTGCTGAGGAGAGAAGATCTATGGCAGATTGTAAATGACCCCCCAGCACAGTTTGATGAACAACAAGAGCGGGAAAATGAAAGAGCTTTGAGTACTTTGGTACTTTGTTTAGAAGATAACCAACTGATTCATATCCGAGGTTTAGCTACAGTGAAGGCAGTTTGAGACCGTCTTTAAAATATTTACGTCAGAGAAACAGCAGGAACGAAAGTATCTTTGACAAGAAGGCTCTACAGATGTAGGTTGCTACCTGGTGAGAGCGTGTCAAAACATTTGCAGACAATGAAAGGACTTTTCAATGAGCTGGAGCAAAGGAATGTGTTGTTTACAGAGCAACATAAAGATTACGTGATATTGAGCAGTTTATCAAGTGAGTACGACATGCTGGTGGCAAGCCTAGACTCATTAACTGATGCACAACTGACCTTAGAGTATCCGATGAACTGTTTGCTGCAAGAAGAGCAATGTAAAAATGAAAGGTCCGACAGTGAAGTGAAATACGACAGCCCAAGAGGTGACCGGGATGGCTGGAGACGAAGTACAGACAACAGCATAAAGCACAGAGCGCCTGCTTCAAGAGAGAGAGCAGAATGGATGTGCGATGGCTCTGAGGTGCTGCTTCAGCTGTGGATCTCAGCAACATTTGTTAAAACAAGCCAGAAGCAGAAAACAAGGAGAGACAGTTTCCAGAAGCAGAGATGGAAAAGAAACAGTTTGCAGAGGCACCGACGAACAGAGAAAAGGGAGGATTTCTCTTGTGAAGTCAACAAGAGATAAAGCCTCCAAGATTGTCCAGCAAGCTTGCTGGATTATTGACAGTGGAGCAGTGACTCATTTGACTAATGATTTGTTTTCTTTTCTAGGTAAATCGGAGCAGAAGAGTGTCAGCCTGGCAAACGGAGAAAAGACAGAAGTTTCTGGTGAGAGGAGAGTTTTTGTACCAAGTTTAAACAAAGAGCATGAAAATGTGCTTCTTGTTCCCCAGCTTGATCGTAATATTTTAAGTGTTTCTGCTTTGGATAAGCAAGGTTTTACAGTTATATTTGATAAGGGTGAATGTAAAATTAAGAAAAAGAACCGTGTTTTTGCAAGGGCAAAACAAGAGGACAGTTTGTACATTTTGAGAAACAAAACACAAAGATACACACACATTGTTGGGAGAAACACACCACAGCATAATAATTGTGCACACTTATTACACAGACGGCTTGGGCATGTAAATTTTAGAACACTCCAAAAAATGGAAACCATAGGAAGAGGTGTTCAATTAAAAGAGTGTCAAAATTATCTAGACTGTGATGTGTGTAAGCTGGTAAAATCACAGGTGGCCCCTAAAGGAAAAATAAGCACTAGACAAACTAAAAGGCCTTTTGAATTGGTCCACACAGACTTAATAGGACCATTTGCACCTTCTTTAGGAGGGGAAAGATATGTACTAGTGCTAGTTGATGATTATTCTAGATATTCTTTTTGTTATTTGTTGAAATCAAAAACAGAAGTGTTTAACTGTTTTAAAAGCTGGGTGAAATTTGTTGAAAGACGTTTTGACCACAAGGTGGCACAATTGCAAACAGGTAGAGGTTCTGAATTTTTGTGCAATAAATTTCATAATTGGTTAAAACAAATTGGAATAAGTCACAGAAAAAGCAGCCCTTATTCACCTTTTCAGAATGGTGTGGCTGAGAGAAGGAATGGTGTACACCAGACCATGAAGGATGCCTTATTAGCGGAAGCTAATAACAGCCATGGTTTTGGAGGCAATCTTTGTTGACATTGAATTATATTATTAACAGAATTTGGTCATCAACAATAGACCAGACGCCCTACTACATGCTATATGGCAAGGAGCCATCATTAAAACACATGAGACTTTTTGGATGTAGTGCGTGGGTACATGTTCCAAAACAATTAAGAAGGAAAGGCAAAGCTAAAGCAAAGAAAATGAAATTTCTTGGCTATGAACCAGGTTCTAAGACATACAAGTTTTTGGATGGAAACAAAAACATTGTATTATCAAGATCAGCAAGCTTTAATGACAAAAGCATCTACATGTATGCATATAAGTGTACTATGTGTATATGCCGTACCTTTCTCTATTCTCCTACCTTTTCCTCTGCTACTTTGCCTCCGCTTGTATTGTTGCCACACCAAAGGACTGCTGCTCTGTATATTTGTACATATCGAAAATACACGTGTCTTGGAAGAAGAGGAGCATGTGTGCATGTTATTTCCTTCATGAGGACTCTGCTAAATACCAGTCTGAGCTGACAAGTATTCTAGATACAGAACCTATACTATATAAATTTCACTTGTGTAGGTACTGTCGATAGGTTTGGATGATTTTGTACAGACTAGAATGACATTAGTAGGCAAAATCCTATTGATACTACAATTCATTTTGCGCTGATAAAGATATAAACAGGATTAATAATAACTAGAAAAACAAGCAGAGTTCTCAGACAAACAAGTAGAGTTCTCATATTTGCCTTGGAGGCAACAGCTTGCATTGCTATCTCATATTCCTCATTGTGAACTCCAACAAGTCACAGATTTCACACAATTTTACTTCCAAAAACCAGAAACACAAAAATGGGAAAGTGTGTGAAGGACTGAATTTTCTGGCTTTTTTAAACTGAAGTTTAGGTATACATAAACTGCTCACAGTTCCCAACAGCAATTTCCCTCAGGTAGAATTACCCAAAAGCACATGATCTGTAATCTGTAATACGGTTGCTGGGGAAGGGCAGGACCAAAAACAGCTGGGATGTTACTGCAGTCTCTTTGTGCCAAAATATTTTGAAGGGCTGTTTTGGAAATAATGAAATGGTGAAGTGCAGTTTTAAGTGAGTGCACACATGGTAAACTAATGTCATTATGCCCTCTCACTATATGCAGACTAGAAAACGTTCAGTTTCCAAACCCTTGCATTACAAACCTGTTGCCTGCATGTTTTCCAAAAGTTGTTCCCTCATCTCTTGAAATAAAAAAGGTGTGTGTGGCTGGAAGTTAACAAAGATTATTACTAAAGATGCACATGAAACAGAAAAAGAATGATTTGTTTTGATTTATGATTATTCAACGTCAGTAAATCACAAATTACAAATTTATGAATTTTTCTGACAAATTGATGAATTGGGTTTTAAATTCAATGTTTTACTTGAAACCCCTATAAAATGGTCTCCCAAGCACCTAGGGACACCAAAATCACACAGAGAAAAAACTTTCCCTAACTCTCCTCTACAAGCTCTCCAAGTTTGGTGAAGTTTGAGATTCAGACATACGAATTATACACCCCCAAAGAGCCTCCCCAGGAAAGTTTCCCCCAGGCACCTAGAGACATCAATATCACAGAGAAGCTTCCTGTGTCTCTCCCCTACAGTCCCTCCATGTTTCACGATGATTAGGTTTCAGACATCAAAGTTATACACCCACAAAGTGGGTCCTCACCGGAAAGTGCCATTTAGTAGCTGGCTTAGGGAAACTCAATTTTCACCAAACTTGGAGTGATTGTAGAGGAGAGTCAGGGAAAGCTTGTCTGTGGTTCTGGTGTCTCTAGGTGCCTGAAGAAAACTTTCCTGGGAGGCCCTCTTTGTGAAAACCGAATCTTCAACAAACATGTAGGGATTGTAGAGAATCCAAGGAAGCCTCCCTGCAATTTTGGTTTCCCTAGGTGCCCGGGGGGCTGTTTTATAACCAAACAAATCAATCAATTAAAAAATCACTAAAAATGTATTCATTTTGTTAGGAGAATTGATTTGTATGAATACAAATTGACAAATTAGCAATTTTTGAATTATTTTGTTGATTTCTTTTTTAAAATTTGTGCCCATCTCTAATTATTACTGGGAACTAAGGTCAAATTTTATCCATATTATGTAAAAGACAGACACATAGTAAAGATCAAGGGTGGGGGATTAACTTATTTGTAATGCAGTGTAAAGTTGAGCCTTATAGTTACCACAGACCATCAGAAAGGCAAATCAGTGGGTGCTCATTCAAGTGAAACCCAAACTCTCATGAGAGCAAAAAGTAAGTAAATTGAGGCTATTCTACTTTGCAAGTATAATGACTGCAACTGACTGGAGAAGTGCTAAGAAAGGGGGGGATACAAAGAGATGATGATCTAACATAAGATACATTCTCAGCAAATGAATACACAGCTTAGTCCAGAAGACCCAAAGAAAACTTATAGGAAAAAAGAACAACCTAAAATGAGGTACTGTTGGTTTGCAAGATCTGAGGAGAGCTACTAATCATAGGACATCTTTAACTCATATAGTCACCATGCACCAGAAGTGACTTGATGTCACATAACAACTTTGGAGTTTATTTCTTTTCTTTTTTTAAAATTACTAAGCAGTTGTATAGTGACAACATTGTTAGAATGGATAATATGATAGGAGACTATGACCAGATATAGGCAGGAAATTCAAATTTCTAACGATAGGTGGTGACAAGGCTGTTTCATTGTACTGTAGCTCTTTCACTTTCAGCAGTTATAGGGTGTGTCGTCATGTTGGAGGCTTGCTTCAGAGAGCTTCTGCTTCTGCTTCTGCGTGTGTGTGTGTGTGTGTGTGTGTGTGTGTGTGTGTGTGTGTGTGTGCAGGGAGGTAAGCTACTCTTTTCTCCTTTTAAAAAACTGTTCTGGGTGGGTTTTGGCTGGGGCGGGTATGTTTCTGTGTTGTGTTGTTAGTGGGTTTCCTGTTTATTTTTGGAGCTGTTTTGCCTCAGCAACGGAAGTGGCTTTGCCTTCTGACCGGGCTTGCCGTGTTCTTTTTATTTATTTATTTTTGGTGATATTTTTCTTCAGTTGAAATTGATTAATCAGTTATCAAAGCATTCCTATGGGAAATGGTGCTTCGACTTACAAACATTTCAACTTATGAACACCATTCCAATACGGATTCAGTTCGTAAGTCAAGGTACCACTGTCATTGTCTTTGAATAATGAACTCGTTTTCTTTGTGATTTGGATCCTAAGTATCTAACTCTTTTTTCTTCTTGAAAGTCTTTTCTATTAGCTTCTGTTTTTTTTTGTTGTTCTCTCATATTTTAACAAGTATTTTTGTTTTCTTTTGGTTTATTTTCATTCTTGCCATATCTCTAATTTTTTTCAGCATCTCCTTCAGATCTTCTATAGAGTCTACTGGATCTTCCAATATAATAACTAAATCATCTGCAAAAGCTTGAAGCTTATAGGTGATGATTTGTGTTTTTATGAGATACTAGAATGGGTTTTGTAGTCATAATATTGTCTTGACAGCATCCATCTTGATTTAAAGTCTGCTCTGTAGTAGGAAAGTTTTTCATGCCGTTTCAGAGAAGCTTCGCTCTCTGGTTATCTTGTTGCTAAGATGAGTAGAGAGCAGAGACTTTCGTAGTCAAAATAATTCCGCCACAAAACATGATAACAACTCTCAAGCTCTCATGAGAAAGTTAGGTGGGACAAACAAGACCCAGGAGGGGGTGTTCCTTATGAAGAATTCTGGGGAGAAGGAAGTTGGTAAGAAGTTGGGAAAAGATGGAGTTGGACTGAGAAAGGTCAGACACGTGCTTTTTCCCATAATGGATTATAACTTTGCTATGGACTATTTTTCCTACCATGGACTGATGGAAGTCAACTGGATTTCATCTAGCATCAGCCTGTGAAGACCCAAGACACGTGAGATGGACTGTGTTATGCTTTTTATTAGTTAGCATAATTCCATTTCTTTATTTTTATAGCTGGAGTGGGGGGGTGTTCCGTTTGTCTTGATATGAAAATGTACCTACTGAACTATTTTACCGTCAACTGAAATCTCTTCTAAAGCAATTCTTTTCAATAAAGCAGTAATGATTTGATCTGCATGCATTGGTTCTTGTACAGACTAGCTGAATGTCTAATTGGCCATGTGTGTTTGCTACCAAAGATTTAGAGCCAGATTATTCTGAGTATAACTCATGGATTTGTCTGTGTGTGTTGCTTTCTTAATAAAGGAGATTGGCTTTTGAGGAAGAAGTGTTAGTCAGGACCTTGCTGAGACCTAAGGGCTCTGCTCAGCAGTCAGAGGTTTGTCTGGACTTCGGACTCATCCCAGTCTCCGGCACCCCCGTAAATCTCTTTGGAGATAAGGGGCTGCTTACATGGTTGGCAGCGGTGACACGAAACACGGGCTTTGATTTATTGCGTTTACTTTTGCTTAAGTTGAAAGCAGCAAGCATCTCGATGCATGTGCTTTTCGCAGCTGGGAAATCCCATGCCTTGGCAGAGGAATTTCTTCCACGCTGTTTACTTTGAAGAGCTATAAATCAGCTAATTTGCATTTTTCTTTTCAGCTAAGGGTCTTAAAGAAAGACTTAGCTTTCAAGCGAAGTCTGTTAAGAACTAATGCTTTGGTTATGTAATTGGGCTGTTTAATGAGTGGGCATTTTCATGCAAGTAAGCGGTCGCCCTTCTGAAGCTCCAGGGTAGGGCTGTTTTCTGCCAGAGTGTTTTATGGCTTTGCCCTCGCCCTATAGTTTTGGCTACAGGGGCAGGGAGAGGATTTTTCCTTTTGGGTCAACTTGGCATCTGCGTTAGTTGCAGCTTGCATGGAGCAACACTTAGAAGGAGAAGAATTTTCAGAGTTGCCTGGAGAGCAGTTTGTGACTCAGAGAAAAGTTAAGATTGGTGGTGCATCTGCTAGACTGCCTTTGGTTAGTACAGCTACGAAGGCCTTGCATCAAGAGCTTTTGGAGGCTGTTGAGCACAGCGTCATGACTCAAAGTGGAGCTAAGCAAAGGATTACTTATGGTTCTTCACAACTAAGAAGGGAATTACAAAAGGGCAATATAATGGCTAAACTCCCAGCACAGGACACCCAGGAACTACTTGGATCTGACATAGATCCAACTTGGTCCAAATTGAGGCAAATGGAGCAGTCAGAGGACATGGAGGACACCAGCACTCCAATCCGAAAGGGTGTGCCAGCCAGGGACATTTCTGATGGGACAGCAGCAGCAGCAGCCGGTGCTGAGGGTCCTGATCCTAACAAGAGTCTATCACCAGTGGATAAGTTAACCCTTATGTTTGCTGATTTTGTTGCTTGTCACACTCAATCTATTCATAATCAGAACATTGCTGATCAGTTATTGAAGCAGTACAGAGAGAAAAAGGTGGAGCATTTGGTTTATGAGCTGAAGGAAAAAGAGAAGTTTAAGAACTCAATAGCCAGTGTTGATAGAAACAATCTACCTTACTATCATGATGGCGATGATATCTTATCTTTTTTATCTAACTTTGAGAACACGTGTAGAGACCTTAGGATACCTGAGGCCTGGTACGTCAAGTTAATGTGTACGCAGTGCTCTGGGCAACTTGCCAACATTGTAGCCAAATTATCTGATGAGGACACTGACTGGCCTATTTTTAAAGAGGTGGTAAAGAGAAAATTTGGTTTTACTTCGGAAATACTGAGGCAGAACTTTGGAAAACTGAAAAAGCAGCCTAATGAGTGTTATTCTGCACTAGCTGACAAGATAGAACATCTAGGTGATCAGTGGTTGAGCTCCTTGGGCGTTAGTACCTTTGAGGATTTAAGAACTGTGTTGTACATGGAGCATTTTCTTAATTTGGTGCCTTCAGAAATAAGGAGTACTTTGTTAGAGAGAGACTACAAAGACTTGCAAACCCTTGCTTTAAAAACTGATGAAATTCTCTCCTTTAAAAGGCCTGAACCAGCTGTTAGGGTAAAGACTGCACCAGTAGTCCCTAACAGACAGAGTCAGCCTGAATTTAGAAAGCCTTTTTCTCAAGAGCCCAGGCAAAGTTCATTTGAGCAACGCAGGAGCCTAGCTCCTAGCCAGAGTAAAACACCTCTTAAATGTTTTGAATGTGGTGGCTCTCATCTGCGACGAGATTGCCCAAGGTTGAATGTGCCAGCTAGCCAAGTTAAGGAGCCAGCTAGAAAAACACCTGTCCCAGCTCCACGCAGATCTAAAACAGGCACTCCCAAGATGGCATATGTAAGTTCTGTGCCAGCGGGAACTCAGCAAGTGCCAGCTGCCAGTAATGCAGTTTCTGTGCCTCACCAGTCAAGCATTGTGCCTTCACAGAGTCAGGAAGGAGTTAACTTAACTGTAACCCCTTCGCAAGCCAGTGGAATGCAGGCAGCAGTAAACCACTATGTGCCTAGAGTTTTGGACTTACAAATTGCTGCAATTTCATCAGAAATTGTAAAAGAGACAGCATCAGGAGAGAAATTTTCCATTATGGATCCTGATTGCATAGTACCAACTACACAAAGGGACTGGGCAACCCGCACATTTTCTGAGGTGGTTTTTCTTCACACACCTGGAGGTGATATGGCTTTAAGTGCTTTTCATGACTCGGGTGCCGACATTTCTTCGATAAGCAGACATTTTCTAGACCCCACCTTGATTCTGAACAACCTGAGGTGTCCAGTAAAAACTTATGGGTCTAAAGAGACTGAGCAGAAGTAAGACCCTTTGGCAAATGTAAAAGTAACTTACAAGAATTGGTCAGGGTCCAAACATATTTTAACTCATGACGGAAAACCTGATTTTCTGCTTGGAAATGATCTTGCTTTTTTGGATCACATGCAAAGTCAAAATGCAGCTTCGATGCAGGTAGTCACCCGTTCTCAAAGTAGGGAGATGCATGATCCTGAACTGGAGCAGGAATCCACTGAGGATAGCTCAGATGGAGACCTTACGCAACAGCAGCCTCTTGTGACCAAACCTGATAATGCAGCTACAACTGAAACTAAAATGGAGGATGTGACCCCAATGGGATCGGAGGACTTTAGAATGAAGCAACTTAATGATCCCACTCTAGCTTCATTGAGGCCACAAGCAGACAACTATGCTGAACGTCCTGTGCATCAGCAAGTTAGTTTCCTGTGGGGAGAAAATGGACTTTTGTACAGAGAATATTTCCCCAAATCCAACTTGGATGCCCAACCTATTCAACAGTTAGTCGTGCCTACTGAATATAGACTGAGAATACTAGAAATGGCTCATGACCATCCGAGTAGTGGGCACCAGGGAATACAAAAAACCCTAAAGAGGATTTCTCAACATTTTTACTGGCCTGGTATTTCAAAAACTGTAAAGGACTATGTCATTTCTTGTGACTATTGCCAACGCACAGGCCATCAAACTGACAAGGTAAAGGCCAAAATACAGATTATGGAGATTCCTGACCAAGTGTTGCAGTGTTTGCAAATGGATGTGCTAGGACCTTTTGTTCCTACTAAATCTAAGAAGAAATACATCATTTCTTTCATCTGTTCAGCCAGTAGGTGGGTTGAAGCCTATGCTATTAGCAACCTTACAGCTACCACCATAGCTAGAATCATCGTGGACTTGTGCTCACGTATTGGAGTACCATCCAAAATAATTTGTGATCAAGCAGGAGCTTTTACAAGTGAACTTATGCGTAAGATATGCAAGATAAGTGGAATAACCATCAGTTTTAGCACGGCTCATCATCCTCAATCTCATGGTATGGTGGAAAGAGGTCAACAGACTTTGCTTAGGATGATTAAAACCTTGACCCAGGAATATGGAAACATTTGGGATGAACTTTTGCCTTTTGCTTTGTTTGCTTACCGTAGCTCAGCTCATTCGTCACTAGGTGGCTTTTCTCTAAGTGAGGTGGTGTTTGGAAGAAATCTACAAGGACCATTGGACTTCCTGAAATCCGATTGGGAAGGTGTGGTTAAAAGTAGTACTGTGCCAGTTGCTGATTTTGCCAGAAAACTTCAAGAGAAACTCTTGGCTGTCCAGGAGTTAGCCAGAGACAATTTGTTGAATGCTCAAGCAAGTCAGAAGTTCTTCCACGACAAGAGATCCAGACACAGGGAATTTTCTGTGGGTGATTTGGTACTTGTTCTGAACCCACTCAGACCTTCTAAGTTAGAAGTTGTCTGGGAAGGTCCAGGTGAAATTGTTCAAAAATTGGGAAATGTCAATTATCTTGTCAAAATGTTGGATTCTAATAAGAAACCTGTTCTTTACCATGTCAGTAGTTTGAAACTGTACAAAGATAGATCTGCAATGGTATTTCAATGTCATGCTGAATATTTTCATGCTGCAAATGAACCTATTGATATGTTGTCTGAATTGCAAGATGCAGGCACATGGTCTGATAATCTTGTTTTAACAGGTACCGTTGATCAGAAGGAAAGGTTGTTTCAAATTTTAGAACAATACCAAGATGTGTTTTCAGATAAACCAGGTTACACCAATTTGATCAGTCATGTGATAACTACTGAGAACAATGTCCAGCCCATACGGTCTAGCCCATATAGAGCAATTGGTAATCATGCTATCCACATTGAACAAGAGATACAAAAGATGTTATCTTTGGGGGTGATTGAACCATCATTCTCCCCTTGGGCTTCTCCGGTGGTACTGCTGCCAAAACGTAACACTATGGGTGAAATTCTCGAGGAAGTAAGATTTTGTGTTGACTACAGAAAGTTAAACAGTGTTACTGTTCCAGATCCATACCCATTACCTAGAATGGATGATTTAATTGAACATCTTTCAAAGGCTAAGTTTATCAGCATTCTCGATTTAAAGAATGCTTATTGTCAGCTCGATTTGGCCGAAGATTCACGAGATAAGACCGCTTTCATCACGCACGTGGGAACTTTTCATTTCCGACAATTACGTTTTGGTTTGAAGAATGCTGGTGCTTCATTTCAAAGGATGATAGACAAACTTTTACAAGGGTTACCTTTTGCTAGTGCTATGATGTTGCTATTTTCAGTTCTGATTTTGATTCTCACATGTCTCACATTGAAACTGTTTTGTCCAGACTTCAGCAAGCAGGACTGACAGTCAAAGCCAGCAAATGTCAATGGATGCAAGGAAAAGTCATGTACTTAGGTCATTTGATTGGGAAAGGAGAAATTCAGACTCTGCAAGCCAAAGTACAATCTATTAATGATTGGCCTATTCCAAAAACTAAGAAACAGGTACGCTCGTTTTTGGGCCTAGTCGGCTACTACAAAAAATTTATTCCTGATTTCAGTCATTTGGCTTCACCTCTGACAGAGCTCACTAAGAAGAGACAGCCTGTCAAGGTAAATTGGACACCAGAGTGTCAAGGTGCCTTTGATGCTTTAAAAGCTAAGATTATGGATGCACCTATACTGAAATCCCCTGATTTTGACAAACCATTCATTTTACAGACAGATGCCTCTGAATTAGGCCTTGGAGCCGTATTGTTACAGCAAGGAGAAGATGGGAACCTTTACCCTATCTCATACTTCTCTAGAAAACTCTTGGAAAGAGAGAGAAATTACGCAGTACCTGAAAAAGAGGCTCTTTCTATATGTTGGTCTCTAAATTTACTTAGACCTTACCTATGGGGGTGTAAGTTTACACTCCAAACAGATCACAGAGCGTTAGTTTGGTTGCAGAAGATGAAATCTCACAACCAAAAATTGTTGAGATGGAGTCTAGCATTGCAAGATTTTGATTTTGAAGTTCAACACATTCCTGGAAGCAGGAATAAGGGGCTGCTGAAAGACCTCTTACTTTCAGTCCTTTTATTTCCTTTTTATCTCTAATTTGCTCAGTTAACATTTCTAAAGTAAGAATGAATAGTAGTAGGAAGAGAGGACACACTTGTCTAGTACCTTTCTGTATATGCATTTCTTTCGTCGACTCTCCACTTAGTAACTTTTGCCTTTTGCTGGTATAGATTGCTTTAATTAATTTCAAAAATCTTTCTCCATTTTGTAGCACTTCCAACTAATACAGCATAAAATTCCACTTCAAATTATCGAAAGCTTTCTCCGCATCCAAGAATATTATAGCCATTTGCTTTTCTGGGTGGGCTTCATAGTATTCTAGAGTATTTAAAATTATCCTTATATTATTTTTCATCTGCCTTTTTGCAAGAAAGCCAGACTGGTCTTGATGTATTGTCTGTATTAAAATTCTTTTCAATCTATTTGCCAGCATGGTTGCATATATTTTATAATCCACGTTCAGTAATGAGATCGGTCTATAGTTCTTGATTTCTTTACCCTCTGTCTTTTCCTCATGTATTATCGCTTCGGACCATGTTGGAGGCAATTCTCCCTTTTCTTCTATAAATTCCAAGAGTTTCTTATATGGTTTGAGCAAAACATTTTCTAATTCTTTATAATTTTCTGCTGGCAGACCATCTGGGCCTGGTGATATCGTTTTTTTTAATTTTTGAGGGCTTCTGTAATGTATGCATATGCTAAAGGTTCATTTAAGGACTGCATTTGGTCTTTAGTCAATTTCATTTTATTGTATTTCAGTACATATTCTTTCTGAGCTTCCTTGTCTACTTCCTTTCTATTGTATAAATTCCGGTAGACGTCCTCAACAATCTTTTTTATTACTTCTTGTTTGTATTTCTCAGTCCCTGTTTCATCTTTCAATGTTTGTATTATTGTTTTCTCCTTCTCTTTCATTAATGTATATGCTAACCGTCCACCTGGCTTATTTGCATTCTCAAAAAAGTTTTGCTTTGCAAATTTAAACTTCTTTGCAGTTTCCTCAGTAAGCAATAAATTTACCTGGTGTTGTACTAACTTTATCTTCTGTTTCAGTTCTGTGTTTGTTGGGTTTTGTTTCAGCTGAAGTTCATCTAAGGTTAAATAATAATTCTGTCTTTCTCTTTTTTGCTTTGATGCAAAGAATAGGTGGGAATACAGTAGGTGGTCGGGCATTGGCCTGGCTCCGTTCCTTCTTAGAGGACCGTCCCCAGAGAGTGCAGCTTGGGGAGAACATCTCGGCCCCGTGGAGCCTCAATTGTGGGGTTCCACAGGGGTCGATTATCTCCCCAATGCTATTTAACATCTACATGAGGCCGCTGGGTGGGGTCATCAGGGGGTGTGGAGCTCGGTGTCATCAGTACGCTGATGATACTCAGCTCTACATCTCCTTTCCACCTTCTGCAGGAGATGCCATTCTGTCCCTTCAGCGCTGCCTGGGGACTGTACTGAAATGGATGCAGGAGAACGGGCTGAGGCTGAACCCGGACAAGACGGAAGTACTGAGGGTGGGCCCCCCCGGCCCCCCCACAGTTGGGGATTTGGGAAACTCCCTCTTTTTTGAGGGAGTGACCCTGCCTGCCAGGGACGGGGTTCGCAGCTTGGGGATCTACCTGGACCCGACGCTCACCATGGAAGCACAGGTGGCGTCGGTAGTCCGCTCCGCCTTTTTTCACCTTAGGCGGATAGCCCAGCTGCGGCCCTACCTTGATTTGGGGGCGCTCACCATCTTGGTACATGCGCTTGTAATCTCAAGATTAGACCACTGTAATGTGCTCTACGTGGGGCTCCCTTTGAGGCTGCTGCGGAAACTACAGGTGGTGCAGAATGCGGCGGCCAGATTACTTAGTGGAGTGAGGAAATTCCAACATATCTCACCCACTCTGGACGCATTGCATTGGCTGCCCATACGATTCCGCATCGACTTCAAAGTGCTGTCGCTTACGTACAAAGCCCTAAACGGTTTAGGGCCTCGATATCTGGCAGAACGCCTACTCCCTCCAAGTTCTACCCGTGTCACTCGTGCGAGCCAGGAGGTGAGGTTGAGGAGCCTAATGCTGAGGGAGGCCCGGAAGGAGAAGACAAGAAATCGGGCCTTCTCGGCGGTGGCTCCTCGCCTCTGGAACAATCTCCCTCCTGAGATTCGTGGTTCTCCCTCGCTGGGTATCTTTAAGAAACAATTGAAGACATGGATGTTTGGGCAGGCCTTTCCATCATATTCCTCTTGACCTTCTTCCCTCTTTACTGTTTCTGTTTTGCACTCTGTGTAATGTATTGTAGTGTTTTTACTAATTAGAATTGTTTATCTATATTGTTACTGCCTTTTATTGTTGTTAGCCACCTAGAGTGGTCCTCACCGACCAGATAGGCGGTGTATAAATTAAATAAATAAATAATAATAATAATAATAATCTTATTGCTGCTCCTCTAACAATGCCCTGCTTGCCTTCCAAACCATTGTTATTGGTGCTTCTGGCCTCATATTCTGTTAAAAAAAGAAATCCATGTCTTCTTTTATTTGCTTAATAAATTCCTCATTTTTAAAATGTGAAGCATGGAGCTTCCAATTAAATTATCTTGATTTGCCACCTAGCTGTAATGAAATTGGATTATGGTCTGCGAATGTGTTAGGTAGAATGTCTATTTGCTCCAATTCTTTCATTAAGCTTGTTGAGATCCAACATGCATCAATTCCTGACCACGATTCATGTCTGTTAGAATAAAAAGTGCAATCTATTGTCTTTGGATTAGACGTATTCCAAGCATCTATGATATTTACTTTGTAGAAAATTTCTTGAGATTGTTCCTCTCTCTTTTTTTGGTTATTTTATCGTTATTTTATCTGATTTTGTGTCTAGTTCTTTGTCAGAAACCGCATTAAAATCTCCTAACACACAATAGTAATCATAATCTTTATTTGTTATTTCTAGTTGTAATTGTTTGTAAAAAAATTATTTCCATTTGTTGCATAAATATTAATAATTAGCATTTTCTTTGATTCTCTTTGGATTTCCACCATTAATATCCTTCCATTGTCTGAGGCAAAAATTAGTTTTGGTTCCAATTCTTTCTTTATATACATAGCCACACCTTTTTTTTTATTTATTTATGTCCGAAGCTACAAACAATTTTCCTAGCCTTGAACATTCCAACAATTTCTGATCTGTTCTTTTCATATGGGTTTCTTAAATGAAAATTATCAGATTTCTGTTTCTGCAGTTGTGGAAGGATCCTTTTCCTTTTTTGAGATGAGTTTAGGCCATTTATATTGACTGAAAAAAATCTTCATTTGTTTTCTACTCATCTTGTTGATTACTACCTTTCTGCTTTTTCCTCGTCATGGCTCTGGTATGTCTTGTCTCAGTTACTTCCTTTTCTCCTAGCTCTGTGTCAGATTCTGATTGTGATGGGTGATCTGATTTCTCTTGAGGTCTTTCTTCTGATTTCCCCTCCTTCTTTCTTTCTCCCTGTATTTTCAATTTTCCTCATCATTTTTCATGAAATCTTGTGCTTTCATTGGTGATGTTATATTGTATTTCTGTGAGCCAATTTGAAAAAAATAAACCTTCTGGTGTCAGCTATCCATATGAAATTCCATTTTGTTGAAGCAACAATGCAAGGAAGTAGTATTGCTTCCTTCTCTGCCTCATTTGCCAAGGAATTTGTTTTAAGACATTACTTTTCTTATCTTCTATTATCAATTGTTTATATTGCAAGGCTCTTAAAACTTTGTCTCTAACTGATTTCTTCATAAATTTCACATGAATTTCTTTAGGTAGTTTGTTTCTCTTTATGTATGCTGTGTTCACCCTGAAAGATGCTTCCAGACACTGATGAAGGTCAGTTGCCTCCATCCCTAGTTCTGCAGCCAAGGCTTTACTCATTAGTATCTCTAGGTCCTCCCCTTCCTTCTCTGGCACATTTTGAAAATGTTGATGCTCTCTGAATCTCTAACATTACAGTGGTGCCTCGCAAGACAATTGCCTCGTGGGGCGATTAATCTGCCAGCTGATTGTTTTTTTGTGATCGCTGTGGCACTTTGCAAGACGATGTTTTCTATGAATGATTTTCAAAAGACAATGATTTTTTTCCCATTGGAATGCATTAAATAGATTTCAATGCATTCCAATGGGGAACCGTGTTTCGCAAGACGATGTTTTCACAAGACAACTTTTTTTGCGGAATGAATCAACATTGTCTTATGAGGCACCACTGTATTAATCTGTCGCCATTTTGTTTTTGATTTTTCTGTACTGCCTCTAGTGTTTCTTCAGTTTGGTTCACCCTAGCCTCTGTTCCTCTCACTTTTTCCTCAAGCTCTTGTGTTTTTGTTTTCACTTCTGTTATCTGTCGTTTGACTTCTGATATCTGAGTTTTCATCTCTTTCATCTTCTCTGCTATTTGGCTGAGATGTTCATTTACCTGTTGAAATACTGCTGTCAGTTTATTTTTCATGGTAATCTGCCATTCTTTGTCTGATTCTTGAGCCACTAGTTTTCCCAGACTTTGAGACTGAGCAGGAGAGGTTCCAAGCATTTGAGGCTTTGGTTTTTTGGAGGCCATTTCAATCTTTTCAGTAACAAAATCTCAATTTTCCTCCTAACATCTCTGAATAGAGGTTGCATGAATTATACTATACCCTTCGCCAAAATGTCCAAACCTCAATTATGCCACTTGCTCTTTCAGAAATTTTCACTATTTAACCAACAAACAAAACCCACAATCAACAACCTCCCCTAGAATCTTCCTCCAATCTTTACATCAATATAATGATACATAAATCAGATTTAAGCCCAGCAAATTAAAATACAATTGTGGCAAAATGTTCCTTCTTTTCAAGAATCCTAGTAGTGTTGTTTTGTCTCTCGATCTCTATTACCAGAGAGTCCACACTAAGAACAATCATAGGATTTCAAACCTCAATATTTGTACAGTTCCAGGCTCAATGTGATGTTCCAGATTCCCAAACAGAGTTCCATATATCAAAACAAAGTTAGAAAAGATCTCTGGCTTTCCCGCCTCAATATTTGTACAGTTCGCTCCAGTCAATTAACTTATCTTTCTTCTTCCTTTTTCTAAATTACTTCATCTTGGCAATTGAATTATATAAGTATTAAAAATTTAATAAATATAAAAAATATTATTATGTATGTAACTCACCCGAGTAGACTTTGTCTAGGGGTGGGTGGGGTAAAAAATGTAATAAAAGTAAAAGTAAAGTTCCAAACTCAGTATGATGTTCCAATGTCCCAAAAGGCTTCCCACATCTCAAATCAGATACAGTGGTGCCTCGCTTAACGAGTGCCTCATTTAGCGATGAATTCGCATAACAATGTGTTTTTTTAGAAAATAATATGCACCGTATAACGATGTTTCCTATGGGCGATTTTCGCTTAGCGAAGTTTGGGACCATACTTCGCATAACGAATGCGATTTTAGGTCACCTGCTTCACTTAATGATGTTTATTTTTTTCAATTTAAAAAGTGTCTTACAAGGGTCAAAAATGGTTCTAAATGCTTGGATTCGTTAGAGGACCCCCTAAGTCATGTGCAAACCTGATTTGGCTTTGATCTGACTTTTCGTTAATTTATGGTGAATTTTATTTTCCGGCCCATAGGAACCAGTGGACCTGTCAAAATCTGACAGCTCCATGCTTTCCTATGGGGGAGAAAACAATTCACCATAAATTAACGAAAGTACAGATCAAAGCCAAATCAGGTTTGCACACGACTTAGGGGGTCCTCTAACGAACCCAAGCATTTAGAACAGTTGCTGAGTCTTCGTTAATTTTTTGTGAATTTTTTCTTCCCCCATAGGAAACAATGGAGCTGTCAGATTTTGACAGCTGTCAAAAGTTGGGGGAAAAAATTCACCATAAATTAACGAAAATTCAGATCAAAGCCAAATTAACTTTTGCATCCGTTTTAGAGGGTGCAGAAGCTAATCCAAGCATTTAAAACCATTTTTGACCCTTTTATGACACACTTAAATTTGCAAAAATTGACTTCACAAAGCCATTGAAATGTATTGAGTCGGCTTCAATACATTCCAATGGAGGAAACATTGTATCGTTTAATGATGTTTCCTATGGGTTTTTTCGCTTAAGGACGGCAATCCGTGCCTATTAGAACGGATTAACCGGTTTCCAATGCATTCCTATGGAAAATGGTGTTTCGCATAACGATGTTTCACATAACTTTTTTTTTGAACCAATTAAAATCGTTATGCGAGGCACCACTGTATAATGTAGCAATTACTTAGCTTTCCTTCAGTAGGTGTCCTTATAATCCACTATATGTTCCTTCCACCATAAATCCAATCCACCAGTCCACTCCAGTCCTGGTTTTCCCAGTTCCACGGTCCTCCCTCGAGAATATCCTTCCCAGTTATCTCCTTATAGTTTATAATATAGCCCTTTACAGCCATAGCCTCTGAGGAGGGGTCTCTCAAGGCTTCCCCACCCCAGGGATATTATACAGTTCCCAAGTTTTGGTAGCACTGTGTCAATACTGCTGAGAAGTCTGGTAGCATGGTGGTTTTTTTTTCAGTCTGTTTTTCTTACTGATAAGAGCTTTAAGTCCCATCCATTGTTATTTATTTCACCCTGGGATTTTTTTTCCAGCATCAGAATTTTCTTCCCCTCTCACTCTCTCCTTTTTTTGGCCTTGGCCAGCCTGCAATTAAAAGCTAGTTCCACTTTTGAGGCAGCAGGAGAGTCAGTAAGAAATCTCTCTGCTTTTCCACTTCTTTACACTCTAGTTTCATTTTCTGCTTTGTAGGGCTATTCACAGATCAAAGGCTTCAACTTGTTTTATTGTCCAATTTCCACATGGTATTTAATTGTTCTCTACTCTCTTCTGGGGGGGGGAAGGTTACACACAGTTTAACTGCCCAAGATGGCTCCCGCATCTGATTTATGCTTGGGTGATCTCTTCAGAGGGAAGAAACACCAGGTTGCTGCCCAGCTTCCTTCCCCTCTGTTGCTCACCAACTGCTTCAGGGAGACTTCTCCTAGCCTCCCCTTCGGTCCCGATCTACTTCAGGACTCCCAGACTGGGTGGTTCCAGCTTTCCCCGGGAGCTACCCAGCGGTTGCTGGCATCACCGCGACAAGCCCCACCTCTTTCAGAATAATCTAAATTATGACATATAATTGCAAGTTGATTTAGATGCTACAGAAGGTGTAGAGTTAGAACCAGATCCTCAGACATTATTTAACATAGGATTCTGTTTGTACAAGCTCTGCTGAACCCCTGTAACTTGCAAACTAGCCTTTGTTGCTTCATTGTTGGTCAGCACAAGTTAAAGAAACACTCTTTTTGTGTTCTGCTACTCAGACAGGAATTTTATATCTCAGTGGAAACAGAGTTGCTGACAGATTAACATTTTTTTCTTCAAATGAAGCGTTACCTAAACTAACTACAGTAAAAGCATGTTTCACTATGAAAGACCAGAGACATCTAGGATGGCATACCAACCTCAATTAAACTGTTATTTTGGTGGCAACCAAAATTTATATAACAAATAGTTTTCCAGGATCTGTTTCTGTCTATATCACAACACAAAACTACCCCACTCCCACAAGCTCCCAATAATATTATTAATGACTGACACTACCTTGTTTCTTATATGTTTCTTTACTGATGTATTTTATTTTTATTATGTTGTATTGTATAATTAATTACTTTTCTTTTGTTATTTGTGTTATTTACATTACGTTATTAGCCCTTCCCCCTTTTTCTTTCCCTTCTCTCCTCCCCCCCTTTCTTCGTCATGGAATGGAAGGCCTGCCCTCCCAGCGAGGGGCCCCAAAACATCTCCGTGATTACGGGTAGAGGGCGGTATGGCGTTGGCTCCGTCCCTACTCGTGCCAGAAGAACGGTGAACAGATGCTTAAAGGCTGTTCGTTGCTCTGAGACGGAGACCAACCCCCAGTACCGAGGTAGTCAGACCAGTCCGCCCTCCACTCTACGCCTGGTGTTGTTGAATGCCAGGTCTGTATCTAACAAGGCCCAGCTAATTTACGACCTCATTCTGGAGGAAGATGCAGACCTGGCTTGCATAACCGAAACATGGATTGGCGGAGAGGGGGGTCCCCCCCTCGCTCTCATCTGTCCGCCCGGTTATGCTGTCCAACACCAGGGTAGACTGGAGGGTCGGGGGGGAGTAGCCATTGTTTATAAATCCATCTTGGAGGTAGCTAGGCGCTCCTCGGTGGTAAAGCCGGGTCTTGAGGCTCTCCACGTGTCGATTGGGGCCAGGGACGGTATTGGGATCTTGCTGGGTTACCGTGCTCCCCGCGACCCAGCCATTTCCCTACCGGAGCTGGCGGACTTTGTCTCCGCAGCACTGTTGGGTTCCCCGAAGCTATTGGTTTTGGGGGACTTTAACGTGCATGCGGGGGCAGAGGTTTCCGGGCCAGCTCTTGAGTTCCTGGAGACCATGGCCTTCTTGAACATGTCCCAACATGTCAACGGCCCCACACACGTGGGTGGTCATACATTAGACCTGGTCTTTTCCACCAATGGGAGCGAGAGTGATCCGATGGTGACTGACCTTGAGTCGGTACCCTTGTCATGGTCGGATCACCACCTAATAAAATGCACCCTCAAAATGGCTCTCCCCCCTCGCAGGGAGCAGGGACCTATTGTTATGGTCCGCCCTCGAAGGCTGCTGGATCCGGTTGGATTCCAGGAAGCCATGAGACGGGTTACGGCTGACCTGGCTGGCGCTCCTGTCGAGGCTCTGGTCGACGGCTGGTTTACCGCCGCGACTAGTGCCGTAGACACGATCGCTCCTGAACGCCCTCTCCGCCGCAGAGGTCGCCCGGCGCCCTGGTATAACCAGGATCTCCGGACATCGAAGCGGGTCAGGAGACGGCTAGAGCGCAAGTGGAGAAAGGACCCGACGGATTTCAATTGTATAGCTGTCAAGGTCGCTACTAACCTTTACCTAGCGAAAGTAAAGGCTGCTAGTCGAACATATCTCGCTAACCGGATAAGCGAGGCTGCTAACCAGCAGGCGGAATTATTCCGTATAGTACGCGACCTATCCAGAATTGGTCCGAGTGACGGTCCTCCCCCTAGTTTTTCACCGGACCAATTTGCAGCATTTTTTAAATCAAAAGTGGAGGCCATCCGCCGGGACCTCTCACCTTTTCTGAATACAGTGAGTCGAGCAGAGATGTCCAGCGCTCCGTCTTGCCCGGTGACCTTTGACTCTTTTCAGCCTGTCACGCCCGATACTGTGGCCAGGGCACTTGACCGCTGTCGTGCCACCACCTCCTCTTTGGACCCTTGCCCAGCCTGGCTAATCAAGGCAGCCAGGCCTTCAACAACGGAATGGGCTACTGTAATAATTAATGGGTCTTTCCTTGAGGGCAGATTTCCTTCTGCCCTCAAGGACACACTCATTAGGCCCATTAGAAAGAAACCTAGCTTGGCGGCAGACGAAATTGGCAACTATAGGCCCGTCGCCAATGTTTCTTTCTTAAGCAAGGCAGTCGAGAGGGTGGTGGCCGATCAGCTTCAGGCGCTCCTGGATGAAACAGATGCCCTGGATCCATTCCAGTCGGGCTTCAGGCCGCGCCATGGTACAGAAACGGCATTGGTCGCCCTGTGTGATGACCTATTGAGGGAGGCCGACAGGGGCAAATTGTCTCTGCTGGTCCTCCTCGATATCTCAGCGGCCTTTGATACCATTGACCACGGTATCCTCCTGGGGAGGCTCTCTGAGTTAGGAATAGGAGGCCGGGCTCTGGCCTGGCTCCGTTCCTTCTTGGAGGACCGGCCCCAGAGAGTACAGCTTGGGGAGAGTGTCTCGGCCCTGTGGAGCCTCAATTGTGGGGTTCCACAGGGGTCGATCATCTCCCCAATGCTGTTTAATATCTATATGAGGCCGCTGGGTGGGGTCATCAGGGGGTGTGGAGCACAGTGCCATCAGTATGCGGATGACACGCAGCTCTACATCTCCTTTTCACCTACCGCAGGAGATGCCGTCCTGTCCCTCCAGCGCTGCCTGGGGACCGTACTGGAATGGATGCAGGAGAACGGGCTGAGGCTGAACCCGGACAAGACGGAGGTACTAAGGGTGGGCGCCCCCACAATAGGGGATCTGGGAAACTCCCTCACTTTTGGGGGGGTGACCCTGCCCGCCAGGGACGGGGTCCGCAGCTTGGGGATCCATCTAGACCCGGCGCTCACTATGGAATCCCAGGTGGCGTCCGTGGTCCGCACCGCCTTTTTCCACCTCAGGCAGATAGCCCAGCTGCAATCCTACCTTGATGTTGGGGCGCTCACTACCTTGGTGCATGCGCTTGTAATCTCAAGATTAGACCACTGTAATGCGCTCTACGTGGGGCTACCTTTGGGACTGCTGCGGAAATTACAGGTGGTGCAGAATGCGACGGCCAGATTACTCAGTGGAGTGAGAAGATACCAACATATCTCCCCCACCCTGGCCGCTTTGCATTGGCTGCCCATCCGTTTCCGCATCAACTTCAAAGTGTTGATGCTTGCGTATAAAGCCCTAAACGGTTTAGGACCTCGATACTTGGCGGAACGCCTCCTCCCACCAAGATCTACCCGTGTCACTCGTGTGAGCCAGGAGGTGAGACTGAGGAGCCTAACGCCGAGGGAGGCCCGGAAGGAAAAGACTAGAAATCGGGCCTTCTCGGCGGTGGCTCCTCGTCTCTGGAACGACTTACCCCCTGAGATTCGCGCGGCTCCCTCGCTGGGTATTTTTAAGAAACAATTAAAAACTTGGATGTTTAGGCAGGCCTTCCCAACAGATAATTCCTGACGATTTTTCCCTACCCTATAGCTCTCCTATCTTGCTTAATAATTTTTTTTCTTTTTGTTATGTAATACGGTTATATGTATTTTATTGTTTTATTCTTATGTTGTTAGCCGCCTAGAGTGGTCCTCACACGACCAGATAGGCGGGATATAAATAAAATAAATAAATAATAAATAAATAAATAAATATTAACTTTCTAATCTGCATGGGGGTACTTTACAGTAACTCTGCCAATTCCCACTCTTTTTATGACAATGATAGAAAGTTTAGGCCTTCTAGCTTGAAAATATACTCATTCCTAAATTACTATACTTTTAATTGATAACAGAAATAATTACACTGATCTACTCTGGAAATATGACTGAAAGGGGCTATAAAATTATCCATAATAAGTAAGTAGGTAGGTAAATAAATAAGCATGGAATCCAAATTCTTTCACTGAAAGCTAGTCTATAATTAAGAGGAAATACTGACAATTTTAAGAGATGGGGATTCCCCACCCCATGCTGAGGAAGAAGTTTTCAAAACTCTTCTATTCAGTAGCTGGATTCCATAGGTGAATTAAACTTTTATTCTCACATTTAGAATTTTATAAGGTTTAAGATTATTAAAAATTAACTTTCATGTTGACATTCTAAAATGCTTGGCTTAAAAGACAAAAGCTATATTATATTTCAAAACGACAAATGAACAGCCATATATTTAAAGAAATTGTAGAGCAGGGGTCTCCAACTTGCGGACCGCGGGCCGATTGCAGCCCTCAGGATGATTGTTTGTGGCCCCCACCTTAATATGATAGTTTAATGTTAGTGAGGCCCGCGAGTTTGATATGTATGGCACTTTACAATGCTGTGTGTGGAGCTGAACGAACCTACCAATCACAGTGGCATATATGGTTCTCGGGGGCGGGACATCAGCCAGGCTGCCCTGACTGTGCTTGCAGCAGCGGAGGAGGTGCCCGGTGGAGGAGAAGGCAGGAGCCGATCTGTCATTTCTCCTCCACCGGGCACCTCTTCCACTGCTGCAAGCAACATCGGGACAGCCCTTTGGGAGGAGCCGGGCTGTGGAGAAGGCTGAAGCTGATCCTATCCTTCCCCCGCACCATCAGACGCAGCACTTTCGGAGAAGCCTCCCAGTGGGGGGGAAAGATTGGATCAGCTTCAGCCTTCCTTCTCCACAGCCCAGCTTCTCCCAAAGGGCTGCCCCGACTGTGCTTGCAGCAGCGGAGGAGGTGCCTGGTGGAGGAGAAGGCAGGAGCCGATCTGGCCTTTCTCCTCCACCGGGCACCTCTTCCGCTGCTGCAAGCAACATCGGGACAGCCCTTCGGGAGGAGCCAGGCTGTGGAGAAGGCTGAAGCCGATCCAATCCTTCCCCCGCACCATCGGGTGCAGCGCTTTCGGAGAAGCCTCCCGGTGGGGGGGAAGATTGGATCGGCTTCAGCCTTTCTTCTCCACAGCTCGGCTTCTCCCAAAGGGCTGCCCCGATTGTGCTTACAGCAGCGGAAGAGGTGCCTGGTGGAGGAGAAGGCAGGAGCCAATCAGTCATTTCTCCTCCACCAGGCACCTCCTCCGCTGCTGCGAGCACAGTTGGGGCAGCCCTTTGGGAGAAGCAGGGTGGTGGGGGAGAAGGCAGGAGCCGATGCTGTCTTCCCCCCTCCCCCGAGGCTTCTCCCAAAGGGCTGCGCCCGATAGTGGGGGAGAAAACCAGAAAATCCATTCCTATTGGAACGGATTATCTGGTTTTCTATGCATCTCTATGGGAAAACGCGTTTCACTTAACGATGTTTTCCCATAGCGATGTTTTTTTTTGAACCAATTAACATCGCTATGCGAGGCACCACTGTATACTCTGTCCAGAAAAGAAAGGTCAGTTTAGCAACATCAGCAACACCATGGCAGAGTGCATTTCTGACCTGTCAAGTGTCATTTATGACCAACTGTGTGAGAAAGCCAAATGTTTCGGTATATACTTAGTTGCTCTTTATGAGACCACAGACATCACCGACACTGCCCAGCTCACAATGTATGTCCATGGTGTTGATGACAATTTTGAAGTGATGGAGGAGTTGCTCACAGTAATTCCAATGCATGGCCAGGCCACCGCTCAGGAGATATTTCACCAGCTGTGTGATGCCATTGAGAATGCTGGTTTGCCATTGAAGAAGTTTGTTGGAATAACAACCGATGGAGTGCCATCAATGACAGGGAGGAAAAATGGACTGGTGGCACTTGTTCAAAAAAAAATTGGAAGAGGAGGGTGTGGAGGAAGCCATTGCTCTGCACTGCATTATCCATCAGCAGGCCCTTTGCAGCAATGCCTGAAGTTTGACAATGTGATGTCTGTCATTGTGAAGTGCATCAACCAAATCAGATCCAGGGGGTTCCGAAGGAGGAAATGGAGTCAGAATATGGGGATGTGCTCTATTTCACTGGTTCTTAACCTTGGGTTACTCAGGAGTTTTGGACTGCAACTCCCAGAAGCCTTCACCACCAGTTGTCCTAACTGGGGTTTCTGGGAGTTGCAGTTCAAAAGCATCCGAGTAACAAAGGTTAAGAACCACTGCTCTACTTCACCGAGGTACGTTGGCTCAGCAGGGGAAACATATTCAATAGATTTTTTGAGTTGAGAGCAGAAGTGAAAGCCTTCATGGAGAAGGATGGAGTGGCTGTTCCTGTGCTAAGTGAGCCCAAATGGCTCATGGACTTAGCTTTTCTTGTTGATATCACTCATGAGCTTAATGTACTGAACAAGAAGTTACAAGGCCAGGGGCAACTTGTCAGTGCTGCCTAGGACAATGTGAGAGCATTCTCCACAAACTTGTGTTACGGAAAGCCCAGCTCTCTCAGACAAACCTTTGCCATTTCCCAGCATGCAAAGCACTTCTGGATGCAGGCACACCATTCAGTGGTGAGAAGTACGTTGATGTCATTTTGAAACTACAGGAGAAATTTGATCACAGATTTGCAGACTTCAAGACACACAGAGCCACATTTTTGCGAATCCCTTCTCCTTTGATGTGCAAGATGCCCCTCCTGTGCTTGAAATGGAGCTCACTGACCTGCAGTACAACTCTGAACTCAAAGTGAAGTTCAGGGAGGTGAGTGGAAAAGCAGACAAGCTTGGGCAATTTTTGAGAGAATTGACCCCCAGCTACCCTGAGCTTTCACGAATGTTGGAGCAGACCATGTGCCTTTTTGGAAGCACATGCTTGTGCGAAAAGCTCTTCTCCAGCTTGAACTTCAACAAGTCCAAGTACAGACTCACTGATGATCATCTTCAAGTCATACTGAGGGTCTCAACTGCTCCTCAAACCAAATGTGGCTCGGCTATGCAAGAGGAAGTGCTGCCAGCTCTCTAGCAGCAAGGAGTAGGCAAGAGAAGCCATGTTCAGAAGAACAGTTCATGTTCTTCAATGTTCCATTCATGTTCACGACAATTCATGTTTAGAAGAAGCTTAAAGGTTAAAGAACTGTTAATACAGACATTTGAATCTGAATACAGCAGATATAGAAGACTGAAGAAACCACATGTAGTTGCTCACTAGGGAATAATAATAATAATAATAATAATAATAATAATAATAATAATAATAATAATAATAATAATAATAATAATAATAATAATAATAATAATAATAATAATAATAATAATAGTAGTAGTAGTAGTAGTAGTAGTAGTAGTAGTAGTAGTAGTAGTAGTTGTTGTTAACAATAATTTATTTATTTATTACTGATTGATTGATTGATTGATTTTCTTATTAATTTCTAATTTATTTTTATCTTATTTTGTGTTAAAAACATAAAAATAAAGAGACTTGAGAAGATTGGAATTTTTTTAAAACAAAGCTTTTCTTGTGGAAAAACTGATCCGGCCCAGCCTCACCCAGCCTCTGCCTCCAATGGGCCCAATGTGACCCCTGTTGTAGAGTTAGCAAATCAAAGAGTGTGCTTCTTATGATTAATAGTTATGATTAAAAATCAATAGCCAATTCCTACACAGTCCAGGACTTCCAGGACTTTCATACACACCACTTCTTCCATTTTCCAAGGATTTTTTTTCCATATTTCTCCTTCATATATTAGCTCATGGGATGTAGATGCAAAATTAAGGACCAACTGCTTCTAAGCAATTTGCTTAAGACCCAAAGTCCTTCACATTTTTGTTATGCCTGCCACAGCTTCCTTACCATGCAAAATGTGAGCATCTGAACATGTTGCCATGTTCAAACATACTGGAGAGTTAGCAGTGTGATGAGATGGGTTTTTGAGTTAAAATCTTTTAAGGCATATGGGTTTTGTAATTAAGAAATGAGCCAGAGAGGTTCCATCTTGTTTCTTTGTGTAAAGTATCTTTGCTATGCTGACAAGTTGTTTTCCAGGCGAGCAGAGAGAATGTTATTCTGAGAGCCTGAGAAAGGACTCTGTGTGATTAGATAGATGGGAATTGTTGTGACTCTTTGAGAAACCACCGTAACCCAAATAACATCTGGTGTGTATGAGAAAGAAGTCATGTGGTGCAACAGGACTGTTTGCCTAGTAACGAACTCTGATTGGATGACATCGTGGGAAGGTGCATTAAGCCCTTGCTAGTTACTCTTGAAAAAGGAACTTTTTGCCTATGGACATTGTCTTTCCAAGACCGACCTTTCAGTCATTCGTGTCCTACTATTCAGCCATTTGGGACTCACCCTAATGTCTTTCGAGACAGACCGGTGGCCTACCTACATGGACTGGTTCCTATGCTTTGCTGGATTACTTTTGGACTTATGGGAGTTTTCCTAAGGACTATGCATGGACTATTTTCTATGGACTGTTACCTATGGAATATTCTTTATGGACTTCTTTTCTTGGAATACTCCATATGGACTATGCTCTTGTAGTTTTGTAAGGACTATGGTATATTTACTGGATTTTACTTTTCTAAGGACTATGGGACATATAAGGGATTTTTACTTTTGTTTAGGGGTTTTTATTCTATAGGATCACTGAGGACTATAGGCTTTTTATAACCTACTTGGATTATTTTGTTTTTACTAATGATTTCTTGGACTGAAATTGTTTTTATTCTTTTTAATTGCTTTTTGGCTTTTTGAATACTTTTCTATTTTTCATGTTTTCTTTGCCTCACTACATCTTTGTAACTAAACAGCACAATGCTAGTTTATTTGTTTTGGTTTAATTTGGCTTTGATACTTAATAACATGCTTTTTCTTTAATAAAATAAAGATTATAAAACTCATTTGGTTTCCTGAACAGTACACTTGTCATAGGGTCATCTGAGAGTGCTGCCTCGGCCTAGCTTACTTAGAGTCCTGTCAGTGGTGCAAGTTAAGTCTAAGGACTACAAAGCCCACTTGACCTTTTCACAATAATATCTGAGAGTACCAGGTTGTTCTTATGTGGGCAGACCTGTGAGAAGGAGTGTTGTATTATGGCTAGCTGAATTTGGACTCATTCAGCCCATTTTAGCATGTGCAAACTCCTGATTGCTCTCTGTCCAAGCTTACACGTGTGTTTTCGAACCCGTGTTTGCGACAAGCAGTAGGAAAAGCAATGCAATATGCTTAACTGTTAAAGTTTAGCTCCCCAGATATACTGCAAGGCAAAGCACATTTAAAACTTTGACTATTCAAAAGCTTCCTGTAACCCACAATTCATTATCTAAATGGAGACTTAGCATATAAGAAGGATAGGAAAAACTATATTTCAAACAATATTAAGGACTCAATGAATATAAGCCTCCATATCTCTTTACTTCTCCAAACATCTAAAATAAGAATTTTGCCTTTTTGTCTTAACAATGGGTAGCATACCAAAGATAACGATATGACTGTGTCTATATATTATTAATTGCAAATAAAATAAAGGCAAACAAGGAGACTCTTTGGTTCATTTATTATTATTATTATTATTATTATTATTATTATTATTATTATTATTATTATTATTATTATTATTATTATTTATTAATTTATTTATTTATTTATTTATTTATTTAATTTATATCCCGCCTATCTGGTCAGTTTGAAATATATTTCTGCCTGTGATATGTAAGTTCAGTTCTAAAACAAAACAAGCATTGAAAAATTCAGCGATTTAAATTACTGATTCCCAAAAAAAACTGATACTGCAAAAAATCACAAAGTCATAATTTCTCAGTGTTCAGTGGCTGAACTATGCAACCTTAAATGACATGGTGCTCCCTGTTCCCACATGATCTCTGATAGCAAGCATATGTAAGCCCATTGTGTTCAATTAACTTATTTTAAGGCAATGATGCATGAGAAGCAGTGAGGTGTAGCAGATAAAATGTCAGACTAGGACTCAGGAGACATGGGTTTAAATCCCCATTCACTGATGAAACTTACTGAGCAGTGACAATGGTAAACTACTCTTCAACATCTCACATATCTCTAAACATTCTCATAGTTTCCATTAGTCAAAAGCAACAACAATAGTTTTTCATGGGACTGTAACTGTAGATGTTAAACACTGCAAAATAATGAAGTGTGTGAACAATGATCTGTTGGTCTATATGTATCTCCCAAGGGAACTTATACCACCCACTACTGTATTGATCTACATATCCAAATGAGCACTTCCATCCAAACATCCTTTACAATCTGCTGCAATGGCTTGTGATGCTCAAGATTTTCATAAAAGCAAAGCGCTCCTACTTATAAACAACTGATAAAGAAATTATTTGTTTGAACAGGATGGTCTACGTGACAACTGTAAGAGATATTACAAAGAGAGATGCCACAGGGACAAGTATTTATTCATTATTTTATTCTGACACTTATATACTGCCTTAGGTACAGGTAACCTCTCAAAACAGTTTAGTGTATTAATAATAAATTTAAAAATCAATTTAAACTGACATGTAGAAAAAATCAGAAGTAGAAAAACCTCTTTAATTATCAAGTACCATAGGCTAAAGCTGACACAAACAAAAGTAACAACTGCAAAGTAAAATAAAATAAATTTCCCACTCAATATGCCAGCAAGTTTGGAAAACTCAGCAGTGGCCAGAGGATTGGAAAAGATCAGTCTACATCCCAATCCCAAAGATGGGCAATGCCAAAGAATGCTCCAAATACCATGCAATTGCACTCATTTAACATACTAGCAAGGTTATGCTCAAAATCCTCCAAGGCAGGCTTCAGCAGGATGTGGACCGAGAACTCTCAGAAGTACAAGCTGGATTTCGAAGCGGCAGAGGAACTGGAGACCAAATTGCTAACATGCGCTGGATTATGGAGAAAGCCAGAGAGTTCCAGAAAAAACATCTACATCTGCTTCATTGACTATGCAAAAGCATGGCAGAAAGTGAGGAGAACCTCTTAATGAGGGTGAAGGAGTGCAAAAAATGGTCTGAAGCTCAACATCAAAAAACAACAACTAAGATCATGGCCACTGGTCCCATCACCTCCTGGCAAATAGAAGGGGAAGAGATGGAGGCAGTGACAGTTATTACTTTCTTAGGCTCCATGATCACTGCAGATGGTGACAACAGCCACAAAAGTCAAAGACGCCTGCTTCTTGGGAGGAAAGCAATGACAAATCTAGACAGCATCTTAAAAAGCCACCCTTCCCACCCCCCGCCGCCTTAATTCAAGCCGTCTGTTTTGCTTGCATGTTCTTTTTCATAGTTTTGAGTCAGTCTCTCTCTCACTTACTCACTCTCTCACACACACACATCCACCCACCCTCCATTCATCCATTTTCTCCATCCATTTAAATAAGCTTGATGAAGCCCTTGATCCTTCTCTCATTAACTTGATCCTTTCCCTCCTCCTGCTTTCTTGCAGTCATTCAGAAGCCCCGGATTGATTGATTACTTGGGGTTATTCCACAGCTATAACAAATCAAGCAGGCTTATCTCCGATCTCTGAAAGAATTGAGGATTTACAAGTGCCCTGCTGAAACAAAGGAAGTAACAGGGAGAGGTGGCTTACAAATTGAGGTTTGGTTGCAGAGGGTGGGGGTGGGAGGGAGGGGATAGCGCTCTGTTCATTACCTCCAGGATTTTCACTTTTATCCATCTGGGGTAATTTACCCCGTTCCCCGACCACTGTTTTAGTGCATTCATAATTAATAATTGCCCATACATACTATTAGTGAGAAGCAACTTCAGCATTCTAGCTGCTATTCTTCACATAAATTTTCTATAAGTATATGACTAATTTAACTACATATAGCTAATCTCTGGCACTATTAATGGAAGGCTTAGCGCTTTTGGTAATACTCTCTATTGTTTGCTTAACCTCATTACAGCTGGATGGTGGTGCAGCTAAGTTATTATGCAGCAAGGCAAATTCACATTCTATGAGGCAATTCTAAAAATGGGGGAAGTGCAAGCAAAAATTTTTACTTTGAAAGAGTGTTCTTGTTCTGTGGCAATTTTGGGAAAATTTGGGCAAAAGTTTTTTTGAATTATGATTTTTAAAAGGAAAATTATTTTTCCTCCCATGTAGAAATAGATGGTCCCAAATGATCCCAAATTTAAAACAGAACATATAAATTGAAAATACCAATCTTATTTATCTTGAAAGAGAAAGGTTGGTGTAGCGAAGTGCCAACAGGTGACATCATTCCTGCCTTTTCATCACAGATGCTCAAGGGGGAGGAGCCAAGGATACGGCAGGAGGGGCAGAGTTAGACAGACAGTTGTAGAGACAGTTGGAGATGTGGAATGACAGGGTTTAGCAGTGAGAAGAAGAGGGTTAGCAATTTGAGCTGAGAGTGTTACGAGAGGGAATTGAGATAAAAGATATTGAACAAGCAAGAATGAAGTTATTAGTACTACCAGAAATATATTGATTGAAAGTACATATTGGTTGGAATAAAAGTGATTACATACATAATCCAATCCATGTTAAAACCTGATACAGTTCTTAAGTGATCTTATGTGATTTACCTTTATGATTTGTTTAACAATAAAAGAATATTTAATTAAACCTCTGATTCCTAAGTTCTATAACCCTTAGTTTTGGCAGCGCACAGGTATAACATAATTGGTATTAGGAGAATACCTGGTGACAGCGTGAAGGGAAAGGGCGTGATCCCTTGTGAGGTCCAAATAAATAGGGGCAACAAGGTAGATCTCCACAGTTGGTTTCACCCACTATTTTTTTAATCTGGAAAGTATCCAGACTGCAGGGGTTTAAATGTTGATTCTCAAAACAGGCCTTTCAAACAATAAAAATAACCACTATGTTATAAACTGGGAATGCATGGAACAGACTGAATACCAAGAGTGTTCCAAACATTATTGCAGTTTCACGATACAGGACAGGAGATGTTTCAAAGGCAATGAAAGATCACAGTAACAATAAAAAGGCAGGTTTCTTTAAAAGTGTGTGTATGGGAAACAGAACAGCTTTAAACAAAGGAATCAAGATGATTTGTTTTTTTGTTTTTGTTCTTTCATGGTTTTTAAAAATAAAATTGGGCAAAATTTTATGTCTGGTGGAATGTCTCTCCATTCCTTTCAAGGTGGGATTTAAATCACAATTTAAATAAAAATGTCTTTTTTAAGTAAATTTTTTTAAATTATTTTTTAAAAAATTAAATAGTGATTTAATTTGTGACTTAAATCAAAGCACCCTGAAAGGAATGGAGTCCCATCAGAAAGGGACATTTTGTCACATATCTCCAGGGAATCATCATAAGTTTTGTAAGACGTATTTAAAGTATTTCTACATTACAAAAGCACAGAGCAGTTATGTTTGTCCCATCTGTGAGTCCTTTCACAGTCCTTTCAACATTATCTCAGGATTTCTAACACCAGGCTCTTAACACAAGTCTTCAAAGTGGAAATCGACCCCATGTCTGAGGCAATCTGAACTTTTAATCTTGTCAGTAAGGACTCAATTTTCAGAATAACTTTTAAACTCCTTTCTAGCCAAACAGGCATTTGTGCAGACAAAGGGATTCTGTGTCTGGTTGTAAACATATTAAAAAACATATTTTAAAAAGAGCAGACAACAAATATTGAGAAGTCCATCCTTTAGCTGTGAAATTACTGCTTATTGTTGTGTTGCTGAGGTTAGCCTCATTCAGTGTTAGCAGAGCTTTGGTGCCTATATCCTGTCATATTATCAACCACTCCACTCATCTTTTACTACACAATTGTCTGGTGATTAAGGGAAAAATCCATAGATGTTATGTGACATAATGTCACTCCTGATGCGTGGTGACTATATGGGTTAATAACTTCTAAAATTGCCTATCATTAACACCTCTGCTCATATGTCGCAAACTAACAGCATCTCATGTTCCTACTACATTGCCTTCCTAGCAATATTGTTTCTTCCATTAAGTTTTGCCTACCACGTTTCCCCCAAAATAAGACAGGGTCTTATATTATTTTTTGTTTTTAAAAAACGTATTAGGGCTTATTTTAGGGGAACATTTTTTTCAAGAACAACAATCTACATTTATTCAATCATTATCAATTATTTTAATTATTATTGTTAATTTATTCCCATTCTCCTTCCGCTTCTTTAACTGTACCTGGTGCCACTTCCTCCAGGGGTGCTTCTGTCACTGCCAGGAGGTGCCACAGTGGTGGCTCGGGTTCCTCCAGTGGCAATGCCTGGACTGAGGCTCCTGTTGGGACTGGCAGGCACTGGGTTTGTTTTGAGGGAAACAACGACAGCAGTGGAGGGGGGAGGCATTGGTGTGGAAGGGGGCAGAGTCCGAAGCCCCCGAGCCCAGTTGAGGAAAGGGCAGCGGCTGCTTCAACATGTGGCCCTGCCAGCAGCACCCAGCAATGAAGAGGGAGCTGAACAAGAGGAGGGTGAAAAGAGTTATGGTAGGAGAAAGAGGGGAGGAGGAAAATAAAGGCAGGCTGGCCGGCGGTGGCTGGAGCTCCAAAATCACCCCCCCCTCCAATCTTGTGCTTTGTTAGCCTCACCTGGGCGTACGCTGGAGGGGGGGAAAGCACACACACTGAAGAGGCACAGGACCCAAGAACCATTGGGAACTTAGCAGCCAAGAAGCAAGTTCCTGGCGGCGCATAGAACCTTCTTCCCTGGCTGCCCAGTCCCTCTGCAAGCAAGGAAAGTGGGAGGAGGGGAAGAAGTTTTAAGTCTCTCTTGAGGGCTTGGGAGGATCCTGGTAAGTCCCTGGTGGAGGGCAGGGGTTCACTTAACTAGGACTTATTGTCCGGGTAGGGCTTATATTAAAATCATCTTGAAAAACCATACTAGGGTAGGGCTTATTTTTGGGGTGAGCTTATTTTCGGGGAAACACGGTAGTTCTTGCAAACTAAGAGTTATGTGATTTTTGTTCCTGTCTTTCTTCACTGTCTTTCACATTGTATGGATGATTTTGACTTCGGTTTTCAGTGACTTTCTTTGTTAATTCCCACCTCTCCAACAGTTTATCTATATCACCAATGAAACAGGCACTCAGGCAAGCATTTGATGCTTTTAACAAGGCCAACAGAAAAGTCAATGATAAGAACAATATGACAATCTTAAATTAGAAGACTTCCATTTTATATGTTACTCAAACAGGAGAAAAGAGTAACTGGTAGGGGAGGGGAAATCTGAGGGAACCTGCAGACAGATTAAGAACTAATCAAATCATGCTAGACATAGCTCAAAATTTTACCAACTCTAGATGCTGGACAAATAGAAAACCATTTGCTACACATTGAGCCTGTTATTATGGTTCAGTATGAATACCACTGACCTTGATAAGTTTGTGAAGCTTACTAATTTACCAGCAAGAACAAGAATTTGTAAAATGCAAAAGTTTTTATCCTCCTTTGGACTACTAACAACTATAGTGTTCTCTGATGGGACCAGTCATCCACTCTTTGAAAGTAAAACAAAATTCACTTCTCTAGCCTCTGACCTTGAGATTCCTGGCTCTTCACTTAATAATCCCAAAACAACTACTCTGCCATATGGTGCTGATAAACAAGTTGCACAGCATACCAGCAAGCCTGCCTCAGTTAAATTTTTAGCTACACCAGACTTAAATCACTTTGTTAATCCTTTAGAAGAACATATTATGGAAGACTGCACACACAGTGCCTCTACATTCCAAGGCCTCCAGAACTCTATGAAAAATGTATGCTTGGTGGCCATGACTCTTTACCCCTTTCCTTTAGAGAAAAATATAACCAAATCAACACTGATTAAAAAGCAAACACTGCCTCCAGATCATGTTGCAAAGAAAATAAATGCTAACATTAGCCCAGGACAGCAACATAACTCTCTATACTTGACTGAAAATTGCACCTTGATCAAAGTTATGGCTTATGTTCTGGATGCCTTTCAAAACTTGGACTCCGAAAAGTGCACTTTGACTAATACAAATAAGTCAGAAACCATTGATACTTTGTAAAATGGCTCAGCAAACTCACACAGTCTGTATTCTCTTGCAGTTGTGAATGACTGCAGTCATACATTCCAGCCTACGTATCTGAGAAGAGTCCTAGGCACGTGAAAATACATATCTAGTGATGGGTACCAAGACTATTTCCTGTTTTTTCTTGTCTCTAATGCAGGGGTGGGCAATTAATTTCTATAGGAGGCCACATGAAAAATTTGAACTGTGTTAGGGAGTTAACTATGCGAGCATTGTAATTCATTCACCGCGGGGGGGGAGAAAACAAGAACCCCAACACCGAGCTAACTCACCTGTCCTCCGTTCCCCCACAGCCTTCCTCTCCGACTGTCTTCTATCCCGCGCAGGTGATGTGATGCTCATCATGTCGCCTGTGCAAGGATTGCTTCTGGCCTCTTGAGCCGCAGGCTCCATAGCCTGCGGCTCAAGAGTAACAGTCAAAACTCACAAGATCCCAGCACTGGATCTTGCAAGTTTTGCTTACTGCCATGCTGGGTGACTGGAGATGGTGCTCCAGCTCACTCAGCAGCGACGGTCAGGCCGGACTGGAGCAACGACTGGCAGGCCGGACAGGAGCAGCTCTCGGGCTGTATGTGGCCCACGGGCTGCACTTTGCCCAGGTCTGCTCTAATGCATTAATCAATCAGCCAGAAAAGAGAGATCCAATAGATATTTGTTTATTTTCAGCTGAAAGCAAGTAAACAGATGCAAACTTCACTCACAGAAAACATAGAGAAGCACGCCCCAGACACAAAAAGTATACATTTTTTATAAGGCAAAACATGAAAGAGGGGCTAAGGGGGTTGGGATGAGGAGGAGAAATGGGAGGAGATTCTGTAATTGGTAGGAATTCCTACAAGTGCTCAGCTGTGGGTAATAAATTCATTCCTTCATGTCAGATGCCCAGACTTCTCCAAGGACAAGATTGCAATTTAGAAAATACTTTAATTGTAAGATGAAAAAAGTCAGATGGACACCCCCTCCTCCCTTGTTCATTCTTGCCTGCCTAAGCAAGACCTTAATATAACTGGTTTACACATTCATATCGTGAAGCAAGTTACAGAAAGCAAGATTGATATGGTTAGGCTAATATATATTTTATAAGTCTTAACTAGACCCTTTCACTAGATTACTTATACAGTGGTACCTTGACTTACAAACTTAATCCGTATTGGAACGGCGTTCATACGTCGAAACGTTCGTAAGTCGAAGCACCATTTCCCATAGGAATGCACTGAAAACCATTTAATCCATTCTGGCTGTTTTTCGTTCTTATGTCGAGGCAGTGTTCGCAAGTAGAGGCATTAGTTCCCATAGGAACTAATGCAGGGCCGGTTAATCCGTACTCTACCACTAGTGGGATAATTTTTTTCTTTCTTCTTCTTTTGACCTAAGATGAACTTAGGTCAAAAAAGGACAGGAAAGTTTCCTTTTTGGTTTGTTCGTAAGACGAAGCTCCATTCACACGTCGACGCAAAATTTTGCAAACGAAACCATTCATAACTTGAAATGTTCGTAAGTAGAGACATTCGTAAGTTGAGGTACCACTGTATACTTGTATGATTCTAATTTGAAATAATATACCTGAATTTGAAAGACTGAGAAATATAATTCATCCAAACTCTTCTAAGGAATCAGGCTTAGCAAAGAGACATAGAAGTTTATCTGTATGGTGACGTGAACTGGTGTTTCTTGTGCAAATATTTATTTATAAAACAAAATCTGCGCTACTGGTAGTTTATAATTAGTAATGATGCAGCTGATTATTAGTAGTCTGTCAAATGAATTCCAAATAAGTCATTTAGGAAATGTTAGGTTCCAGATTCTTATTTTTGATCTAGTTATGGTGTGGCTAGGAACTGTGTATATCTTTTCTCTCATTGCACAATTGCTTCTGTGGCAGCAAACAGCTCTCCAAATTCCCATATGACAATTAAGCCGAGAGAAAGGTGTTACAGTATAAGGCAGCCACTACCAAGGGGCTTCTTCAGATCATGAACAGGGTACAACCAAGGAATGCGCAGAGGGATGATGAGAAATATAACTGAAAGGGGGGATGGGCAGATTCAGGCACCTTGTAACTTTACCTATAAGAAGCTGAAAAATATAGCCAGAATCAATTCTAAGGGCTCTGAGATGAGACAGAAAAATTAGAAACCTCTTTTATGAGGAAATAAAACTCATAGAGAAACTGGAGGACAAATTATAGCATAATACTAGTTTCCCTTTGTCCCTGGAGCTGGACACAACACTTGTAATCCTAAAACCCTCTGCAAGACTAATAGAGAATATGCTTTATTCTCTGAGGAAAAAGAAAAAAGTAGTTCTACAACCAATGATAATGGAGATCCCCAACTCAGTTAAACTGTTGGAAAATTTCTACTTTCCCAAGAGAAATGTGGTGAAATGCTCCTCCCCAAATTTTCTTCCTACAAATATCGTACAGAATGTTGAAAAGCCATTCAGGCATAGTGCTTGTGACTAGGCAAATGGTCCTTAAGAAACAACATTAGTTCTGTCTTTAACTTATATTCCTTATACGTCTGAAGGCTGGGAAGACACACTTTTTTTTCCCAAGCCTTCTTTACTTTGCAATAAATTCTAAGCTTAACGTAAGTCTATGTTTTAAGAATAAAACAAATTGACCATTTATTAATATAATAATGTAATGAAAGCACCAGAATGACATTTATTAAGAAAAAAGGGTTTGTTTTGGAGGAGGGATTGTTTTGGAGGAGAAGGAAATGCAGCAAAATTGAACCATGGGAAGAAACCTAGATTGACGAGACAAGAAAGAAAGAAAGAAAGAAAGAAAGAAAGAAAGAAAGAAAGAAAGAAAGAAAGAAAGAAAGAAAGAAAGAAAGAAAGAAAGAAAGAAAGAAAGAAAGAAAGAAAGAAAGAAAGAAAGAAAGAAAGAAAGAAAGAAAGAAAGAAAAAGCCACTACATAATCCTATTCTATTATTTTTAGGGATGCCCAGATCAAGTTTTTTCAAAGAAGTACTCCAAAGTTTTCCTGTGTTATCTGAATTCAAGCGAATGGAAGTTTTCTATACGAAGGCTGCACTCTCTCTTGGTTTGTATATTCAGCCCTTTATGAGTTATTGCACTAAAAAAGATTTCTTAAAGACGGTCTTCTAATCTCAGAAAGATGTTGTAGGACATGTATAACACTAAACGCTGACATAAAGCAAAACAAAAGATAGAATACCAACATAAAAAATCCTCCACCATATGAAGGATGGTTTGTTACTGTGAGGATGTAGCAATTATTTATTTATTAGATTTTTATCCCCCCCCTTCTAGACATATGTCTACTCAGGGCAGCTCACAATAAAATTATTCATAAAAACAATTAAAACAATGATTTACATTGACACTATTAGTATTAATCAAGATGGAAAATATGAAACAAAAGATTAAGTAGAAAGTAAAAGTCAATTATTGACAGGAGGGAAGGCCTGCCTAAAGAGCCAAATCTTTAATTGGCTCTTAAAAACACACAGTGAGGGTGCCAGGCAGATCTCTGAAGGCAGGCTATTCCAAAGTCGAGGGGCCACTGCCGAGAAGGCCCAGTTTCTTGTTCTTTCTTTCTGGGCCTCTCTCAGCATAAGGCCCTTCAGCCGTCTTCCTGGCTATAGCGAGTGACTCGAGTAGATCTAGGTGGGAGAAGGCGTTCTGCTAGATATCGAGGTCCTAAACCATTTAAGGCTTTATATGTCATCATTAACACTTTGAAATCAATGCGGAAACAAATGGGCAGTCAATGTAAAGCAGCCAGAATGGGAGAGATATACCGGTGTTTTCTCATTCTACTAAGTAGTCTGGATGCTGCATTCTGCACCATCTGAAGCTTCTGCATCAGTCTCAAAGGTAGCCCCACATAGAGCACATTACAGTGGTCTAATCTTGAGATTACAAGTGGATGGACCAGAGCGGTGACTGCCCTACCAACAAGATAGAGACGCAGCTGGGCAATCCGCCACAGATGGTAATAGGTGGAACAGACCACTGACACCACCTGGGTTTCCACGGTAAGCGCCAGGTCCAGATGTATCCCCAAGCTGTGAACTTCACTCTTCATGGCAAAAGTCACCCCCAAAACGAAAGGGAGTTTCCTAAGCCACCAATGGGGGGGGCACTGACCCTCAGGACCTCTGCCTTGCCCGGGTTCAGACTCAACCCATTCTCCTGCATCCATTGCAGTACAGCCTTCAGACAGTGCTGAAGGGACAGAATGACATCCACTGAATTCAGTGAAAAGGAGATGTAGAGCTGTGTGTCCACAGCATACTGATGGCACGAGGCCCCACACCCTCTGATGACCCCTCCCAGCAGCCTTATATAGATATTAAACAGCATTGGGGAGATGATCGAACCCTGCGGAACCCCACAACAGAGACTCCACAGGGCTGAAATGCTCTCCCCAAGCTGGACTCTCTGAGGGCGGTCCTCCAAGAAGGATCAAGGCCAGGCAAGCACCAGGCCACTGATTCCCAACTCGGAGAGCTTCCCCAGGAGGATACCATGGTCAACAGTATCAAAGGCGGCTGAGATATCGAGGAGGACCAATAAGGACATTTTGCCCCTGTCAGCCTCCCTCAACAGGTCATCCAACAGTGTGACCACTGCCATTTCTGTGCTATGGCACGGCCTGAAGCCCAACTGAAATGGATCCAGGGCACTGCCTTCATCCAAAAGAACCTGAAGCTGATCAACCACCACCCTCTCCACCATTTTATCATTAGCAATGTATCGTGTTAAATGTGTGCACAGGGAGAGAAAGGAAAAGAAAGACAGAGTTCAACTAACTGTCACACTTCTAATTTCCCATCATGAAAAAAGAAACATTGGAGATAATGCTTACATTTACATGCCACAAATATTGTGAACTAATACTTGTGGCCAAGTGCATACCATTCATAACTGCCACTTCACTCTTCCTGCCACTGGCTAAAGGTAAAGAAGCCAGGAACATATCCACACTGATTCAATGGGCCTACTCAAGTTGCAACTAATGACTATATTTCATTCCATGTGTGTATTCATCCCACTATTATTTGTGGCTTTCACTGTCAGTGACAGCAAACAGACCTGCAGCTACCGGATTTTCAGCCAAGAGGTCAGACCAGCGACTACTCTCATGCAACTCTACCTATAATCAAAAACTTTATCTTTTGTATAGCATTTCTGACTACACAGAGAAAGGCCATGAGCATATATGACTTGTACACGTCCAGGCGACACTCAAACTCTGGGCTGAACATACCAGGTTAAGAGTAGGAGCAGAGACATAGTCTGATTCCATATGCCTTTTACTTGCCTGATGAAAAGAACTTCTGTTCCCACACTTGGCAGTGTTTTATAATGTCTTAAAATCTAGTTTAATCAAAGAAAATTGTGGAACAAGACAGAATAGTATATAATATATATTACATGAAACAATGGCTGAAATCCTGTTTCAGTGTTGGTCTATAGTAGTTTAAATTTGAAACCATGAAGTCAAATTACAATGGCAATATAAGGAAATTCATACAAGACAAGGCACTTTGCAGATCTTTTAAAATGGTCCTAATAGACTATCTTTCTCCCTCTTCAAATCTTTTCTGCAAAATGTTTGGCTTAATCTCTTAGTCTTAACACCTTACTACAAGGAAAATCAAGCACATACAACTGTATAAAATGAATATAGTTCCTGTTCCTCTTTAACCTCTGTCAAATTTTAGACAGTTTATGCTACCAATCAGGAATCTGTTTTCTTCTTTATTATACTATAAAGCACTAAATACATTAAGAAAACATAGCCGCCCAGAGTGGTAGAATATACCAGATGGGCGGGATAGAAATCAAACATATAAAATAAATAAATAAATAAATATTAAGAATAACAATGATAAAAATAAAATGTGCGTGTGCGTGTGCGTGTGCGTGTTCGTGAGCACAAGCACACACATGGGCAATGTGCACAGGTGCATGCTTGTAATGAAGTAAGGGGCAAGAGGCGAGGGGCAAAGTGGGAAGGTGCTTTGAGTCCTCCAATCACATGTGTGACTAGATACAAAACGATTCAAATTTTTAAAAAGTAAAAGGTTCCCTGGTGGACAGGAAAAACTATGGAGTTTGTTGCTGAGGAGATGGGGGACTCCAGGCTGATTCTCATTTCCCACTGTATTGCTTGATCAATGGGAAAAATGTGAATCAGCCCACCCCAAACCTATAGCACTTCCTGCAATTTTTGGTAATGTGGTTACCCTCATAGCCTATCCTTCCCTTCCTTTTAACACATCCAGAGCAATCCAAATGGTTTTCTCTCCATCCATACTATCTCACAATTTGATGAGGTGGGCTAAGCTGAGAGACCCATGATTACTCAGTGGGTTTCCTATCTGAGTAGAAATTTTGGCTGGGGTCTTGCTAATCCTTTTCTGGAACTCTAAGTATACTATATGATCTCCCATATCCATTAAATGCTAGTCTAAGACAATTCAAGGGGATTCAGATGAGCATTGCAGTGTGGATTTGAAGCTTTAATCTGTCATGTTTGTGAAACTTCCTTGCTCAAAGAAAACAATTGTTGTTATGAAAGAGATGGTAGTTTTTCCAAAATGTGTTCGGTAAATATTTTGCCCCTAGTTTGTTATTAATTATCCCTTTCTTAATTTTGCAAATTATTATCAAATCACCTGATAATCACCATCTTTTCTAACACCAGTTTTCTTTTTTCTTCACATGTATCACATTTACATTGTCTATGCAGCACAGTTGCTGTGAAATGAACTGCATTCATTAATAAACACTACTAAAAGCTTATTTCAAGTAAATATTATATTTCTTCCACAGCTGAAAAGTTACAAAATTCCCAAGTCATTTCTGTCAGACCAGTTCTTCTATAACAGTATTCTTGTCTACAGCAGATTAAAAATGTGAATATATTATTCCATTGAAATATTTAATATAATGTATCTTATTTATAATGTAAAAGTTAGAAATCCATGCAAAAAAGGTAATTGCACTTATACTTAATCTACAAATACCAGTGCAGATTCACTACTTAACAACAAGAAACACACATAAAGAAACAAAATTATAATTTGTAAAAGCACTTGAAGCAACTGAACTAAGGTGACCCAGTAGTTCCTCCCTTCAGTGACCCCCCCTTTTTTTGCAGTGGCAGTATCCACTGCACTGTCAGTGTTAGCAGAATTCTACTTTCTGATGCATGCACAATGACTTTAAATTATGCTTCATTGATCACCTGCTGGGAAACCAATAGGATTATAAACATACCCTATGTTCTTTCTTTAAGGGATACAGAGAGAGAGTTTATTGTTAAACATTCAATACATCACAAGCTATGAAGTTAAACAAAGCTGAGAATATTCAGTACCCACCAAGAAACACAAGCAAATTGAACTGTTTCTAAAAATTCATTTCCATTTAAGTAAAGAAAAGAAATTAATTTTATGGACCTGGGAAGAGAAGGCAAAATACTGAGTCTCAAAGTATCACAGAACAGATACAAATTTAACTCATTTTCTTTTATCACTCCAACTGTATGCTGAGACAAGTAAGCATTTTGAAACAGCATAGTGTATAAGCTACTAGTCTACAGGGGCCTCCATAAAGCAGATGGAGCCAATTTCTGGTCCTCCAGATATTCTTGCACCACAACTCCCAGCAGTCTAGCAAGCACAGAAAATGTTGATGAATTATCAGATTCCAATATCTTCAATCATCTCTGTGATCACAGAAATGATCTAACCAGGCACAAACATAGTCCAATTCATGTTTACTCAGAACTAAATCCCACAATAGAATTTTTAACTCCCCTGATTTCAGTCAGAATTTACATTTTGTCTAGAGCTTATCCAATTTATCTTACAAGGAAATATAAATCGCTATCCATCATATTGTTGGTGTGTAAATGCTCATGACTGGAGAGGACTATTCTCAAAACTCATGGGAGTTTTAGGCATGATTACCGTACATTAATTCAAATCCAAAAGAATCCATTATTTTACCTTTTCTGCTCCCTCTGATTTGCAAAATTATCAGTTCAGCTAAAATGGCCTGATGCTTCCAAAGTATGAATAATGAATGAATGCCTGCAAAACTTTCCAATAAAAAACTCAAATAATTTCCTGGATCCACTGCCTTCAAACTGATTCATATACTGTTATATGCACAAATAGCTCTTGGCCTACGTAGTCAATTCATCTGAGTCATCTAGCAGTGGCACTGAGATCTCACATAGTTTTTCACACACCATTTAAAAAGTGGTGTTCCATTTTGTTGAAGAAACACAACATCACTGTTTTCATTTTCCAAACTACAGTGATGATTGGATCCAGTATTATTAGAAAGATTCTGAAACCTTGTTTATGCAAATTACATTACATAAAGCTCATCAATGGGGACAATTTTTTAGAAATTAAACATTTCCTACCTCTGTTCTAAGGCATCCACAGCTTCAGTGTAATCCCTTTCCTTGTCAGGAACCCATGGAGGAAACCTGAAGGGAGCACCTTTCAGTAACTAAGGAATTCCTTTTCCCATCCCACAGCCCTCATGGGTTCCTGAAAAAGAAAGGGATCACATGGAAACCATGGGTGCCTCAAGACAAAAGAAGGAAATGTTTATTCTTTTTTTGAAAAGTCCTAGCTGATGAGATCATCATGCAGAAGATTTTATCCAAAGAGCAACAGACGCATGCAATAGTATCAAGGCTGTGAATTTGCAAGAGAAAACCAACTAGCTGGAGTGTAGATTCTAATTCCCCATTTATTGCCCTTCTCTGAAACACTCACAGGTAACTTTTTCTCATTGTCATGGTTCTAAAACACACTTTCTGCAGAGCGTTTCTGAAAGAAAACAACGGAGCTCGTATTCTCATTTTCACCTCCCACATCACTCCTGTAAATGTTCCAAAATGCTTCCATAAGTGTGCTTCATTTTCTCTCTTTTCTGTTCTGAAATAATGGTATCTGAAAATTATGATAACTTCCTTCTAGACTGATTTAAAAATTACGTAAACTGAGAAGCTGGCTGAATAGCTCACAAAGTTAGGTAGAGGCTGACAGTTCAGTTCCTACTGTGCATCTCAAAAGAGTTGACCTGTATGTACTTGGGCAAGTTACATGGTCCCAGGGTGTCCCCAGAAGAAAGAAATGGTAAACCATTTCTGGGTCCTCTTTACTGAGAAAATCCTTTAAAAGTTTGCCATAAGCCAGAATTAGCTTATTAGCTTACCAGGACATTATTATTATTATGATTATTATTATGATTATGATTATGATTATGATTATGATTATTACTACTACTACTACTACTACTACTACTACTACTACTACTACTACTACTACTACTACACTAATAGAAGAGCATAGTATGTACTTCAGTCTGATTCCTTAGGTCTTATTAACAAAGTAAGATAAGGTGATGAAGATTTTCCTCTTCAGACACTCAAGAGTTAAGATAACCGAATCCTACAAAGTAGTATCAAAGATACAAAAAAAGGACTTCTCACTGAAAAGACTAATATAAACAGCTCAACTCTGGTGGCTCAGAATTCTTACTTCTCTCTTTGTAGCCTTTTAGGAGAAAGTAGCTGTTGATGTACAATCATGGAGAAATAAATGCAAGAATTACATGCTATATACTCTAAGGATTTGCTGATAATTTGTGAAATACATGAAAATAGCCTTACTGGTCTGCCTCTTTTTCTTCTTCTATCATTAATACTAGAGAACATGGAAGACAAATAAAAAGGAAACTCCAAACTAGATCCTCATCAATACCATTTAAGAAAGGGGCTGACCTGCTAAATGCCATGAAAGCTGTCCAGCTTTAAACATTAGTGGTAAAGAAACTGAATATATATGAATTGCACCAACACATCATACTCATAACAAAAGAAGCACACTTCTGTCTCAGGGCACGATCAGTTAATGTCCATATTATTTCCATTGATCATTCAGCCAACTTTTGGTTCACTACAGGGCTTAATACTTCCAGGACTGAAAACTCTGCAGGGCTGAACAATCTCTTTGTTTTTCCCATTTCCGTTACTGTTTGGTGCTCCCAGAATTTGACCCAGCCTCAACTGAGCATGTTTGCCTGGCTTGAATGTGAGACATTTAAGTGCATTCTTAACTTTCCCATTGAAACCAATTAGGCTTCAATCACAAAGATAATCTAAGCAAGTACACGGTATGTGCCTGCACATACTTGAATGCAAACTTTAACTTTAACATGCTTGTTGACAAGTTACAAATGTTTTTTTTCCAACACCAATTTGATATTCAGTCATTCCCCCCCCAAAAAAAAAGAATAAAGTGGGACGTATTAAAACAGGTAGCAGAACTTGAAACAGAATTTCTTTTCTTAGTGTTGCAAACTGAGAAGAAAGGGCATTATCTGCTGTTGAATCAAAGCATCAAACAAAAAGCAAGTGCAAACAGAACATTACATTAGGAAAAAAAATCCAACATATAGATGGATATTAGTACAAATACTTGGAAAACCTAAAACAAAGGATATTAATGAAGCAATGCATTTTTTAATAAGACCACATTTGTATTATACTCTCACTATATTGTTTTGAAATATACTAACAAGGGCCCCGAATTATTTGACACAATGTGAATGCCCATCCAGTAGGCAAACAAAGCAAGTACTGTATCAGGTATCAAAGTTTTGTGTCCAAGCCAGTGACTTTAACTAGATTGCAGTTTTTTATGTAACAGATTAACTGGCTCATTAATTCAATTAAAAAAAAATCTTGGAAACAAAAGGTTTTTCATAACTTTCTGGACACACAATAAGTTTGGAAGATATCAATTCACCAGCCTAGTGTTAGATATTCTCATCCAAGAACTCTAGGCTGTTCATGGGTCTGTCTGTGCCATCAACAACTGTATATATTCAGAATGTGTGCCTGGAGATTTAAAAGGCTGCATTCTTTATTCAAAACAAAACATGTCAGAGTCCAAATCTGCATGGTTTTCCCGCTTAATTCTAGGTGTAACTATAGGTGCCTGCCTATAGTTAGTGAACAGTTCTGCATATTCATTCAAAAATAAGTTCCACAGAGTTCAGTTCAAACTGAATGAGTTTACCCAAAGAAAACAAGATGTGGAAAAGAATTCTGGACATATTCATCACTCTCTCACTTACAGTATTTGTAAGTGTATTCTTTCTGGTATCACTCTAGGACTGTGCAAATTGCCAAAGGCAGCACAAGTGGTAGGGCACAAAACCCATTAGCCATACACACACTCCAGGTGATCTCAGGTGATCCCTATCCAAAGAAATACAATGTGGATTCAAACCCCTGGACCCTGGCTCTACAGCCAGGCATTCCAACCCACTGAGTCATGCTATCATTATGTTTCCTTCAAACACCACTTGAGGGTTGTGGTAGGGAGAGATATCAATTTCAAAGCGGTTGCCTTGAATTCTGATCAGAGAGTTTTGCTACTGAGCTCTCAGAGGAAGAAGGCAGAAGAAGTCCCCCTGCAGTCCTGCAACCCTTAAAAAACAAACAGACTGCTGCTTTCAATTTTTCCAGAGAGAGCAGAACACTCACTGCCCTCCTCAGCAGATCAGACTGTATTAATTCCAGGCAAAATTAAACACTTTTAAAATCTTCAGTTATCATTCAGAACTAGCTGCCTATATATTTTAAAAGTGGAATTCAATTAGGAACAAGTTCTCACAGTTAATGCAAAACCCTGGGACATAATAGAACTACATGGCAAATCTCCCAGATTACTTATCTTGAACTTTACTTCCATGTCCACTCCTACAATTCTAACAAACTGTAAACTGCCCTTCTCCACCTTGTCTCTCTTGATGTTCAACCACTGGATTAAAACAGTATCTGCAAGCAAACATGCACATGAAAGTACTCTTTAGAATGAAGGTAACCCCAGACAGGGGTCTAGTGGCGGAAGGCATAATCAAAATTTAGCAATTTGGAGTTTCACTGATGTTGAAAGAAAAGTTCAGAGATCCTCCTTAACTGGGCAGATGTTTCAAACATCAACTTCCCTGATTTAAAAATGGTGAAGGCTACAATGCTAGGCAAACATATAAGTGAGCCTTGCTTTTAGGTCTGCAGCCAGGCTTCCTCCTAGATTCCAGTCACGCCTTAGTTTCCAGTTACCTGTGAGCTGCAATGATACCAACTCCCAGAGAGTTCAACTTTCAAAGGAACGTGTATGGCTTCTGGCTGCTTGGTGCCCAGAAAATAGTACACTGAGGACGGCAACCTTGCAGTCAAGTCACTGGACAGTTCCTGTTTAAAATACGAAGCCTCACAAAATCAAAAGGGGTTACTCTCAAGAAAATGTGGGCAGGCTGGCAGCGTTGGACTGTGCCCCGTTAAATATACATGACTGCTACTGTGTTATTAACGATAGGACCAGCCTTGAATAGAAATAGACACTCACGCTAATGCAGAATGGGATGAAAAGTGACTTTAGGGCTGGGGGTTAAAGGAATACAAAAGCCGCGGAGAGCAAGAGCTGGGATCGTCCCTAAGGCAGCACGCTTTCGTTTGGGACGCCCTCTCGTCCCCTCCTGCGAACCGCTCGCTACCTGAGCTTCGCCAAGTGCTTCGCTGCACCAGGGGGTCCCCCCCCCGGGGAAGGAGAGGGGCAGAGCGTACCTGTGCACGGCTCCGTCACCTGTTGCTTGACCGCCGCCATCCAAGAAGGGCACGGGCTCCTCCTTGACCTCGCGGAGCACCAGCGTCTTCCCCTGCTCGCGGGTGAACTCCCCCAGCCCGCCCCCGCCGGGCACCTCCTCCAGGGACTCCACGTAGAAGACGGTGCGAGGGGCCGGCGGCGGTGGCGCCGGCGGGCGCTGCTGCTGCTGCTCGGCCAGCCCATGGACCCTGGTCGCCGGCAGCAAAGTCCCATGGAAAGGCGACGAGGAGGCAGCGCAAGGCGACGGCGAGGAAGAAGAAGAAGAAGAAGAAGAAGAAGAGGACGACGACGAGGACGAGGCGGCTTTCTTCCAGAAGGCGCCGCTGCCCCTCTCCTGGCTCTTCAGCAAGCGGCTCTGGCTCGGCCCCCAGTGCTCGAAGCTGCTGTCCTGCTGCAGACAACCGCCCGCCGAGGCCCCCGGGTGGCTGAACAGTTTCCAGCGAAGGCGCAGAATGTGCTTCACGTCAAAGTCCTTCCTGCCCGAGTTCGACATGCTGCTCCTGGTGCTGCTGCTGCTGCCGCCGCGGAGAGGCAACAGCGGCGGCGGCGGCGACGCGCGGCGCAGGCGAATGGCACAGGCGCGGCTAGAGCGAGGCGCCGCTCTCTCGCGCTACTGTGGGCGCGCGCGGCGACGGCGGAGGCGGCGGACGAACGGCTCCGAGCCGCTTCCCTCGCCCGCAGGAATAAAGGGAAAAGAGAAGAAGGCAGGCCAGGGAGTTACGAAGCCCGTCCCCCCCCCCAAGAGACAGGGCGGGAGAAGCAAAGCCCGTGGGCGGGAGACCAGGTGGGGCGGAGGGCAGGTGCCTCCAAACTGCGGTCGAGCGGCGCGGCGCGAGGCACGGAACCCGAGGGGCTCCCGCCGAAGACGGAGCGGGACGGGGGGGGTCCTGCCCCCACCGAATCTCCGCTGTGCTTCAGCCTCGGCTCCAGCGGCTAGCAGGTGGCTTCCTCCGCCGCGTCCTTTCCCTGACGCTCAAGTGCGTGACAGGAGCCTGGAGTTATTAGTTTCCCCCCCCTGCCCTCCCTCGCTCGAGGGGAGGGGAGAGGTGGGGAGCCAAGTCACGCCGCCGAAAGTTGCGTAGTCTTGAGGGGCCAGGTCGCCCCTGCGGGAGGCGGCGGGGCGGGTTTTATCGGCAAGGCAGGTTCCCGCTTCTCCTGTTCGCAGGCAGCTGTCAAGGGCCTCTCTGGCCCGTTTTCTCTGCCTGCTTGCCTCCCCAACGCCTCCCTTCCCAGCACCGCCAATAAATGATGCAGATGTCCAGAGAAGCCCTGGGCTGGGGGAGACGCCGGGCGACCCTCGTTTTAAGGGCTGCCCTTTAGAGGAAAATCAAGGAGCTTTTTTAAAAAAATCTTCTCAGTCTCATTATTTTAGGTTGTGGCAGCCATGAGCGCAGCTGTCCCCAAAGCAGACACATAGTCTCTGCATTAATGCTCACTTTTGAGAAGTTTGCTTGGGAAGGTAGCAGAAACTTTCATTCTGTCCTCAGCTTCTGCTGAGGATCTCAGAACAAGTCTTGGACCAAATACCTGTATATTGCACACCTAATGCACTCTGTAGCACGACTGCACTTGAAAAACATCCCCAACATGGCCATCATTCTGTTTACATTGGGGAGATGCCGCTTTGTTCTGTGTTTTGCCACACAGACTGACCCATCAGGAAGGACAACTTTGTAACTGATGTTTTCACTCTGTTCTTTTTATCTCACACTGACTCGCCATATAACACTTATTTATTCCGAAGAGTTCCAAAAAATGTTTAACCCAAACTGTTGCAGTCATATTTTCCTTCAGCATCAACCATTTTTTTCCAAGCATCAACCAGCTGCAGCAATTTCCAGAGCAAAAGTAGCAAAATCTTTCTCTAGTTTGTATTGTAGGACTTTTGCCCCATCTGTGTTGAGGTGTAAATTTTTATGTAGTTGTTGATTATGTAGCAAATCTCCCTTTTCTGTTTATCAACGCGTCATAAACATTTAATACACACACACACACCCAGACTAAATAAAATTATCTCTGGGATTGAAATTCAGCTTGGCTACTTGTTGGATTTTATTTTTTTATTTTTTGCCTTAGGGGGAAGGTGGGAGGAAGTTATGGTAGAATTTAAAATCAGTATATATTTTTACAGTTGAGATCTGTGAGTCAGCTCCAGAAGAATTCTAAAATTATGCTTGCAGATCTTTCCCTGGATAGAATTTCCCATTCTGAGAGTGTTTTATTCATGTTGTAGGAACCTTTCCAGAAGTACTCCTATGGGGGATAACTACCTTATTATTACAGTTATTTATATTTCATATTTTCAACAGATAGAGCCAAAAGCACTCAAGATGAATTACTTTGAAAGAGGGAGTTCTAAGTCTGGGAAAGGAATACTGATGTGCAGAAAACTAGACAGTGCACAGTATCTGCTTCATTAATAACATCATACCTTGGAAAGAAAAGAAATAAGAGAACTAGAATTATATGTCATCCTTGCTTTTAATCTGACTGGGCTGTTGAGTGATATTTTCCTAAATAGAGGGCCACTGCAAATGGTACAGTGAAAATGGATTCCTGTATTCCCATTGCAGTTATTGTAGTTTTTTTTTTCAGCAAGGTATAAAGAGCACTCATATGTCTAAATTCCAATGGTCCACACACATTTCAAAACACATATGGTCTGTTTCCCATATGGTAACCATCTTTCACAAGACATACAAATGCTTTCCAAAATTGATAGGTAGAAACGTACCAACTCAATGAAAATATGAGGATTTACATGCAATTGATTTTAATGTGCACTGTGGCTCCTTCTGTGCAATCAGTGTGTTCTGAAGTAAAAAAAGCAATCCATTGAGTCTTATGATATGACATGACCAACTTCTAAAAATGTCCCCTCTTTTTTTTTTCAGACCGTGATGCAGTTATTTTTCATGAGACCATTTTTTACTGGACAGTATTTTACTGGCTGGTTAAATACACCAGTCAGTTAAATTTACTAAATTGACCAATTTATTAGCCCAGTGCTCTCCAAATATTTCAGCAGGAGGGCCACATCATATATGTTCCAGATTTTTGAGGGCCAAAGGAAGCTGCACATACACAGTGGCACACATGAATCCCCCACACTTCTGCATGTCCCCACGCATGCACTCACACACATACACATGCAGGCACACTTGTATTACCACATGCCCGCCCACCTGCACTCTGGCCCACGTGCGCACTTCCACCTGCCCGCCCACTCACACCCACCTACCCGCCGGACCAGATAAAAAGGCAAGGTGGGCCGGATGTGGCCTCTGAGCCATAGTTTGGAGACCCTTGTATTAGCCCATGAATGCCAGATGCACAAGTCTTTTAGATTTTAGGAAGTTTAACTTTATTCATAACTTTTGCTACACTTTTAATACAGTAAGACAATGTAAAGTAAGTACAATGAATACAAAATAATTTTCAACATCGTTTTCATAAATATAAATCAATACTTTACTTGTTGCTGTGAATTGTGTTTCACCTAGCACTGAAATCTGAAAATAGCACGCCTGTATTTAGGTGTGATTTTGATACAAATGTTAAGTTAGCATTTTGCCTTTAATTGTATGAAAGTGGAATTTCCCCATCATTTCAGCATTACCGTGAATGACAAATGAAAGTTTGGAGGTGCTGTACCGCTATTATAGGCTTCTTTCAGAGGGGTCTGACTAGCTTTTTCTCTTGGTGCATTCAGGAAAACAGCAAATGCTATTCTGTTTCAGCATACATTTATTAAGTCCTCATCTTTTTGTGCCAGAATGGTGTTGCTGTTGTTTTGAACTATGCCCCCAGAATGATACATTAATTCTGTTTTAACAGTCTTTGTTGTTGTTTTGTATGAATCATTATAATATATATATATATATAATATAATAATTCATACAAACAACCACAAAGAGTGTTAAAACAGAATTAATGTATCATTCTGGGGGCACAGCTCAAAGCAACAGCAACACCATTCTGGCACAAAACGATAGATATATGTATATATCTATATATATATATGGATGTAAACTACCAAGGGGCCCCTTTTAAGGGCAAAACACTGGCAGATAAATAATTTGAGGCTGAAGAAAGTAATCAAGATTTTTACTTACTGTAAAGCGATATATAACAACCGTTGCTGTCACATTGTTTTAATTTTAATTCCAGCTTACATGGCAGTAAACTACAATAAAGATACACCATTAGAAAACAGAAAAGAAAAGAACTTGAATAATAAGCATGCACATCAAGTCTTTTGCTGAATTGGTGGGACCTGGTTGTAGGCTAAAGACTTTTCCTGCTAGATATAATAATTAGTTTCATAATCTTGCTCTTTGTTTTATGGACATAGGTATCACATGAAGGGGAAGGCATTGTGTAAAACATAAGAAATATAGAGCAAGTGGAATAGCTAGCTTTTTTTCTGTCATTTTAATGCATGCAGACAATTGTGAACATTATGCTCAGTTACAACATAGACAATTGCTTAGGGGCATTTACTCACTTGAGGAAAGGTGTTGTTGTTTTTTCTTCCGCTCTGACCCCCACCCTGGTTGCCAGACACAGCTAGGGGATAATTGCAAAAGAAATAGCTCTGTGGTTAAAAGGTAGGAGAAAAGTGGCAAAATAGCATTGCATGGCATTGCCTTCCTGCTCATAAATCATCATATAAAATGCATGAAAGACTGTAGGCAACAAAATGACACATGCAGTAGCTGCAAAACACTTTCCTTACTGAAATTAGGCATTTAGAGGAGAAAAGAACTCTTTTTATGAAAAAAAATAATGCTGCAAGTCTATTTCTTCAGTTTAAAGAAGTTTTATTCTTTCTCTAAAGTAAAGTCAAAAGAATATCGGACTAGATTGACAGTTAATGCAACTGGCAGAGGAATGGGTTTCTTAACTCCGCTTGGAATATATAACTGTTACCTAAAATGCCAGATATGAATAGTTTTCTATCATCTCTTACTAGAATGAAGTATTGTCACACACACCCAGTGACCCCTGTGTGTTTTGCCTCTCTCACATGTTCACCTTTGGACATGACTTGTACTTTTCCCCTTTTGTTCGCTGCCACCAAAGGATATTATTCTCAATATATCAATTATCCAGAATTAGCTGGAGTTTTTACGGATATTTTCAATCTATCCTTGTTGCATTGTCTGTCCCTACTTGCCTGAAGACATCTATTATAGTGCCAGTCCCCAAGCAGTCAGCTGTGGTATCTCTCAATGATTATAGACCAGTAGCTTTAACATCTGTTATTATGAAATGTTTTGAGAGATTGGTGCTGGATTACATTAAGGCTAGTCTTCCACCTTCTTTGGACCCATGGCAATTTGCATACAGGAGAAATAGATCTACTGATGATGCTGTGTCCGTTGTACTCCATACTGTATTGAGCCACTTAGAACAACAGGGAACTTATGTGAGGCTGTTGTTTGTGGATTATAGCTCTGCTTTTAATACCATTCTGCCAAATAGGTTGTTTTTTAAAATGATCAACCTGGGAGTACCTCAGAAGATCTGTGTGTGGATAAAGGACTTTCTGACAGATAGGCCACAGTCAGTTAGGATGGGATCTCACCATTCTTCTACCCTGGTACTAACTACAGGGGCTCCCCAGGGCTGTGTGCTAAGTCCCTTCCTCTATTCCCTGTACACACATGATTGTACCCCACTGTATAACACCAACGCAATTATTAAATTTGCAGATGGTACGACAGTGGTGGGGCTCATAAATAAGAACAATGAGTCTGCTTATAGAAAAGAAGTACAAGGGTTGATACTTTGGTGTAAAGAAAATCATCTCACACTTAACATTAAAAAAACTAAAGAACTCATAATTGATTTTAGGAGGAAGAGAAATGTACATTTACCACTGTACATAAATGGTGAGGAAGTGGAGAGAGTTGGTAGTTTTAAATTTCTGGGCACTTACATCTCAGAGGACCTCTCATGGACTATAAATGCCACCATGCTAGTGAAGAAGGCACAGAAGAGGCTGTATTTCCTGAGAATGCTCGGCAAGTTAAATTTATCTCAGCATTTACTTCTGTCATACTATCGTAGCACCATTGAGAGTGTCCTAACCTATGGCATTCTGGCATAGTTTGGGAATAGCTCTGTAGCGGACAAAAAAGCTCTACAAAGAACCATTAAAATTGCTCAGAATATCATCGGGCTCCAGCTACCAACCCTGGATGACATCTTCATATCCGACTGTCTGAGGAAGTCACACAACATCCTGAGAGACTCTTCCCATCCTGCTTATAACTTTTTTGAACTGTTGCCATCTCACGTTTTCTGAATAATTTTTATCCCAGAGCTATAATTGCACTTAATAATGAGCTTAAAGACCACCAGTAGTGAATAGTTAGTTGGACTGTGTTACTTGGCCTACAGTGTAGATGTTTGTATTTTTAGTGGGGGACTTTTAGTGGGTAGGGAGTGTTGGGGATTTTTTTAGTGGGTGAGGAGTGTTTGGGGAATTTTATGTGTGTGCATGTGTCTGGTCTCTGGATGTCTGAATTTCATTGTATGGGTATACAGTACTGTGTATATACTTACAATGACAATAAATAAATAAATAAATAAATAAATAAATAAATAAATAAATAAATAAATAAATAAATAAATAAATAAATAAAAGATAGATAGATAGATAGATAGATAGATAGATAGATAGATAGATAGATAGATAGATAGATAGATAGATAGATAGATAGATAGATAGATAGATAGATAGATAAGTCTCACACCTTTGCTGCCAAATAAAACAAGGTTTATTTAAGGATTAATAAATGGACCACAGAAGGAAAATCATGGATGTTCTATTATCTTTCATTCAATAAACGTGTATTTCATTACTTATAAGCTTGCTTGTATGGATTTACTTTAATCAAGGTCTCAATATATTCTCTTTCTATCTATTTCTAATTCCTTTTAACTCGTTAATATTTTTTAACAAACCAACTCTTCATTATCCTGTCTAAACCTTTCACAGTCTTCCGTCTAACTGTCTGAACACTTCACCATCTTTTCCCTAACTCTCTCTCTATCACACACAGTTCTCGCTCTCTAACTGCCTCCCTGGCACTCCCAGTTCCTTTGACTGCACCCCTCCTGTCCTGTCATAGGCTCCTGCACTGGAGCTCTAAAATTACTGACAGGAGTGACATGTGGGCTGTCCACCACAAGTACGATAAAGGCTATGCAGCTTTTGCTGATTTTAATGGGGCTTGTGCAGATGACCTTAACTGCTGATTGCAGTCACAGATAAAATGACCTGTCTTTGTTATTTGTTTTAAGTGCTTTTTGTCTTGTTTTATCACTGAATAGTGAGAATAATATCATGGCAATGAAGGCTTTGTGGTCTTGCTGTCATGGGATAAATCAATATTTAAAATGTACATTGGTGATATTCCTTCTTCTGAAAGTGGGGCCTGATGACCTGAATGTTTTTCTGCTAAAATATGTAGCATTTTCTAGAGATAGGATGAACCTTTAACAGAAGTTTCTAACTGGATTTCAGTCAGTGGTAAGTTGAAAAGAACTGGTACCATTATGCCAGTTGCAAACAGAGTTTTGAAGCTGTAGCTTTTTCATGAAGGGGGGCATTATAGATAGATAGATAGATAGATAGATAGATAGATAGATAGATAGATAGATAGATAGATAGATAGATAGATAGATAGATAGATAGATAGATAGATAGATAGATAGAGATAGAGATAGAGATAGAGATAGAGATAGAGATATATACAATGGTGCCTCGCTTAGCGATGTTAATCTGTGCAGAAAAAATCACTGCTAAGCGATAACATCGCTAAGCAAAAATAAAAAGCCCATAGAAATGCATTAAAACATGATTAATGCGTTCCTATGGGCTAAAAACTCACCTTTAAGAGAAGATCCTCCATAGTGCTGCCATTTTCGGTGCTGCTAAAGCGAGGTATTCATGCCTGAAAACAGCGGGCGGCCATTTTGTTTACCCGGCAGCCATTTTGAAACTGCCAATCAGCTGGCCAAAAATGGGGGCTTTGCAATGACCGCTTCCCTGCGATCGTCGCAAAGTGAATTTCCCCCATAGGGACCATCATAAAGCGATTGTTTTTGCGCTGGCAAAAAGTTCATTGCAAAGTGATTTCGTCGCTATACGGAGTGATTGCTATGCAAGGCACCACTATATAGATATAGATATAGATATATAAATATATATATATATATATGTATGTGTGTAGATAGATAGATAGATAGATAGATAGACAGACAGACAGACAGACAGACAGACAGACAGACAGACAGACAGACAGACAGACAGTGTCTCTCTCTCACACACCAGCTCCTCTATATGTTCTCCCTATATGTTCTGTCTTACAGATATGACTATTTCTCTTGGCTGCACTTCCGCTGCCACCAGAGGAAATCCTTCTCAATTACCAATTAGGACCACAGACTCAATCGTGTCACATACAATGTTGTTTATTAACAGATAAACATATTTAAGAATCAAGGAAATCATAGATGGTATTGTATTTGATATTCATTAAACTTCATTCAACTTAGAAATATGCTGGTTACTGGTTATTCAGTTTCAATCTCTTTATAACACTGCAGGAGTATACTGGATACCTTGCAGTTGTGGCCAGGTATATATTGGAACCACAAAATGAAGCATCCACACCAGAATCAAAGAACATGAGAGACACTGCAGACTAAAACAACCAGAAAAATCTGCACTAGCTGAACATGCCCTAAAACAAACTGGACATGAAATTCTATTTCAAAATACTGAAATACTGGACAACACCAGCAATCATTACGTCAGACTGCACAAGGAAGCCATTGAAATCCACAAGCACCAGCAGAACTTCAACAAAAAAGAGGAAAGTCTGAAACTCAACAAAACTTGGCTCCCAGCTCTCAAAAATACAGCGTGCAAAAGGTAAACAAACTCTATCCAGCCTCAAGGACAGGGGATCACTACACAAAGAAGACCAGCTAATGACACCCATCAAGCACAGTGACAGATAATCTCTTCTCCTTATCACAACAATACACCCACAACAAGACACATTATCACCCATCTACAGAAAAAGACAAAAGCCTGTCTCACAGCCATAAATACTGCACTCCCAAGCCAACTACACCAGAGCACACAGTGCTGTCCTCTGAAGATGCCGGCCACAGAGAGTGGCGAAACGTTAGGAAAAACAACCTTCAGAACATGGCCAAAGAGCCCGAAAAACCCACAACCACCACTTTATAACAGTTCATTTATCTCTGCAACAGAAGGTGTCTATCTCCGGACTAGATCAAATAGATAGCTCTTTAATCTCTCTAGACTGAGAGCAAAGACCAAAGTCCAACTGAAATGCATGGGGGACTTCCTCTTCGCTGATGATGCAGCCATTGTTGTCCACTCTGCTGAAGACCTCCAACAACACATGAATAATTTTAGCAAGGCCTGCCAAGACTTTAGAGTAACAATCCGCCTGAAGAAAACACAAGTCATGGGCCAGGATGTGGACTCTATTACTATCTCCACGCAAGAATTGGAGGTTATTCATGAATTTGTGTACCTTGGCTCAACAATCTCTGACACTCTCTCCCTAGATGTTGAGCTGGATAAACACATTGGGGAAGCAGCTAAAATGTTCTCTAGACTCACAAAGAGAGTATGGCTTAATAAGAAGGTTACGGCATACACCAAAATCCAGGTCTATAGAGCCTGTGTCCTGAGCACACTCCTGTACTGCACCAAGTCCTGGACCCTCTGTGCACGGCAGGAGAGGAAGCTGAACACCTTCCATATGTGTTGTCTCCGACGCATTTTTGGTATCGCCTGACAGGATAAAGTTCCAAATAGTCCTAGAACGAGCTGGAACTTTTAGCATGTATATATTACTGAAACAGTTCCGTCTACGTTGGCTTGGGCATGTTGTGGGAATGGCTGATGGTCAGATTCCAAAAGATCTTCTGTATGGAGATTTAGTGCAGGGAAACTGCCCCAGAGCGAGACCACAGCTGCGATACATCTGCAAGAGGGATCTGAAGGCCTTAGTAATGAACCTCAACAGATTTATTTATTTATTTATTTATTCATTCATTCATTCATTCATTCATTCATTCATTCATTCATTCATTTGATTTATACCCCGCCTATCTGGTCGGTGAGGACCACTCTAGGCAGCTAACAACCATAAAACAATACAACAAAAGTGTAAACAGACAATTCTAAATGATAAAAGCACTATGGGAAACCTTGACGTCTGAGCGTTCAGCCTGGAGGCAGGCAGTGCATCATGGCCTCTCCCAATTTGAAGAGACACTTGTTCAGCAGGCTGAAGCAAAGAGGCAGTCCCAAAACAAACAAAACCAGGGAGCTGGACAGGGGACAGATTGTATTTGTCTTCAGTGTGGAAGGGATTGTCACTCTCGAATTGGCCTTCTCAGCCACACTAGACACTGTTCCAAGACCTCCATACAGAGCACGTTATCATAGTCTCTTGAGACTGAAGGATGCTTACACATATTCCTTATAGTTTTCATTGCATTCAGTTCTCTTTTACGTTTCTTTCCAAGTATTATTTTTTGACTTTAATAATCACTATCTATCTTTCTGTCTCTAAAATCTTCTCCTAGTCCCAACTCTTTATAACAGTTCTTTCAAGTACCTAACTCTTTCCCTAACTCCTGACTAACTGTCCTATCTCATCACTAACTGAAACCTTAACTGAACTTTAACTGTCCTCCATTCTCCTCTTATATTTCCATGGTTCCGCCCTCCTGCTCAACCATTGGCTATTGAATCAGTGTTCCATTGTGATGGAAAGGTGTGATTTCTGGCATATCTGTCACAGATAGATAGATAGATAGATAGATAGATAGATAGATAGATAGATAGATAGAGAGAGAGAGAGAGAGAGAGAGAGAGAGAGAGAGAGAGAGAGAGAGAGAGAGATAGATAGATAGATAGATAGATAGATAGATAGATAGACAGACAGACAGACAGACAGACAGACAGACAGACAGACAGACAGACAGACAGACAGACAGACAGATAGATAGATAGATAGATAGATAGATAGATAGATAGATAGATAGATAGATAGATAGATAGATAGATAGATAGATAGATAGATAGATAGATAGATAGATAGATAGATAGATGGGAATATTCCATATATATATTTCAAGCTGAGTTAACAATTTATCTATTCGCATTTACATGCTTTCAAACTGCTAGGTTGGCAGGAGCTGGGACAAGCGATGGGAGCTCACTCTGTCGTGTGGATTCAACCTTACGACTGCTGGTCTTCTGACCTTGCAGCACAGAGGCTTCTGCAGTTTAACCCACAGCGCCATCACATCACCATGTCACCAAAACCCTAATTTAAAGCCACCAAGCTCATCTCTCTTTGCCCTCTTCATCTTGGCACCAAGGTTGCATGGCTCATCCACTCCTAAAATAATCCAGCCATGAAATCAAAAGCCAGGACACTGTGGCACTTCTCTACAAGGATCAAAAGGCATATATGAGCATCACCAAACTGAACAGCCACCGTCCAATCAACTTTGCAAAGTGCAAAGTGTGCATGTGAGTGCTGAAACTGGGGAATGAATGTTGCGATAAAATATTAATTATTATTCTGGCAGTGTTCAACATACTTCTATAAATCAAACTGTTTTAAAATAATTTTAATTTCTTTGATTTTTTTGCCTCAAACTTTTTAAGATTCTTTTTCAAACTGAATTTGTATTTAAAATGTCTTTTTCTTGCTCTTGACTTTCAGTGCAGTGAAATATAAAGTTTCTGGAATTATTTCTTCATCTCTAATTACACGCTCCATTCACCATTATTTTGCTTAGAGGGTTGAGAGCATGGTAGCTTTAATACAAATCCATTTGAAATCAGGATACATTTGCTAGCTGCAGACCAAAGATATGTTCGGAAATGGAGGCAATTCATGATCCTGTTTACAGCATCATGGTACTTTCATTGAAAATTATGAATATTTGTCAACAAAACTGGAATGCTCAATCATTAATTTTCAGGCTTAACATACTACAAGGTATTATGTAGGATCAGTTGGCTGTTCAGAGAAATTGTGTTTATCGCTATATAGAGTGGTTGTGGGAAGGAAGGTCTCACTAAACACAGAACTGCAATAGGTCTTTGTGGTCTCTCTAATGAATTGTGTCTCTTTCATCTTAGATCAGGTATGGAGTTCCCCACTATGTAGGAGTGTGGCTCCCTACCAGCCCTGTCCAGCATAGCCAATATCAAGTAATTCAGAGAGGTTCAGTCCAACAAAATATGCACTGCACTTCACCTGCTGCAATCTAGACGAGCCCACCCAATATACTAGCACTTCTTCCATATGCTCATTTGTGGGGACCCTTTTCAACCATTAAAATGAATAGGATTTTGTATGAGCTCTCTGTAAGGTAAAGGTTCCCCTTGACAATTTGTCCAGTCGGGTCACGACCATAATCCATTCCAGAAGATGGACGTAACTCAAAATCGTCATAAATTGAAGCACCATTTCACATAGGAATGCATTGGAATGGCATTAATCTGTTCCAGCTGGGGGGGGGGGAAATCACCAAAACAAACAAACAAACAAACAAAAAAACCCACAATCAGCCCCATCACAATGTGAAGGGCTAAAAAACAAAGCAAAAGGGCACACACACCCCACACAGTCAGCCCCAACACAATGCGAGGGGCTGAAAAAGAAAGCAACCCGCCCCCCCCACACACACAACGTCATCGTTCTTTAGTCATGTCCGACTCTTTGTGACCCCATGGACCAGAGCATGCCAGGCCATCCTATCCTCCACTGCCTCCCGGAGTTGGGTCAAATTCATGTTGGTTGCTTCAAACATCTCATCTTCTGTCATCCCCTTCTCCTCTTGCCATCACACTTTCCTAACATCAAGGTCTTTTCCAAGGAGTCTCCTCTTCTCATGAGATGGCCAAAGTATTGGAGCCTAAGCTTCGGGATCTGTCCTTCCAGTGAGCACTCAGGGTTGATTTCCTTTAGAATTGATAGGTTTGTTCTCCTCGCAGTCCAGGGGACTCTCAAGAGCATCCTCCAGTACCACAATTCAAAGGCATCAATTCTTCGGCGGTCAGCTTTCTTTATGGTCCAGCTCTCACTTCCATACATCACAACAGGGAAAACCATAGCTTTGACTATTCGGACTTTTGTTGGCAAGGTGATGTCTCTGCTTTTTAAGATGCTGTCAAGGTTTGTCATCGTTTTCCTCCCAAGAAGCAGGTGTCTTTTAATTTCGTGGCTGCTGTCACCATCTGCAGTGATCATGGAGTCCAAGAAAGTAAAATCTGTCACACACCACAGTGAGCCCCAATGCAATGTGAGGGGCTGAAAAACAAAGCAAAAAAGCACCCACGGACACACACAGTCATCCCAATTGCAATGTGAGGGGATGAAAAAGAAAGCAAAACACACACACACCACAGTCAGCCCCATCAGAAAACATAAAAACACCACACACACATATGGCACAGAAACATAACTCCCCAAAAAAACCCAAACCCATGCTGCAAAACCAAATAAATGTACTTACTCATGAGCAGAAAGCAGCACCAGGCAGTCCCAAGCCTCCTCCAACGCACACACTCTAACCATTGGGGCAAAAGAGCTACAAAGAAGCTCTTCCCCAACCAACGGTTAGCACTCTAATTTGAATTCCCCACCTTTTCCCCCTGCCTCATTTGATTGCAACTGGAAGCTCCGGCCACAAGTTGAAGCAACATTTTGCAGCCGGGGCTGGTCGCAACTCGAAATGGTCATATGTTGAGACAGTCGTAAGTCAAGGCACCACTGTATTCTTCTCACTCAGTGTGTTTTAGATTGATGCTTGGAGAAAGAGGAAAACTATTTTCCTTTGTATTTCTATAACTACTTTTATTTAAAACATAGTAAAACTTGGACATTTTAAAGTGTCCACAGTCATGGAAAATTTACAGAGCTGTAAATCTGCTGAAGATATGAAGCAGAATGCTGCTGGCAGGAACACTGCTGAACAAACCATGCAAATCAGATACTGTTTAGACAGAAAGGAACACAGAAAGAAGATAGACGATGACTTTTGAAAACTTATGAAAAATAGTTCTTGCAAATATGGAATATTTTGCAGAATTGAAATGTAGCAGAAGTGCATTAGAAATACGACTCGGAAGTAATATCTGAAGATGTTAAATATGTTCTTTTTGGCTTATATGAGAACAATTTGGAAGTATGTGGAGTTGTCATGGGATACATAGCCACATATCGCACATGTGTTGTACACACTTCATTAAAAATGCATATTGGTTTATGTAGACACAGTTACAGTATAGTGATCAACCGAATCACTGCACTTAATATAAGATATTGACTAATTGCACCAATGTCGATGCAATGGCATAAACTGGAGCAGCAAGTTGCCTCTAGTTAACAAGTTGCTGCTTGTATCCCTCATGATGCACCAGCTCATGTGACTGGCACACAATGAAGGATACAAATGTCACTTGTTAACTAGTGGCAATTCACGAGTGAAGTTTAGGCCACTGTATTTATAATTGGCCCCAAGGATTCTGGCCAATAATTTCCTATGGACTCCTTCCAACTTCGACTTGGAGCCATCTATGTATAGTGGCACTTCAATTTAAGAAATTAATCCATATTGGAAAGGTGGCCATAAGTCAAAATTTTCGTAAGTCGAAGCACCATTTCCCATAGGAATGCATTGAAAACTGATTAATCCGTTCTGGCAGAAGGAAAAAATACCCCCCCCAAAAATAAAAATAAAACACTGCAAGCCCCTGGGCCTGCAAAAAACTAACCAAATCTAAAAATAAACATAAACATAACCCCACCAGCCCAATCCCACCCTGCAAAAGCCCAGCTCTGGTTCCATCACCGCCATGACTGCCGCTGCCGAGAGGCCTCCTGGACTTCCAGCGCCACTTCTGGGAGGCCTCCTGGGCTTCAGCACCACCCATTACCTCACCATCCCAGGGGGCAGAAGGCTGTCCGGGGAGGAAGTCTCACAGGGATGCACTGGCGGCCCAAGCGGGATAGGAGTGAGGCCCCCTCCTTCCCTCCTCCTCACTGCCCCCATCCCATGGCAGCAAGAGCCCTTCCCCGGGGTCGCCGGACACTCTTGCATGCAGGGCTCTGGGAGCCTAAGTTCCCCGGAGCTGAGAGAAGCAGAGCGCACCCGGGAGCCCTAGCCAGTCCCAGCACATTCCTTCCACAGCACCCGCTTTCCCCAGAGGGCCAGCGAACGTTGGCTAGGCTGCGGTCCATGTCTGCATCTGGCAGACCACCCCCCCCAGCCAGCCTTCCCCTCCCCAACAGCAGGGCAAAGTGGAAGCCTGGGAGGCTGAGCTTCCTCCGCCTCTGCAACTACCATCGGGGGCAGCCCTCCGGGAGCCCACCCGGCCTTTCTCCGCCACCATGCGGCTTCTCTGCTGCCACAACCACCTTTGGGGGCAGCCCTCCGGGAGCCCACCTAGCCTCTCTGATGCCAAAACCACCACCAGTAAGCCCAATGTACGCCCAGGAAGCCTGCGACCCGGGGGAGGAAGGTCGGGAGGCCTCTGGCAGCGGCAGTCACAGCAGCGGGGAAGCCTGGGAAGCCTCTGGCGATGGCGGGGAAGATCGGGAGGCCTCTGGTGGCTGCAGTTGCAGCGGCACTGGAAGTCCAGGAGGCTGAACCCAGCCGGGATGGTCTGGCGGTTACCTCCTGGGGGCAGTGGCAGCAGCAGTGAAAGCCCAGGAGGCTGAGCCTCCCTTTTCCTAACCGTTGGGATGAAAGAGCTACAAAGAAGCAACCTCTTCGCCACCAACGGTTTGAATTTCCCACCCTTTTCCCCTGCTCTTTTCCATTCATACATGGAAGCTCTGGCCACAAGTCAAAGCAAAATTCTGCGGCCGGAGCTTTTTGGAAGTCGAAATTTTCGCAAGTAGGGACATCCATAAGTCGAGGCACAACTGTACTTGGAAAATTAATCTGTGCCTACCAGCAAGTCAACCATGCCTACCATCCTACACAACATTTGTGGTTTTTATAAAATAAAGTAGGGCCTATGCATACAACTCTACTACCTTGTTGTGGATTAAAGAACAAAGAATCTTAATTCTTCAGTTGTTCATATAGGTTTGATTATCAGGTGCCAGAAGTGAATCAGGAGTTCTGTTCTACCACACAGCTTAATTAGACATGAGATGGATAATTAGAGGTGGATAAGAAGTTTGTTTCAGTTCATTTTAATAAGAATTTGCCCCCAAAAATTCAAACATTTCTTCATATTGAGATGGAGAAATTCAAATCAACAAAAAAGATACAATAACAAGTATCATGGAGGGGACCTGCTTGCCTTCCTCCTAGCATGTGTGTGAGCACCAAATTTGGATCACGACCACTTCAAATACCTAAGGGAGGTTTCCACTTTCCACTTTATTATATTTATTTATTTATTTCTGGCATTTATGTGTATATCACCCCATTAATGCGCAGCATTATTCTGGGCAATGTACATATAAAACAATGAAACACAATCAGATAAAAAAATATATATATAACCAAACAATAACAAACTGAAATAAGCTGGCACTTAGCTGTTCCTTCCCACATAAGTTGCACACACATGCAGAGGCTCCTTAAAGAGAGAGAGAGAAAGAGAGAGAAGGACCATTGAGACCATATTCCAGGGTTGTTGTTTTTCCCCCCTTTCAGTTTCACCCAAGGGTCATCAGGAGCCAATGTCTGAAACAAGGGATGGGTTGGATGTGGGACAACAGGCATAACAGACTTACTGAGCCACCTGTTTGTGGCTGGCATGGTGACTCAAATCACTGAAGGATCCAGGGAATGGCAGCATCTGTGTGGTGCCTCTAGGTGTGGGCATTGATGGTTTGAGGCATAGGGGTGGGTCCAGGCAGTGTTAGGGGTGGAAGACAGGACCTGTTGCCTCTGGATATTAAGGTACCCCCCTGTCAAGATACGGGGAGAAGTCCCCATGGTTAGGATGCTAGGGGCATAATAAAGTATCAGAGATGTTATTATAAAGTCACATGGACTTGTTAGAAATCCAGTTTGGTACAGGAAGGGAAGGAAGAAATTCACAAGCTCGCTTCTTCCCTTCACATACAAAATACACACAGGAGCAATCAGCCTCTACCTTAGCTAAGTACCCAGATCAAGCACCCAAATTCCCTTGTGGTCAGAATTCCCTTGAAATACACAAACCACGCTGGAGAGTTTAAGTAGAGCTCCCAGGGTCAAAAAAGTTCTTCTTTCCTGGGGATAGAGAGATGGAATCCCAACAGAAAGATGGCTTCTCAGGGATAAGAGCCAGGATCTATACCTAAGTAAGTACGACCACCAGGGTTCTGCCAAACCCTGGCTCTTAGGAAAGCTAGCTAGAGGTTTTTTCATTTGCTTGTTGCTAGTTTATGCCTTGCATAGGAAATGATGAGAAGTAGTCTGTACAACTTAATTCCTTTGACAATATTTTTACCTTTTTACAATACTTTAATAAAGTTAACCTTTTAGAAACAGTCCACTTCTGGCATGAAGGTTTCTGTTTTACAGAGCTGTCTTTGGTTAAACCTAATTCCAGATGCTTCACCACTCATGACCCCATTATAAGAGTCTTTTGACCTTAGGATATTTGCAAAGTGCATTGAGACTGAGGAGTTTGGTGGTAGGATTCTCTGCCAGAAGTTTAAAGAGGAGTAAGCCTTTGGGCTGGGATTGGAAAGAGTCACCTTCTCCGCAGCTGTAAATGGCCCAGATCCCAGCCCCCCCCCCAAATTGCTTTACATCCCCTTAGGGGGAGCTGGTGACAGGGCATAGTCTGGACTACCTTAGAACTTTTATTCCTTAAGTTGCCTGCTCTAAGGAAAGGGTTTGGAAACTGGAACTTAGTTTTCAAGTCTACATTTTCCAGAGGATTCATATCAACATTAGTTTACCTCAGGGGTTAAAGAGTTTGTATGTTTGTCCACTATATGGGTTGCACTTACTCACATCTTTACTTCAATATTTCATTAAATCCAAAAACAGCTCTTCCAAACATTTTGACACAGAGGGATTACAGCCACAACCCAGCTGTTATTGCTTCTGCCTTCTCCCAGCAAACCTAATACAGGTCACGTGCTCATCTTCTGGGATACTATACACCTGGGTAATTCTACATGCGGGAAGTTACTGTTGGAATTTGTGTGTAGTTTCTGTATACTTAAACTACCATTTTTTAAAAGCCAGGAAATTAAATTAAAAAAAAAACCCCTCCTCTGTTTTAGGAATGTAAGTTTCAGTTTATTCATTCTCATCTAGACCATTACTGAGGCACTGATTTAGAACAGCTTCTTGGAATTAAATGGAAAAGAGATTCAGTGTTGGGTGCATGCGTGTCAGGCACATACTGATGACACCAAATCTAATGCAGATACTGTACTGTGCTTTTGGATCTCCGAGGTTACAAGAAAGGGCCTTTTCTGTCGCTGCTTCAAAGCTAGGAAACTCCCTTTCATAGGAGGTGAGGCTGTTCTTGAGCAAGTAGTAACTGTTGCCTGAGACGAAGTTCTTAAAAATTGGGTTGTAGTATTATGTGTTTTTAAATGTGTTTTTAGAACAGCTTTATTATGGTTTATTTTACTATTATAAGCTGCCTTGGGTCCTCTTGAGGAGAAATACAAGGTATAAGTAAGTAAGTAAGTAAGTAAGTAAGTAAGTAAGTAAGTAAGTAAGTAAGTAAGTAAGTAAGTAAGTAAGTAAGTAAGTAAGTAAGTAAGTAAGTAAGTAAGTAATGGTTGTTTTTAAGCCTCTGTATTTCTCCCACTGATGCTTCTCAAAGATGATCAGAACACATTATAAAAGTAATATGAAATCCTTAAAATGTCAGGAAAAAGTATCAAACAAGTACAATAGATGAAAAGAAGTTGCACAAAAATCCTCCAATTAGCTCCAATACTAATTGTCCTTATGAGGAAGTAAGTGCCAATGAATTTGCAGCAGACTATTTTGAGATAAAGATGCTCAGAACTGTATTCCTGGACCAGATTTTAGAAGCATTTAGTTGATCAAAAGGGGCAGTAAAATAAGCATCAGTCAAAAACTATTTAGCAATTTTTAGCTGATTGAGTAAGCTTGCTTTCTTATACACTGTTTCCTGCTATGAGCACTCCTGCAATGAGATCAGAAAAGTAGCAAACTTCATGTGACAGCAATATAAACAGCAATACAAATTAGAAGATATTATGTCAGCAGGAAAGCACTAAAGAGAACTAAAAGATACGATTCTTTTCAAAATACACCTGAATCAGACTGATATGGATCATTTTAAACAGTTTGTCTAGAACAGATTTAGAGGTGTGTGCAGTTCCTAGTACTATAACTTTGCAACAGTAAACAGAATTCTCTCTATTTTCTCTCCACATCATGAAGCATGAAGCATGAAGAACTTCATCAGGAGGGATTTAAATTGAATAGGAAGGGGGAGGGAGACACAAGCTCAAGAGGTAAAGACAGAAGGCTTAGAAGGGACAGAAAAGGGACAGAGTGAGCACCTCTAATGGGGCCTAATAATCTTCAAAAATGTAGGAAATAAAGCAGGTTGCAAATCACACTGTCTCCACTGTCTATACACAAATGTCAGGAGTATGGGAAACAAACAAAAACTGGAAATCCTAATTCAGGAAGGTTGATAGGGACAACTGAAATGTGGTGGAATATTCCCATGACTGGGGAATACAGCAACTGAAGGATATAAATTGTTCAAAAAGAATAGATAGAACAGAAAGGAAAGTGGAGTAACACTGCATGTCAAAAACACATATTCCTGCATTGACATACAGAAGGATGAGCTTGGTTGTTCCATTGAGAACACCTGGATTAATATAACTAAGGGAAAAATCAAAAGGAAAATGGTAGTTGGAGTCCACTGCCAACCACCCAATCAAGAAGAAGATGCAGATGAAACTTTTGAAAAAAAACTTGAAAGAATTTCAAAGAAACATGATGTAGTAGTGATGGGAGACTTCAATTACCCTGATATCTGTTGGGAGACAAATTCTGCCAAATATAGACCTTCCAAGAAATTCCTGGCTTATTTGGCTGAGGAGTATCTATCGTGGATTTGAGCCTAACAAACAGAGATGTCTTAGTGGAATAAGTGGCAGAGAGAGGAACTCTGAGGGAAAGTGACCATGTTCTACTTGCGTTCATGATTTCAAAAGAAACAAAAGGATGGTGTAGCTGCAAATATAGTATATGCTAGACTTAAGGAAAACCAAATTTAATAAACTCAGAACAATGATTGTCAACACCAGGGTCTCCTTAGAGATCACCTGATGGTCAAACTGAGAGGGTCTGGGCGTAAGTGCACTCCTAATTAAGCTGAGCAGAGCCTGGTAACCCAGCCAGGCAGTACAACTTACCCTTTTCCCCAAGTCTGTTCTAATGAGCAATTAAAAGAGAAAAAACAAAGATAGAAATCATGAGTTTTAGAGTCTGCCAAAACAAATATAACTCAGACCAAAAAAGGACTCAGATAGCGTCTCTGTGACTCTTACTATGAGGCTTGCAGATTTGCTGTTCAAGAGACCAAACTTTGGATTTCAAGAATTATTGTTTTATTAGAAAAATAAAGTATTTAGAGATATTCAGTTTGTTGCAAAAGCATAGCATCAAGTACATTTCCATAAAGCATTGCAGTTAGAATCTTAACAAATTCCAACTACAAAAATAAAATAAAAACCTCTAAAAATAGCTTAGAAGGCAGGACAGGCATAGCCCCCTTCTTCTATCCTTTCATTGCACTACATCCTAGCGTAAAATCTAGCACTCAAAACTCCATACTAAAATCAGTCTCTCTCCATCTTTCTCGCTGACTCCATTCTCCATTTTAATTCCCTGCTGGGACCACCCTTCTTCTTCACTCTTCTGTGATGTTAACCAATCAGCGTAAAGGGCTCTCTCTTCACACCACATCTCCATTTCCCACGGAATGCACAGGTGTTGTTGTCCCTCGACTCAGTGTTGTGTCTTGGCTCCTTATTGTCTCTGGCCAAAGCTGCTACATGGAAAATTCCATCTAGCTCGAGGAGAAAAGTTTCTCGAAGCATATAGTCATGCTAACACAGAACCAATATGGATTCCTTCTACAATATTCCATGACTACAAATCCCATTCATTAATCACACTTTAGCCTTAATAACCTATACCATGACAATGATAGCTAAGGCCCCATGGCAGGAAATACTAACAGTAAAAGGAGTCCAAGATGGGCTGGAGCTTCTAAAAAAGGAAATTCTAAAAGCACAACTACAAACAAATCCAATAAGAAAAAAATGGATGACAGCAAAAAAGACCAGTGTGGCTTCATAAAAAACTCAGAGAGGATCTGAAAACAAAAAAGGACAAACATAGGAAGTGGAAGATAGGCTAGACTACAAAGAAAGATTACAAACAAGTAGCAAGGAATTGCAGGGCATTAGGAAGAAAAAAGCTGAAAATGATCTGAGGTTAGCAAGAGATACTAAAAGAAACAAAAAAGCATTTTTCAGGTACATTCGTAGCAAAAGACAGAGAAAAGCAACAGTGGCTCAGCTACTCAATGGAGATGAAAAAATGATAACAGAAGACAAAGAAAAGGCAGAAGTGCTAAATTCCTACTTCAGCTGGGTCTTCTCCCAAAAGATAATCTTATTCCTCCAGGCAAATGTGAAGTATAAAGAGAGGCGACAGGAGCGCAGCTTGAGACTCACAAACAAATAGTCAAAGAGCACCTTACAATGTTAAATAAATTCAGATCCTCAGGGTCGCATGGATTACGTACATCTAAGGATATTGAAAGAACTAGCTGAAGAAATCAAACAACTGCTGACTATTCTTGAAATCGTGGAGGATGGGTGAAGTACCAGATGATTGGAGGAGAGGTAACATTGTTCCAATCTTCAAAAGATGGAAAGACGGCTGAGAGGCCTAACACCAAGGGAGGCCCGGAAGAAAGAACAAGAAACCGGACCTTCTTGGCAGTGGCCCCTTGACTTTGGAACAGACTCCCATCAGAGATCTGCCTGGCTCCTTTGCTGGTTTTTTTAAGAGCCAACTTAATACCTGGCTCTTTAGGCAAGCCTTCCCCCATGTCACTTCCTGATTTTTATTTTATTTTCACTGTCTATCCTGATTTCCATCTTTCCCTCTTGAATGTTACCAATATTGCTGTTTAAATTGTTCCTTTTAATTACAGTGGTGCCCCGCTTTGCGATTACCCCGCATTACGACGAATCCGCTTAACAATGACGTTTTTGCGATCGCTTTTGTGAATAGGGTTTTTTCGCTTTGCGATGATCGGTTCCCTGCTTCGGGAACTGATTCTTCACAAAATAATGTTTATTAACGGTTGATTGGCGGCTTCAAAATGGCCGCTGGATAATTAAAATGGCTCTCCGCTGTGTTTAGGGATGGATTCCTCACTATACGGGCACCGAAAATGGCCGCCGTATTGGAGGATCTTCACTGGACGGTAAGTTTTTAGCCCATTGGAATGCATTGAATGGTTTTCAATTGTGTTTCAATGGGCTTTTTATTTTCGCTTTATGATGTTTTCGCTTAACAGCGATTTTCCTGGAATGGATTATCGCGGTTAAGTGAGGCACCACTGTACGGTTTTTATGCTATTTTATTGTAAGCTGCCCAGAGTAGACATAGTCTAAATGGGTGGGGTATAAATTTAATAAATAAATAAATAAAATAAAAAGGGCAAAACAGAGGAACCAGGAAACTACAGACCAGTCAGACTGACATTAATCTCAGGGAAAATTTGGGAGCAGATTATAAATCAGTCACTCTGCAAGCACCTACAAAACAATGCAGTAATAACTAGAACCCAGCATGAATTTGTCAAGAACAAGTCCTGCCAGACCATTCTTAACTTGAGTCACTCACTGGTAGATGGTGGGAATGCTGTAGATATAATACATCCTGACTTCAGCAAAGCCTTTGACAAAGTGTCCCATGATACTCTGATTAGCAAGCTAACTAGGTATGGGCATGATAGAACAACTGTCAGATGGATACACAGTTGGTTACAGAATTGTACTCAGAGAGTGCTTATCAATGGCTCCTTTTCTAACTGGAAAATGGTAACAAGTGGGATATTCCAAGACTCAGTTGTGGACTGAAGGGAATACTTACCAAATTTGCAGATGACACATAATTGGGTAGAACAACTTATACCTTGGAAGACAGGAACATAATTCTAAAAGATCCTGAAAGGCTTGAGCACTGGACTGAAAACAACAGAATGAAATTTAACAGGGATATGTGGAAAGTTCTACACTTAGAGGGGAGAAAAACAAATGCACACTTACAACATGGGGGACACTTGGCTTAGTGATACTATGAGTGAGAAGGATCTTGGAATTGTTGTAGATCAAAAGCTGAATATGAGCCAACAGTGCAATGTGGCTGCAAAAAAGGAAAATGCTATTTTAGAATGCATTAATGGAAGTAGTCTTCAAATCCCATGAGGTACTATTTCCCCTCTATTCACCACTGGTTAGGCTAGAGTACTGTGTCTAGTTCTAGACACCGCACTTTAAGAAGGATGCCAACAAACTGGAACAAGTTCAGAGGAGGGCAAAAAAGATGATCAGGCAACTGATCATCTTTCCTCATAGGACTGGAAACCAAGTCCTTTGAGGAAAGACTGAAAGAACTGGGCATGTTTAACCTTGAGAAAAGAAGACTAAGGGGACATATGATAGTACTTTACAAGTATTTGGAAGGTAATCATGTAGAAGAGGGCATGATCTATCCTTGATCATCCCAGAGTGCAGGACACATAATAATGGGCTCAAGCCAGATTTTGGTTGAATAACAGGAAAATGTCTTAACTGTTAGAGCTGTAGAACAATGGAACCAATTACCTCAGGAGGTGGTGAGCACTCCAATGCTGGAGGCATTCAAAAGAAAATTGGACAAGCATTTCAGCTTTGAGCTGGATTCCTACATTGAGCAGGAGGTTGGACTCAGTGGCCTTATAGACGCCTTCCAACCCAATTATTCTATGATTCTATCATTTCATTATGTTATACATTTTGTTAGTCCTGAGCTTCATGTCATAAACAATGATGAGTGAGCATACACAAAAGTACCGAAACATTAAAGGATTGAGGGAGATTTCAATAGTGCTTCTCCAGGTTGCAGTCTATATCTTGTCCACAATTAAACTAAATTGTCAGGCCATTTATTTAAAATATTATTTTGAAAACCCATCTTCTGAGTATTACATCTTCCATAGTTTGCAAAACAGATGTGTTCTTTTAACAGCTACCATAGTTTGCAAAAAAGTGTTGTTGTTTTTTGCAGATATAATTTAATCACAACTACTTTAAGTCCTGTTCATTTCAATATGATCAAGCAAGTATAACAGACAATGTCTGGATCCAAGTCATTTTTCTATGCATTATTTTTATATTTATATGGTATGGATTCTAGTTAAATAAACAGGTACTAATTTGGTGTTATTTTTTAAACATAACCTTTCAGTGCTCAGTGTGTTCAGAAACACAAAATGAGACCAAAGCTGCATGGAGGGCTTTTCTTCTCCTCACAATTGTCCTTTGAGGTGGGTCGGGCTAAGATGCAGGGACTGCTTTCATGGCTCAGTAGGGACTAGAACCTGAATCTCCAAGTCCCAGTCTAAAGCCAGCATCCAAAAGGATGTTTGCTTAAGCATTCCCACCATTCCTGAAAGCTCCCCCTTGCCTCCCTAGTCTTGCAGTAGTTATCAGATTGGTGACACAACTGACACGATCAGTTGCAGGATGGTAGTTGGGGCTGCCAGAATAAGCGAATACTTTACACAATTTCCCTTACATTCTGAATAGGATACCAACCTAACATTTTAAGCGATGTACCACACTGGTTCTCTTATTTGGCTATGTAGACTTAGTATAAATTCATAAATTAAAAGCCAGATATCCAAGGGCCGCAAAGGAATCTTGAACAATGTCAATATTTAAAACGTTATATTATTGTTCTTAGGGAGTCATCCACTCCTTTTGGGGGACATTCTTGGACCATTTATTTCAGTGAGGTTTCTTAAAGAATGAATGCTTGTCTTTTGATAGACTTATCCATGTTTCAGTCTTCAGCCATTAAGATCAATTTATCATCATTCAGGAATTTTACAAGTGATTCCAAAAATGGGTCCTTGAATTTCCTATTTTGGTCAATTGAATGGAAAAGCCATCCTGATCAAAATCTATAGATTCCATTCCATAAGAATCTCACTTTATATATAACACCTACCACACTGGAAGGCAGACATTCCATGCAAAGACCCATTCTTACCAATTTCCTGTTGCCATACTGGAAAGTACCTAACGTATTTGATGGTTCAAAGTAGATCTAAGTATTTAAATTTCATTGGGCTATGCATTGAGGCTATAAATCTCTTTTACTCTCCCAGACTAATAATCCATTTCTGTATCTATTATCTTAAGTTAGAAAACCAAGAGGAGAAATAAATCAGAAACCTATTACAACTGATTAAACAGAAAGCACCAAAAGAATGTCACATATACCCTAAGGGTTCTGTATGGAAACTAAGAATACATTCTCTTTCTTTTTAAACTTGTAGAAGTATCTCTGTGTACTCTTTTAATATCATTTTATAAAAAATGAAAGACATTCTGTTGAATTATGTGGTCATTTCATATATAAATACTCATTACTGACAGGTTGTATTACTTATTTGCACTTCATTCCCCATTCATTTTTCCTTTATTGCCATGTCTTTAAGACTGTGAGCCTGAATTTAAAAAGCACACATTGTTTTAAAAATAATTGTTGTATAGTGCTTAGAAAACTTTTATTAATTTCATAATTTGCATTACCGTTGTTGTTGTTAGCACAGACTTGCAAGTCTGAGTGAGCTATTACAGATTTACCAGTTTCATATCAAATCCTTAAACACAATGTCTTTCAGGGATTCAGTTCATCCATTCATCTCTGAGGCTGCAAAATGATGAATATATTCATATGCAAATCAACCTGTTCTCCCTGAATTGTTTATACATGGTCCTTCTCATAATTTGATGACAATCCATTCCTACACATTTATTTACTATTTCTTTCCTAAACAATCCAATCGTTGCCAGCACATTTTTATAATGCTGTGCTGGTACAATAATTACATATTGTGCCTTTGCCTTAATTATATATTTGTTGATGTCACATGAAGATTAGATATGAATCTTTAGTCCCAAATGTCATTTGACATATAGGAGTTCAGCATTACCTTTACCTCCCAGAAATTGACCTGTACTAAAACAGAAGAAAATTCAACTGTGTATGGGCTACAGCTCATTAATCCATTATGGCAATTACTCCACAATCATTTATGTCATCTGCACACAGTTGCCTGGTGAAGCTGTTTGACTGATGGCAGGTTCATAGTATTCTGTCTCACAAGAAGATACCCACCAGAAAGCTCAGCATGAGAAATAAGCAGAACATCTTGCTGGTATTATCAGTCACATTTGTACCAGGTTGGGTGACATTGTTGATTCACATCTAGATGATCTCATTCTGACATCTATGTCTCCAATTACAGTCAAGTGAAAAAGAAAATACACCTTGTTTGAATTCTATGGTTTTTCATAGCTGGACATAATTAAAATCATCTGGTCCTTAGAAGGCCTGAAAATTAGGTAAATAATTTTCAGATCAATAAACAATACATGACATACTACAGTGTGTCATGATTTATTTTACAGGGGGAAAAGTAAAAATAAAGAAGCCATGTGTGAAAAACTAAGTATACCCTTACTGCTTCCACAGGAATTAAAGTCTAAGTAGCAGTCAGATGCTGCAAATGAAATGCCTTTGAATAATTGATCATCAGCAAGTGTGACCACCTCTATAAAAGTCAAAGTTTTAGCAGTTTGCTGGTCTGGAGAATTCAGGTTTGTGTTAACAAGGAAGAATCACATCAGCAATGGTTGTAATCAATCTGGAAAGGGTTATAAGGCCATTTACAAATTATTTAAAGTTCATCATTCTACTGTGAGGAAGATTATTCACAAGTGGAAAATATCAAAGATAGTTGCCAATCTTCCCAGTAGTGGACATCGAAGCAAATTCATCTCAAGGTCAGACTTTGAATTCTATGGATTTTTTAATAGCTGGATGTTTGTAGCTCAAAGAAATTGCAAAATCCCAAAAGTTACATCTCGGACTCTACAGGCCTCAATCAGCATGTGAAATTTTTAAAATTCATGACAGTACAATTAGAAAAAGCCTGAAAAAATCTGGTTTGTTTGTAAGGGTTGCCAGGAGAAAGCCTCTTCTCTCTAAAAAGAACATGGCAGTGTGGCTTAGGTTTGCAAAGTTGCATCTGGATAAACCACAAGACTCCTGGAACAATGTCCTTTAGACAGATGAGACAATTGGCCATAATGCACAGCACGTCCTTTCGTGAAAACCAGACACAGAATATCAGCAAAATTACTAACTACCAAGCACGGTGGAGGAGGGTTGCTGATTTGGGCTTGTTTTGCAGCCACAGGACTTGGGCACATTGCAGTGATCAAGTTGACCATGTACTCCTCCATATACCAAAGTACTCTAGAGTCAAATGTGAGGCCGTCTGACTGACAGCTAAAGCCTGGCTGCAATTGGGTCATGCAACAAGAAAATGATCCCAAACACATCAGCTAATCTACAACAGAATGGCTGAAAAAGAAATGAATCAAGTTGTTCCAATGTCCCAGCCAAAGTCCAGACCTCAACCCAATTGAAATGCTGATGCAGGACCTTATGAGAGCTGTGCATAAACAAATGCCTGCAAACCTCAATGAATTGCAGCAACTTTATAAAGAAGAGTGTGCCAAAATTCCTCCACAATGTTTTCAAAGAGTGATACAGAAAATGATTTCTTCAAATTATTGCTGCTAAAAGTGGATCTACAAGCTGTTGAATCATAAGGTATGCTTAGTTTTTCACACATGGCTTCCCCTCTTGGTTTTATTTTTGTTGTAGATTAGCTGATGTGTTTGGGATCATTTTCTTGACACATCTAATATATCATGTGTTATTGAGGTTGTATTTACCTAATTTTCAGACCTGCTAAGTACCAGACAATTTTTATTATGTTCTGATATGTAAAATCATAGAATTCAAAGAGGGTGTACTTTCTTTTTCACATGATTGTAGGGTAACAAAGGGATATGGACACTATTTTTCTCTTGGAATGTAGTGAGAAACAGAACTGACCACTCTCAAAATGTCTCTTTAAAATAGTCATTGTTAAACAGGGTCCCAGTAATACAGAAGAAACTAAAAATGAAATGCTGATTTTTTGCAAAATGAAGGCAAGAGGTTTACGGTTCCCCAACAAGATATGACATGCAAATAATCAGATGCAAGCTGAATTTTTCTATTGCTACTTTTAGAAATCTCATTTAACATGACTCTGTTTTGGGTCATTGCAAGTGCTAGTTTGGTCAGAAAGCATCCAACATGCTACTGAGGAGGAGCGGAGGACAAGGACAAGTATTTTCCAGAGCTAATGAAGTGATTGGGCCAAAGCCGAAAGGATGCTCAGCTGCGGACGCGCCTGGAAGTGAAAGGAAAGTCTGATGCTGCAAAGAAGAATACTGCATAGGAACTGGGAATGCAAGATCTATGAACCTTGGTAAGCTGGATGTGGTCAAACAGGAAATGGCAAGAATAAACATTGACATACTGGACATCAGTGAACTAAAATGGACAGGAAAGGGTGAATTGAATTCAAACATTATCATATCTACTATGGTGGGCAAGAATTCCTTAGAAGTAGCCCTCATACTCAACAAAAGAGTGGGAAAAGCTGTACTGGTATACAATCTCAAAAATGATAGAATGATTTCAATACGAATCCAAGGCAGAACTGTCAACATTACAGTCATCCAAGTTTATGCACCAACCACCAATGCTGAAGAGGCTGAAATTGACCAATTCTATGAAGACTTACAACACCTTCTAGAACTCACACCAAAGAAAGATGTTCTTCTCATTATAGGGGACTGGAATACTAGAGTGGGGAGTCGGGAGATGGAGGGAACAATAGGTAAGTTTGGCCTTGGAGTTCAAAATGAAGCTTGGCAAAAGCTAATAGAGTTTTCTCAAGAGAACAAGCTGGTCATCACAAACACTCTTTTCCAACAACACAAGAGGCAACTCTACACATGGACATCACCAGATGGGCAATACCGAAATCAGATTGATTATGTTCTCTGGTGCCAAAGATGGAGAAACTCTATAGTCAGCAAAACAATACCTGGAGCTGATTGTGGCTCTGATCATCAGTTTCTTATAGCAAAGCTCAAGCCTAAACTGAAGAAAACAGGAAAAAACCACTGGGCTAGTCAGGTGTAATCTAAACCAAATCCCTTATGAATACACAATGGAAGTGAAGAACAGATTTAAGGAACTCGATTTGGTGGACAGAGTGCCTGAAGAACTATGGATGGAGGCTCATAACACTGCACAGGAGGCAGCAACGATAACCATCCCAATGAAAAAAAAATGCAAGAAAGCAAAGTGGCTGTCCAACGAGGGCAGAGAAATAGTAGAGAAGAGAAGGGAAACAAAATGCAAGAGAAATAGGGAAAGTTACAGAAAATTGAATGCAGATTTCAAAAGAATAGCAAGGAGAGACAAGAGGGCCTTCTTAAATGAGCAGTTCAAAGAAATAGAGGAAACTAATACCAGGGAAAAACCAGAGATCTGTTCAAGAAAATTGGAGATACTAAAGGAACATTTTGTGCATAGATGGACATGATAAAGGACAAAAATGGGAGGGACCTCACAGAAGCAGAAGACATCAAGAAGAGGTGTCAGGAATACACAGAGGAATTACTGTATACCAGAAAGATCTGGATGTCCCGGACAACCCAGATAGTGTGGTTGCTGATCTTCAACCAGACATCCTGGAGAGGGAAGTCAAGTGGGCCTTAGAAAGCTTGGCTAACAACAAGGCCAGTGGAGGTGATGGCATTCCAGTTGGACTATTTGAAATCTTAATAGATGAGGATGTTAAGGTGCTACACTCAATATGTCAGCAAGTTTTGAAAACTCAGTAGTGGCCAGAGGACTGGAAAAGAGCAAACTACATCCCACTCCCAAAGAAGGGCAATGCCAAACAATGCTCCAACTACCGTACAATTGCACTCATTTCACACGTTAGCAAGGTTATGCTCAAAATCCTACAAGGTAGGCTTCAGAAGTATGTGGACAGAGAACTCCCAGAAGTACAACTGGATTTCCAAGGGGCAGAGGAACTAGAGACCAAATAGCTAACATGCACTGGATTATGGAGAAAACCAGAGAGTTCCGGGAAAAAAAATCTACTTCTGCTAAATGTTTTTTATGGAACTCTCTGGTTTGTTGACCACAACAAACTATGGCAAGTTCTTAAAGAAATGGGAGTCCCTGACCACCTTATGTATCTCCTGAGAAATCTATATGTGGGACAGGAAGCAACAGTTAGAACTGGATATGCAAAAACTGATTGGTTCAAAATTGGGAAAGGAGTATGATAAGGCTGTATATTGTATCCCTGCTTATTTAACATATGCAGAATACATCATGCGAAAGGCAGGACTGGATGAATCCCAAGCCGGAATTAAGATATCTGGAAGAAATATCAACAACCTCAGATATGCAGATGATACGAATCTGATGGTAGAAAATGAGGAGGTCTTAAAGAATCTCTTAATGAGGGTGAAATGGAGAGCGCAAAAAATGGTCTGAAGCTCAACATCAAAAAAACTAAGATTATGGCCAGTGGTCCCATCACCTCCTGACAAATAGAAGGGGAAGATATGGAGGTAGTGACAGATTTTACTTTCTTGAGCTCCATGATCACTGCAGATGGAAACAGCAGCCATGAAATTAAAAGATGCCTGCTTCTTGGGAGGAAAGCGATGACAAATCTTGACAGCATCTTAAAAAGCAGAGACATCACCTGGCCAGCAAAAGTCCGAATAGTCAAAGCTATGGTTTTTCCTGTAGTGATGTATGGAAGTGAGAGTTGGACCATAAAGAAGGCTGACCACCGAAGAATTGATGCTTTTGAACTGTGGTGCTGGAGAAGACTCTTGAGAGTCTTCTGGACTGCAAAGAGAACAAACTTATCCATTTTGAAAGAAATCAACCCTGAGTGCTCACTGGAAGAACAGATCCTGAAGCTGAGGCACCAATACATTTGCCATCTCAAGACAAGAGGAGACTCCCTGGAAAAGGCCCTGATGTTGGGAAAGTGTGAGGGCAAGAGGAGAAGGGGCGGCAGAGGACAAGATGGTTTGACAGTATCATCGAAACTACCAACATGAATTTGACCCAACTCCAGGAGGCAGGAGGGCCTGGTGTGCTCCAGTCCATGGGGTCATGAAGAGTCAGACACGATTTAACGACTAAACAGCAACAAGTCTCAATTGAATTTTTCACTTCTACTTCTTTGTATGTGTACAATATAAAGAAAGGAGGCTTATATCTTATAAACTGCTGTTCTCATTGCCTTTTCTCATTTTTCATTAAGGGTTATATCTGTTTTATATTCCAGAAAGTGCATATTGAATGAATGGCAAAAATGTTATTTAAAAAATTAGCTTCAGACAGATGGTCTTTATTACTGCATGAGAACTGCCCAAAGCTTTTCATACATGCTTGGACAACTGGACCTCAGATAATTCTTTTAGTAGCAGCACATTTGAGCTATCCTAGTAGCAGTTATCTTTTACAAAAGTAGATGGGTTTTGAGTTGATGTATGACATTCAGCTACCACTTTTGAAATAATAGTGAAATAATAATTTTGAAATAATAATAACATTCACTGTTCTCCTGATTTGGAGTATTTGGCAGTGAAATGCCGCCCCTTTTACCTGCCTCGTGAGTTTAATGTTGTTATAATAACAGCAGTATATATACCTCCTGATGCTAACACAACCACAGCTTTGAGTTGTTTGTTAACTGCTATCAGCAAACAGCAGCAGGCCTACCCTGATGGAGTGCTGGTGGTAGCAGGTGATTTCAATCAAGCCAATTTAAAGACCGTCCTCCCTAACTTTTATCAGTATGTGGACTGTCCCACTAGAGGGGAAAATACCTTGGATCAGGTATATAGTAACATCATACATGGATATAAGACGAAGCCATTGCCTAGCTTGGGACAGTCAGATCATATATCTCTTTTTTTGATTCCAACATACAGACCTCTTGTTAAAAGAATCAGACCATCAATTAGAGAAATACAAGTGTGGCCAGTGGATGCATCTGAGCAACTTCAAGATTGCTTTAGGAGCACTGATTGGGCATTGTTTGAGGAGGACAATGTTGATACTTATGCCTCGACAGTACTGTTTTATATCAAAAGCTGCATCAATGTTGTTACTACTACCAGACAAGTACGAGTGTTTTCTAATAACAAGCCTTGGCTAAATAGAGAAGTGTGCCTTTTATTAAAAGCCAGAAATGCTGCTTTTCATTCTGGTGATGAACTACAGTACAGAGAGGCCAGAGCTAAACTGAAAAGGGGCATTAGGGATGCCAAAGCTATGTACAGCCAGAGAATTGAGCAACATCTTGAGAGTTCTGACACTCGCCGAGTATGGCATGGCCTACGACAAATCATGGGGCAGAGTAACAAAAACAGTCTGTGTAGCAGCAGTGATTTTTTGGCTGAGCAGTTAAATCAATTTTTCAGCCATTTTGAGGTGGAAACAGGAACAACCATTATTCCAGCACCTACTGTCTATAATACATCACTAGAATCTACCATCAACGGACAACCACTAATACTGCAGATTTCAGATGTGAGACGCGTTTTCCAAAATATTAACATTTGAAAGGCAGCTGGACCAGATGGAATCATGGGACGAGTTATTAGGGGATGTGCTGCAGAATTAGCTGGAGTTTTTACGGATATTTTCAATCTATCCTTGTTGCAGTGTTCAGTCCCCACTTGCCTGAAGACATCTATTATAGTGCCAGTCCCCAAGCAGTCAGCTGTGGTATCTCTCAATGATTATAGACCAGTAGCTTTAACATCTGTTGTTATGAAATGTTTTGAGAGATTGGTGCTGGATTACATTAAGGCTAGTCTTCCACCTTCTTTGGACCCATGGCAATTTGCATATAGGAGAAACAGATCTACTGATGATGCTGTGTCCATTGTACTCCATACTGTATTGAGCCACTTAGAATATCAGGGAACTTATGCGAGGCTGTTGTTTGTGGATTATCGCTCTGCTTTTAATACCATTCTACCATTGGGAGTAGCTCTGTAGTGGACAAAAAAGCTCTACAGAGAACCATTAAAATTGCCCAGAATATCATCGGGCTCCAGCTACCAACCCTGGATGACATCTTCACATCCCGCTGTCTAAGGAAATCACATAGCATCCTGAGAGACTCTTCCCATCCTGCTTATAACTTTTTTGAACTGTTACCATCTGGCAGAAGATATAGAACAATTAAGACTCGGACCACACGTTTTCTCAATAGTTTTTATCCCAGAGCTATAATTGCAATTAATAATGAGCTTAATGACCACCAGTAGTGAATAATTAGTTGGACTGTGTTACTTGGCCTGCGGTGTAGATGTTTGTATTTTTAGTGGGGGACTTTTAGTGGGTGGGGAGTGTTTGGGGAATTTTATGTGTGTGCATGTGTCTGGTCTCTGGGTATCTGTGAATTTCGTTGTATGTGTATATACTTACAATGACAATAAATTATTATTATTATTATTATTATTATTATTATTATTATTATTATTATTATTATTATTATTATTATTATTATTATTATTATTATTATTATTAATCTTCTGAACGTGCCTAACAACATGATCTACAAAAGTCTGTGGAAATAAAATCACGAACTTGAGAAAAACAATGTAGATGCCACAGATATTTTTACAATTTGTTAATCTGTGTGAATACTCACTAATGCAGCTACAGAAATGCCTGGAGACAATTTACTTGTTTCTTTTAAAATAAGAAGAAAATGTTAACTTTCAGGACAAATGGATTTCTCAAGATTTAGCATTAAGCACCATATTGATAACGGTATCTTGATAATATGAATTATTATATTGATATTTATATTTTTTTCTGTGTTTAAGTAGGAACCCTGGATTGTGGCCTCAAAAAGGCAGATTCTGCATTAAGAGACCCGACTGTAATCTAGTGGTAATGGAAACAAATGTGTGGCCTTCTTCAAACAGATCAATTTTCTTGCCATGGTTACATTTGATAGGGTTCCCACCCTTCAAATTTCATAACATTAGAAATGCTGGGTTCTACAACCTTTACGCAAACTCTTTCATTGTGTTTTCTCTGTTGTTAAGTTTCAGAGTTTTAATATGGGTTAACTGAGGCATCACTTAGATTTACATGCAGGTTTATTTAGATAATAACTTTGTAGTGAATACCAAAATCAAATATGTGCTAGAACTTAACAGTAATAGTTTCAGTTCCTGATGTCAGTCAGTTTGATACTCATTCTTCTATCATAGGTAAATTAAGTACTCAAAAGCCAGGTATGTTGAGGACCATGGATTATCGTGACCATGGAAGCACTAACCATATTTGTCACTAGGTATCTAGCAAACTCTATTACTGTTCTTTTCCCTCTCCTCATTTTGATGTTTTTGATATTTTTGTTGATATTGATTCTACTGCTAAGAATTTACTTCCCTTACCCCTGTTTCTTACCTCAGGATTCTTCTCTGTTGAAATAAAATAAATAAAAGAAAAAAGAAAAGTTAAGATCTCTCTCTTCTCTGTTCACTCCTGTGAACTGCTGTGTTTTACAGATGGAGCTGTGAGAAGAACTTAGGAAGGGGGATGGAATACCTGTTTGTTTTCCCTCCAAGCCTTTTTGATCATGATCAAAAATGAAATCAGGTAATGAATTGGTTACAATGAGACTGGAGACATTTTGCCCTCCAGATGTTTTGCACTTCAGTTTCCAGAAGCACCAGTCGAGGTAGCAAATGGAAAGGGATAATGAGAGTTTTAATCCACCATATCTTCAGAGCCAGAAATTCCCCACTGTCTATTTAAAGAAATGGAATAAATTCAACAAATAACAATAGAATTTACCCCCAAATTGCATTATTGTTTATTTTTGAAGAGCAGTGTGATTTGCCAAAATAAGGTGTTAATCATGAAAATGGTAATAGCAGCTGAATTAGAGATTAAAAGAAACCCGAAAATGAAGTATACATTTCAATTAACTGAATGGTACAATAAAGTTTGGGAAATAGCAGTTAATCACAAGTTGACACGGGGTATAAATTTTAAGAAGGGATTATTAAAAGTGAGTACATTTGTTGAAATATGGCAAGATTTTTGAATTTTGTATTATTGAAAGGTGAAGGACCTCTGCCCAAACAAGATATACAGTGAGGTCTTGACTTGAGAACTTAATCCGTATTGGAAGGCGGTTCTCAAGTCAAAAAGTCTGTAAGTCAAGTCTCCATTGACCTACAGTGCATTGAAAACCGATTAATCCCGCAACAGGCCGTTTTTGTTCCATTTTGATTTTTTCTGGTCTGTAAGTCAAATCTCAGTCTGCAAGTCAAACCTAAATTTTGTGGCCAGAGAAGTCTGTAACTCAAAAAGTCTGTAAGTCAAGCCTTCTGTAAGTCAAGGTTCCACTGTAATGTTATTTTAGGAGGGTTATGGGGCATCATAATCAAAACTTTGGAGGAAATACTGTATATCTCTACTGGTCCCTGTGGTAGGTGCACTAATTTCAAATATGGGTTTGTGACTTTTTGAGTTTTAAGATATGTGTATTTTTCCTGTTTTTTTTTTTTTTTAATTCTGTGTTTGTATATTCTAGTAATGGCAATTTTTAAAAAATTTCAAAAAGAAAAAATTCCCCAACTGCCAGAAACTATATGACCCAGTATGGAAAAAATATTCAGTGTTTACATAATTTGCACAATGGGAAGAGGTGGCATATTCTGTTATTTATTTATTTTGTATTCTTTTAGTATTACAAGTGATGCTCATTTTAATTCAGGATAGGATAGTTAATAGTTTCTGTCAGTACATGCCCAGGATGTATGAAACCTATTAGTCTAGATTCCACTTGGCATCTATAAATTCGTGATGTTCTTTTGCATAAAAAGTGGATACACTTGTTATTTGTTCTAACATGCACCCTTATTTATGCATTTCACCTAACTCACACATTTTCCCTTTGGCTAAGGGATGGTTTGATTTGTTTTCCCATAGTACATATTGAAGCCATTCATCTTTTAAAATGTGTATAATGTTCTGTGTGGACTTTATTTCTCTTGAATGCCCTGTAAACCTCACAACGTGCAAATTCTCAGGCTGAGGTATGTTTCTTCTCAGAATGTTAAGGTGTGGAAAGGCCACTGTGAAAAGGACAGTCAAAGCTGTCAAATCCAACACAATATGCTCCCATCTTTAGTACATGCAGTTCTGCAACTTTGGCAGTTCCAGCTGTGGGTTCATATGGTCAGGCCATCAAATGCACAAGTTTGACAGGTTAGTGCCAGCATCCACGATGCACTCGCTTAGAATGTAAAAGCAAACAGAAGGTATCCCAGAGAGTACAACCACTACAACCTCAGAGATGAACATGAATTAATTTTGGGCAGGTAATTGACATCAAATAAACTAAGGAATTAATAAGACAGGATTCTAATCATTGACAAAAATGCAGAAAAGTTGATCTCAGCCAACGATGCTGTGGCTTGCACGCCATGTTCTTATTACAATGAACTAATAGTTTATTACATCATTATAAGTTAAATAAATAAATAATAGAGTGTGACAGCTGTGGCAGGCCTAGTTTTGAAATCACCACATGCTCCCTGGACTTTATGTTGTTTGGGGTGCAATAAGGTAATTACAACTACAAACAATGCTTTGTTAATTTATTTTTAATGAAGCCAAAACAAAATTATTATTCCATCAGTTTTGCCATTTGTTTTAATCGTACGGGTCATTACAGCCTTTCTTGGGAATGACCAAAGTTAGATTATGAATGATTAATTGTCTATATTAGATGTTTCATACTTATTTCGCCCAGGAAAAAGGTTGCTAAACTTTACATAGAAAAGAACAGCCTGAATATTGACAAGACCATTGCCAGCAGTCAAGATGGTCTACGGGACACCCTCTTCTGCTAACTACCATATACAAAGTGACACCAACGAAGAGAAAATCCCAGAAGCTGACTCCTTTTTTGATTAGTTAGCCACTTCCCACTCAAACACAAAACAATTGTCAGAGCTGTTTTCCAACAAGTGTGAATGGTATTAAGCAGAAGAGGGTAGCAAAGTGGTTGTTTCCCCCTTTTGAAAGGCCTTTTTTGAGGATCAACATTTCAGTCCCTGCAGCCTGGATTATTTCCAAATAAAAAAAGCATGTGGTGCTAACTATTCTCATTCAAGATAAGCAAGATATGCCTTTTCAATATATTTGATTTCTTTTAAGTTTGGGGATGTTTAAGGTGGCTTGTTTCTGTTGGAAACAGAATGTCGAGACATTGAGACAAAATATAATTAATAATCTTTATCTAGTTCTCTCAGGAAAAGGGTAAACGGGACATCCTAAGGAAACAAGAAAGGTACTAAAATACAAAACATACCAAAAAGCAAAGGGAATTAGAAGCGGTGGCAGCAGCTCAGGCAGTGCCCACAAACTCAAGCAAGCACACAAGGTCTCTGCCTTGCTGGGTCAGTCAGCACCATTGAAAGTAAGGAGGTGAGAGGGGGGGAGAGAGACCAAGCTTTATATAGCCTAATTGCTTATAAGGGGGGGCAGGTGAGGTCTTTAAGGATATTAACCCATAGTGGGTAGAATGTTATATCCTGTATTATACCAACAGTTTCTGCACTCGTTTTTTTAAAAGCAGTTTTGCTTTTAAAAAAAAAAAAACATAATTTGAAAACCCTAACCCTAAACTTGCCCAAATTTGGCAAAGAGCAAAGGCAGATTTTTTTTTTCTATTCCAGTCTGGTGCTGTTTCAAAGCTGTAATTTTTTTTGTTTGGGCTGCTCTCATTTTTAGAATTCTCTTGTAGAATGTTCATTTGTACTGCTGCACACTAACATTAACATTGTTGCACTCCCCATGCAGTGAAAATACTCTTCTGTCACATCATCTCCACTTGACTTTTTAAAAATAAATTCAAGAGTCTCACTCCTTTGTTTTAAGGTAGATGCTCCAGCCCCTTTTTTTTTTTTGTTTCTCTTTCAGATCTACTGAAAGCCTGGCATTCTTGCATAGTTACATATTCATTTAAGGTATTTTAATCTCAAGTAAATTTGTTCAGAAAAAAATTGAAAAAAGTTTTTTTTGAAATAATAATGGAATATATTATGATAAAAATTTCCAATAAAATTGAACATCTCTGAAGCATGCAGTATCCATGTGGAAAATAACAAATATAACCACAAAATGGTTGATACCATACATCAATTTGTTGCCTAAACACCTTTATGTACATTTCTAATATAAATAAAAGTTCTGTCTTCAGTTACAATGTGTCATTTTTGGCAAGCAGGAAATTGCTTTACAAATCTTATCTTGCTCATTCTCCATCACCTGACATGATATTTCACTACAGATCCTGTTTTATAGTCTGAGAACAGAAGTTAAGGGAAAACAATGAAGCCAAGCTGCTAGCAAAATTCAAGTAAATATTTTTCATAATCCTCTTTAAGCAAATATTGCTGTTTCCAGATGGAATGTTGTGTCATGTTCTTTTTTTAAAATCACTTTATAACACTTAGTAATGTTGGGTAAAGCTTGCTAATTGTAGATCACTGGATGTATTGGGACCCATACCCAAACTGTGTTACTCATTGTTACAGGATTAAGAACTCTCTGTTCTAGCTTTTCTCAGAGATTGAGAGTATATTGCAAGACGGTAGGTATTAAAAGACAACACACATCTTTTTACCCCATAGGTAAAGGTAAAGGTTCCCCTTGACATTTTTAGTCCAGTCGTGTCCGACTCTAGAGGGCGGTGCTCATCCCATTTTCAAGCCGTAGAGCCAGCGCTTGTCCGAAGACAGTTTCCGCTGCCATGTGGCCAGCGTGACTAGAGAACACCGTTTTACCTTCCCACTGAGGTGGTACCTATTTATCTTTCGAGGTGGAAAGAATTTTAGATTACAAATCATTCAGTTCAAATTGTAACTGAAAGATTGCTCCATCCAGACCCAGGGACTCAGCTGTTTAAATATTGAAAGATGAGTGTTTACTCGCCATTTAATTTGACCATGATTACTGAACTCGGAGTGCCACCTTATTTTTTTAAAAGCTACATGATAGGCAGGTGGATCCTCACCCATTGCTCCTATTCCACATGGCCAGTGCAAACAATGCAGAATTTTGTTTTTGTTTCTTTTGGAAAAATTCATAATTTCACATTTTTTTCCATATTTAGAATGGAAGAAACTTGAGAAATCTGAATGTGGTAAAAGGCAAAACAGACAGATCTTCGATTCTCTGAACATATTCAGTGATCCACATTTCATTGCATTGCCTGCTCTAGGTCTTAGCAGTAGAAACCATGGCCGTTGACTAAATTAAGCTCATCTCCTATGAATGTAAAAAATAAATATATGACAAGCTGAAAATGATTATCATATCCCATCAATGAAACTACTATGATTTGGCTTCTATATGCTGAACATGACAGAATGGTTTGTTGTTGTTTTTTAAATCTTCTGTGGATCAACCTGAAAATTACTATGGCACTGACATTTATTCCTTTTTATGAAGTAAAAACTAGAAAATACTCAAGAGCAAAATAATTGTGTGTGCCTTTATGGGGGTTATTTATAACTTTCACCTCCCCTCCTAGACAGAGCAAATGATAAACTGGTTAAAAAGTAAGTCCACAGATATAACTTCTATAATTAGATGTGTGCTAATGACATCTACTGCTTTGCATGTTGCCTTTCCTCTTATCTTCTGCTCCCCATGCCTTTCCATTTTACTGCCTATATAAAACTATAAGTGATGCTATAAAAAATTGTGTGTGTGCATGTGTGCGTGTGTGTAGTTGCTAACTTTTATTAGAACTGAGTCAACAAAAATTAGAGGCTGCATGTTGTGCCTTTGGAAACTGCAGGTGGGAACTGATTTTAGTGTAAGATATTATATCCAGAAACAGCCATAAACCGATGAACAGCAGCACTACTAAATTAAAAGTTACCATTTCCCCCTTTTGAGGGTTAACTGGCATGCTTGCAACCACAAATAAATGCCAGTGTGACTATAACTCAAAGCTTCACTTAATGCTGCCCACTTCACTGCTGGCAGAGGAGGCCACTTGAAATGAAGTTATCTTTTTAAAAAAAAAAAACCCTCCTCAAAAAAATTACATGAGGTGTGGAATACATGTAAATAATACATTTAGTTCCAACGGGGTTGGGAAAAAATCTATTTCACATTATTTAACTTACTGGGTGGCCCCAAGTCTTTTTTTAAAGTACATGTAATACCCTCACACAAATACTGCCAGCTGAGGAAAATTGCCTTTGCTCCTGTAGAGAAATGCCCATTTATATAACCTTTGCATTTGTTACAAAATAGAGTTGTTCCTTTCTTGGCTAAATTTCTCACTACCTTTTGAAGCAGATTTAACACAACTGATTTTCCTCTAAGGATCCCTGCCTGCCTATTTATACTTTTCTGTGGTAAATAAATGCCATGCTATAAAAAGTAGTTTAGAAACTATACTCGTTTTCCCCCTTTTCCCCACTCTTCCTCTTTCCAATAAATATAAAACACCATGTACACTACCATATATTTTATGGTAGTCCACTTGTAAGTTACCATTTCATAGGTGTTGGTGTTGGGGCTCATAGATGGACAGCATATGAAGAGGTCCTATTGGCGGTAATAAGTGTCTCTGTGAACAGGAGTTTTACTACCCCTATTTGTTCTTGAATTCTACACCAATCACATAACTTTTCCACATAGACAATGTCTCTTACTGCTGACCCCTGAGCTCAATGGTGGCTCTAGTGTGCTCCTGAGTTACGCAGCCAACATATGCCTGAATTGGCCCAAGAAATAATACAGTAATTGAAACAAGATCCCAAATATCCATTCAATGGTACACCACAGATCAGTTCCTACACCACAAACAATGTGGAAATGAACTTTTAGGGCAGATAGATGGAGAAATTCCATGCAAAGTCATTCCATGTACAAATACATACACGCACCACTAGCAGCATCTCCACCACCAGCCAAAGAAAACAGTGATGTTGTGGTAGATCCATAGTGGTAACATCCATGTTATCCTGCATAGTGCTTGCCTCTATAGCAATGGTCCCCAACCTTGGACCTTCAGATGTTCTTGGACTTCACCTCCCAGAAATCCTGGCCAGCAGAGGTGATGGTGAAGGCTTCTGGGAGTTGCAGTCCAAGAACATCTGGAGGCCCAAGGTTGGGGACCACTGCTCTATAGAAAATGCAGTTATATGTATGACAACATTGCCCAGACAAGGGGTTAGAATACTCAAATGCTTTTCCTTACTTAGATCCTGGGCTATATTGTTTCCACCTGGAACTGACATAGTTATTCTTTGAACACAGAGTTCTCTGAATCCTTCAGCCAGCATAGTCTCTGCTCATATTTGACTGAGTGTCCTAAGAGTTGTACCCCTACCTCTTTTTTCAACACAAAGTTAATGTTAGAAATATTGTCCATTCCTAAACTCAAGCAAAACAAATACCTGTCTCCCACTCCACCCCAGGATGATAGCAATTCACAGGTAACACAAGAGACATTTTACTAAATATTGCTACTGTTTAATTGTTGTTGATATTATTGTATATTATAAGCAAGACTTATGGAATTATTTATCACTTCTCTGCATCCAGGTTGCTGTTAATGTCACCCTTCCTTTCATCATGCTGGTACTGTGTTCCACTGCGCATTATTAATATGTTGTGTTGCTTATTCCAGGAAGCACAAGAATCACAAATAAACTGAAAACCTCACAAAATTTCGTAGAATGCCCTTTTAAAATAACTTAAGAAAGTAGCTAGGTGTTAATCATTATATTAAATAGCTTAGGTGTTAATCATTATATCTTTAAAGTAACTATGTGACTACTGCTTACATTCTTCATTACTGCAAAAGCAACTCCCTCTTTCCAGGTGACTACACTGGTTGCAATTACTTCCAAGCTCTGATTAAAAGGTTGTTTGATCTATTGCTCTGGCACCCTCTTTAGATACCACTGATGAATCAACCTTCTTTAGCTACAAATGCTGAGTCATGACCACCAGGTATTAACAGAGATTAATTCCTTGCCTCTTCCCTGTTTTCTGATATATGCTATGTGTCCTCCTGCCACTTGCCAATCACTATTCTCTAGTAAATGAAGACAATTCTATTTTCATACTTTGGTGACACATACAGTGGGGTCTTGACTTAAGAACCACTCTCATAGGAAAATATTGACTTGACTTACATACTTAGATTTGAGTTACAAATTGGAAAAAAAAACCATGTGGGAGGCAGGGAAAGTGCAAAATTTGAACTTTCAGTTAACTGTTTGCCAGTGAAAAGGGTGCCTGTCTGCTTCCTCACTCCTCCCAGCGTTTAGAGAGTGGATTGGGAGACAGTCTTCAGACTGCCTGGTACTGTACTGCCTGGGCTGTATTTTCCCTGCCTTCCCTGAACCTTTCTTGACCTAAGAAAAAGAAACAATAATCCCCCTCTAGTGGTTGAAGGCAGAATAGCAGCTTCCCATTAGTTTCTATGGACAGAAAAGAGCAGATACGGATCAAATGGTTTTCAATGCATTCCTACGGGAAATGCAGATTTGACCTGCAAACTTTTGGACTTGAGAACCGCCTTCCAATACGGATTAAGTTCTCAAGTCAAGACCCCACTGTAGTATGAAAATTAGCATCTAGTAAGGAAGATTTTGTCAAAGTCAATGCCATAAGATTACTTCAGAAGTAAACTGATATTTTATCCAGTTATACAAATCCTCCAAGGTAGGCTTCAGCAACATGTGGACCGAGAACTCCCAGAAGTACAAGCTGGATTCCGAAGAGGCAGAGGAACTAGAAACCAAATTACTAACTTGCACTGGATTATGGAAAAAGCCAGAGAGTTCCAGAAAAAATATCTACTTCTGCTTCATTGACTATGTAAAAGCCTTTGATTGTGTGGACCACAGCAAACTATGGCAAGTCCTTAAAGAAATGGGGGTGCCTGACCACCTCATCCATCTCCTGAGAAACCTATATGTGGGACAGGAAGCAACAGTTAGAACTGGATATGGAACAACTGATTGGTTCAAAATTGGGAAAGGAGTATGAAAAGCCTGTATACTGTCTGCCTGCTTATTTAACTTATATGCAGAATACATCATGCAAAAGACAGGACTGGATGAATCCCAAACTGGAATTAAGATTGCTGGAAGAAATATCAACAACCTCAGATATGCAGATGATACCACTCTGATGGCAGAAAGTGAGGAGGAATTAAAGAACCTTGTAATGAGCGTGAAAGAGGAGAGTGCAAAAATGGTCTGAAACTCAACATCAAAAAAACTAAGATCATGGTCACTGGTCCCATCACCTCCTGGCAAATAGAAGGGGAAGATATGGAGGCAGTGACAGATTTTATTTTCCTGGGCTCCATGATCACTGCAGATGGAGACAGCAGCCATGAAATTAAAAGACGCCTGCTTCTTGGGAGGAAAGCGATGACAAATCTTGACAGCATCTTAAAAAGCAGAGACATCACCTTGCCAACAAAAGTCCGAATAGTTAAAGCTATGGTTTTTCCTGTTGTGATGTATGGAAGTGAGAGCTGGACCATAAAGAAAGCAGACCGCCGAAGGATTGATGCCTTTGAATTGTGGTGCTGGAGGAGGCTCTTGAGAATCCCCTGGACTGCAAGGAGAACAAACCTATCAATTCTAAAGGAAATCAACCCTGAGTGCTCACTGGAAGGACAGATCCTGAAGCTGAGGCTCCAGTACTTTGGCCATCTCATGAGAAGAGAAGACTCTTTGGAAAAAATCTTGATGTTAGGAAAGTGTGACGGCAAGAGGAGAAGGGGACGACCGAGGATGAGATGGCTGGACAGGATGATGTCTCCGCTTTTTAAGATTCTGTCTAGGTTTCTTCCCAAGAAGCAGGCATCTTTTAATTTTGTGGCTACTGTCACCATCTGCAGTGATTATGGAGCCCAAGAAAGTAAAACCTGTCACTGCCTCCATATCTTCCCCTTCTATTTGCCAGGAGTTGATGGGACCAGTGGCCATGATCTTAGTTTTTTTTAATGTTGAGCTTCAGACCACTTTGGCACTCTCCTCTTTCACCCTCATTAACAGGTTCTTTAATTCCTCCTCACTTTCTGCCATCAGAGTGGTATCATCTGCATATCTGAGGTTGTTGATATTTCTTCCAGCAATCTTAATTCCAGTTTGGGATTCATCCAGTCCTGTCTTTTGCATGATGTATTCTGCATATAAGTTAAATAAGCAGGCAGACAGTATACAGGCTTTTCATACTCCTTTCCCAATTTTGAACCAATCAGTTGTTCCATATCCAGTTCTAACGGTTGTTTCCTGTCCCACATATAGATTTCTCAGGAGATACATAAGATGGTAAGGCACTCCCATTTCTTTAAGAACTTGCTACAGTTTGTTGTGGTCGACACAGTCAAAGGCTTTTACGTACTCAAAGAAGCAGAAGTGGATGTTTTTCCGGAACTCTTTGGCTTTCTCCAGCACATGTTAGCAATTTGGTCTCTAGTTCCTCTGCCCCTTCGAAATCCAGCTTGTACTTCTGGGAGTTCTTGGTCCACATACTGCTGAAGCCTACCTTGTAGAATTTTGAGCATAACCTTGCTAGCTTGTAAAATGAGTGCAATTTTATGGTACTAGGAGCATTCTTTGGCACTACCCTTCTTTGGGATTGGGATGTAGACTGATCTTTTTGAATCCTCTGGCCACTGCTGAGTTTTCCAAACCTGCTGGCATATTGAATGTAGCACCTTAACAGCCTCATCTTTTAAGATTTTAAATAGTTCAACTGGAATGCCATCACCTCTGCTAGCCTTGTTGTTAGCCATACATTCTAAGGCCCACTTGACCAATTTTCTTGAACAGATCTCTGGTTTTTCCCTGGTATTATTTTCCTCTATTTCTTTGCACTGCTCATCTAAGAAGGCCCTCTTGTCTCTACTTGCTATTCTTTGGAAATCTGCGTTCAATTTTCTGTAACTTTCCTTATCTCCCTTGCATTTTGTTTCCCTTCTCTTTTCTGCTATTTGTAAGGCCTTGTTGAACAGCCACTTTGCTTTCTTGCATTTCTTTTTCTTTGGGACGGTTATTGTTGCTGCCTCCTGTGCAGTGTTATGAGCCTCCATCCATAGTTCTTTAGGCACTCTGTCCACCAAATCGAGTTTCTTAAATCTGTTCTTCACTTCCACTTTGTATTCATAAAGGATTTGGTTTAGATTATACCTGACTAGCCCAGTGGTTTTACTTTCTTCAGTTTAAGCTATATTTTGCTATATTTTTTTATAACTAATTAATTAATTAATTAATTAAACAATTTATACCCCACCCCTCTAGACTGAGTCTACTCAGCTATACGAAGCTGATGATCAGAGCCACAATCAGCTCCAGGTCTTGTTTTTGCTGACTGTATAGAGCTTCTCAGTCTTTGGTTGCAGAGAAATTAATCAATCTGATTTCGGTATTCCCTATCTGTTGATGTCCATGTGAAGAGTCACCTCTTGTGTTGTCGGTAAAAAGTGTTTGTGATGACCAGCTTGTTTTCTTGACAAAACTCTATTAGCCTTAGCCCTGCTTCGTTTTGAACTCCAAGGCCAAACTTACCTGTTGTTCCTTTTAGCTCTTGACTCCCTGCTTTAGCATTCCAGTCCCCTATAATGAGAAGAACATCTTTCTTTGATGTCAGTTCTAGAAGGTGTTTTAAGTCTTCAAAGAATTGGTGAGTTTCAGCCTCTTCAGCATTGGTGGTTGGTGCATACACTTGGATTACTGTGATGTTGAAAGGTCTGCCTTGGATTTGTATTGAAATCATTCTATCATTTTTGAGATTGTATCCCAGTACGGCTTTTCCCACTCTTTTGTTGACTACAAGGGCTACTCCATTTCTTCTATGGTATTCTTGCCCACAATAATAGATATGATAATCATCTGAGCTGAATTTGCCCGTTCCTGTCCATTTTAGTTCACTGACAGCCAGGATGTCAATGATTATTCTTGCCATGTCCTGTTTGACCAAATCCAGCTTACCAAAGTTCATAGATCTTACATTCCAGGTTCCTATGCAGTATTTTTCTTTGAAGCATCGGACTTTCCTTTCACTTCCAGGCCCGTCTGCAGCTTAGCGTCCTTTTGGCTTTGGCCCTACCACTTCATTAGCTCTGGAGCTACTTGTACTTGTCCTCCACTCTTCCTCAGTAGCATGTTGGATGCTTTCCGACCTGAGTGACTTATATTTTAGCCTTTTGGTTTTGTTCATTGAATTTTCTTAGCAAAGATACTGGAGTGGCTTGCCAATTCCTGCTCCAGGTGGATCGCATTTAGTTAGAACTCTCCACTAGAGTGGTGCCTTGTATTGCGAACTTAATTTGTTCCGGGATGATGGTCGCAACTGAAGTTGGTTGTAACTCAAAGCACCATTTCCCATAGGAATACATTGAAACCCCATTAATCCATTCTGGCCGTTTGCCAACTATTCCTCCAAATGCTACCTCGCCATTAAGTTGGACTGCGAGGAACAAGAGGTGTGTTGGTGTTAAGCCTCATCCCTTCAGCCCCAAGAGAAACTGAAGAGCGTTGCTCTGGAAATGACGACAGTCATGGCCACCTCAGCCCACACAAACTCTGTCTCTCATGGCCGAATGCACACATGCACATTTACTTAACCAGCATCATCTTGGCCCCGAATCACATTGAGGCTGGTGGTGCCGCTTCTTCCCCTCCAGGACCAAGGGGACCAATAGTCCATGTCGTTGTTCTCCCGGCAGGCGGCAGATTTTGGCCTGCACTGGACACCCAACACACACACACACACACACACACACACACACACACACACACACACACACACCCTTACCTCCCGCTGAGAGCTGTGGGTGTCTCCTTCTCAGACAGCCTTGCTCCTCAGACAAAACCTTGGCCGCTGCCTTCCAAGCCGCTCCAAAACTCTCCTCAGCTGGCCCAACAAGGAGGAGCAGCAAAGGTCAGGTGGAATCTCACACCCAAAGCGGTTGGGGTCTGTGGGGGAGAATAGAAGGGCATTTCTTGCCCTGCTGTTGCCTTCCCTTCTTTCCTAATGCTGAAGGAAATTGATGACTTGGGGCTCCGAGAGGAATCCCTGCATTATTATTATTGATACGTTACATCCTCCCTGGTGTTCAAACCAAGGAACAGGACATAGCCCATCACATCCTTTCCCCATTATGTTAACTGAAGGAGAAAAGGTGGGGAAGCAGTTCAAATTCTGCACCTTTTTTCCAGTTGTATCTCAAAGCTTCGGTCACAAGTCAAAGCAAAATTTTGCGACTGGAGCTGGTCGCAACTCAAATTGGTCGCAAGTCAAGACTGGCATAAGTCCAGCCACCACTGTATGACATGTCCATCTTGGGTGGCCCTGCATGGCATAGCCCATAACTTCTCTGAATTACTCAAGCCCCTTCGCCACGACAAGGCAGCAATCCATGATGGGGAAAATTCACATTAAAATGCAGCAATTAGTCTTTAAGGTGCTACAGCATTTTTGTCTCTTGTTTCATTTTTCTCCTTTTTCTTTTTCTTGTCTGATATGCTTACTGAGAATTAACATGGTTTCCCCTTTGTACACTATATTTTCCAAAACTCTTTTTTCCCCATTATTTTGATCACAAGTTCTTTCTAGCCTCGGCAAGTATTCACTGCCAGCCTCCAGTCATTAACTAAGGGACTCATAACCTTCCTATACACTGGATAAAATGCAGTTGCAACTTGCAACTAGAGTAGGCCCTTTAAACCAATGGAATTTATGGGAGAATTGGATCATCAAACACCCACTGATTTAATAGGCCTATGTTAGTTGTAACAACTAGATTTCAGCCACTATTTCTACATGTTTTCTCTTTAGTTTCTTACATTTAGAAACAGCATATTAATCTTTTAGCATCAGTTAAGTAAGACCTCTTAAGGTCTTTCTGTGGAATAACTCTACATTTTGGCATGTGATTGTCTGCACCATGTACTGAGTTCTGCTTCAATAAATATAGAAATGGATAGCACATATAAAATTGCTTAACTGCCTTGGAAACATTATCATGCTATGGATTTCAAATTACTGTATAACATTGTAAGAATATAAGAAAATAACAATGACATCAACAATGTGTGGTTATGTGAAAAAGAAAATACACCCTCTTTGAATTCTGTAGTTTTACATTGCAGGACATAATAAAAATCATCTGGTCCATAGCAGGTCTGAAAATTAGGTAAATACCTCAGATCAACAAGGACACATAACATATTATAACATTTTATTATTTATTTTATAAAAATAAAGCCGAAGTGGAAACATCATGTGTAAAAAACTAAGTACACCCTTGTGCTTCAATATGAATTACAGGCTAAGTAGCAGCCAGGTGTTGCTAACCAGATGCCTTTGAGTAATTGATCATCATCAAATGTGACCATTTTTATAAAAGCCAAAGTTTTAGCAGTTTACTGGTCTGGAGCAGTCAGGTGTGTTAACACAATGCCAAGAAGGAAACACATCAGCATAGATTGCAGAGAAGTAATTGTTGCTGCTTATCAATCTGGGAAAAGTTATAAGGCAATTTCCAAACAATTTAAAGTTCATCATTCCACTGTGAAGAAAATTGTTCACAAGTAGAAAACATTGAAGACAGTTGCCAATCTTCCCAGTAGTGGACGTCCAAGCAAATTCATCCCAAGTTCAGACCATGCAATAGTCAGAGAAACTGCAAAATCCTGAAAGTTACATCTCAGACTCCGAAAATCATGAAAATCAGACTCAAAATCATGAATAGTTCAGAAGATGGTTCATACAGGAACAACTTAGTGGCACAACTCATGATTTGCATGCAGAAGATCCCGGGTTCTGTGCAGTTCCCTGGAGTTAAGATCAGGACGTGGAGATCTCGTGCCAGTCAGAGTTTGCAATTCTATACCAAGGCCAATGATATATTTAGCTGCAATTTGTTATGTTACTTTAACATAGGACGTTTCAACTAACGTAGACCCTTTTGAATCAATGGAACATATGGAGGAGTTGACTCTCTAAACCACCACTGATCCAATGGGCCTACTCTAGTTCAATTTGCTACACTAAGTAACAGGATTTCAGCAAGCATTATGCAACATGATATGTAAGAACTCTGGTGAATTTTACAGTGTGAGATGAAAGAAGGAAGATAAATTTAGTACAATACTGTAACAGGGTTAACTGCTTTTTCGTATGGTATTATGTCTTCTGTTGCATTGAAAAATGATTTGAGATAAGTGACAAGCAGACTTATTTCTCTAATTAACTCATCAACCTGTCAGATAGCTTAAGTTTCCTCAGAACAGAGTTCAATTGGGAAGATGGTAGTCCTTACTAGTGCTATAGAAAATTCCTATACATTTTTTTTGCAACCTACCTAATTTTGAAGTGTCACCAATACCCAGATTAAAGCCTGTCCCAATAACCTCAAGACATGGGGAAAATATGTAGTAGAAAGATATTCTGGGGGTTGACTAAAACAGTATGGAGTTTTAAAATCTTGTTGTCCTGGAAACTCAACCGTGATTTCTTCTGGATTTAACACCAGGGCACCCTTTTGATGGGCATCATAAAGGAAATGAATTCAACTGGCTTAATTGAAGTCAAGAAATTATTCAATGAATATGCATGCCACCTGCCAGAGTGCATTTTAGTTTCAGTCATGTAAAGACTTTGAAATATCAATTAACATAAATGTTCAACACCTGGGGAACAACACAAGTAAGATGGAAGAAAGGAAAAGATGGGAAATCATGCTGGGCAGCTGGCTAGCAGAATTTTGAAAAAGCACCCACCCTCTATTTTTTCTTTAGAAATTACTAAGTTGCCAGCAACTGTATTTGGAAATCCTATTAGTGTAGTGTTCACCATGATGTCACAACTATAGTGAATCAGTCACTCTTTGGAATCACATGAATATGGATATTTTGTGACTGATAATTAAGCTGCCAGCTGTTCTGTTTCAATATAGATGAATTGATAATGCATCCAGGAATAACAGCAGGTTCTGGATAAGGCCAGGTATCTTCTGGAGGACTGCAGATCTGCAGCTTACTCTCATTTCAGAATCATATCCACTGGATAATTTCTTTTCAATCCATAGTATCTGTTGGCACCATCAATGATGTCCACAACGGGAAGTTTATACTTGAAAGAAGGTTCATAGGCTATTTGCTGTCTTTTCATGCCACATCCTTTTACATACTACTACTACTACTACTACTACTACTACTACTACTACTACTATGAAGTTCTTGATATTTCACACAGTACTATAAACAGTTGCAGATCTCAGAAATTACACCATCAGAGCTACAAAAATGTCAATATTAGGAACAGCAGACATACTGGACTGATATTTAACAGATACTTAGGTTTTTGGTTAAAACTTGTATCTGTTATATAATACCAGTTAATATTTTTATAATTTTGACTCTGCCTGGAGTTTTTGAACAACAAGAACAACAACAACAGGAGAGGACAATTGTCCAATTGTACTTAGTAGAAACCGCAGACAATCAACAACCAGGTCACAATTTGCTCATCTCGGCTTTCAAATACTCGGCCCTTCTTTAGATCTTAGGCCAGACCTATATATTTTGTGACATACTGAAGCAAACATAATATTCTATGTACAAGAGTCTCAAAATACTCTGGGTTCTACTGACTGCCTAGGATTATAAAAACAGGACACTTGTAAAAACACGACACCTGTCTGGCCCTAATATAAGACTGGTGTGCTTTCCGTCACTTAATGGGCCTACACACCTTGTGATCCTTCACAGAGCTTACTAAACACTTGGAATTCCCCTGTTCTATAAATTTTGTACAGCACAAACCCTTCTCATTTGTGGCAACCTATTTTAAATAATAATAACAGCATCATTTTTTTTCATGATAAGCCACTTCTTTGTTTGGGATTTGAAGCAAATAGCTTTATATGCCTGAAGTAGCTGAAGTTATAAGATGGCAATTGTGTCAAGGAATACATGTAGGATAAAAAAAATTCATATTCTAGAACAGTAAAAAAATAGGATTCTGTCAAGACAAATGGATATAATGGCATGCTGAAGCCATCCATAACTAATCAGTAGTAGGATAATGTTCTGGGTATTGAGTATCATTCTACCACTACTAAGTTTCAATACAGGCAGCTTTAGTATGTCATTCGTATGTTGTAGGATGTTTAGTATGTCATTATATTATTATTTTTCTTTTAAAAAAGCTATTTTTTAACTTGTGCCTGAAACTTTGGCAAAGTTTTAAAGGTGTGAACAATGCACTGTATATTTCTAGTTTGGGTTGTATATTGCCCCCCTTTATGCTGTCTTGTGATGCTGCTTGCAGTAGAACAGGTGGAATTGCTGGTGATGGTGGTGCCGTTGATGATGGTCTTTGCTGCTCCCTCCTCTTGGGATGATATTCTGTATCTTTTATACCAGAATTTCCTGCCACTTTCTCTGTCAATACTGTCCTTAATGCAAGGATCACACATGTACTGTATATATTCTCCTGGCACAGGACATCTCCTTCAAGCCTTTTAGCTATTTATCAGCTTGCATACTACTTGCTTTACATTATATAGTATGGGTTTCTTGCCTGGTGATGCCTGGATTCTAAACAATTGAACCATCCTGCTCCGGAAATGCCTCAGTGTGGGGATCAATAGCTGACAAGGACTGCAATGGTGCTCAGAATATTAGTGGTGGAGAAAGAGTGTGAGCAGTTAAACCAGCTGGGAAATATTCTCTCACTTCAATTTTGCCAGAGGTATGTGTGAGTCAATATCACTGGCCTGGAACAATTCATAGTCAGTGCAGTGTTGCTCTGGCATACACACCAGCATCTTGAAAGTGGAATTCCAAGGTGTTGACACATCCTGCAGGAGCATATGTTGCACAATAAGGCTTGCTTCTTTCACAGCAGTGGCCCTTCATTTCCAGCCAGTTAGCTTACAAGAGCAAGAGGAGGCTGACTTAGAGAGTATTGGCTTGTGGGTAAGGTAAAGTGTCAAAGAGGAAAGGGTGGCTTGCTTAGAGGCAGTGACAGAAATAGTGTCAGAAGAACCCTGAATGCAGTTTTTCAGCAACTGCCATGTAGAGATAAGGGAACTATTGCAATGAAATTAAGGAAAACAACAAAAGGGGGAACCAAGAGATTTATTCTGGGAGATCCAAGTAATCAAAGGAAAATTTCAGACTACATAAGGTATACCAAATGACCAAAAGGCAGGAAAAAATAAAGAAAAGGTAGAAACAGTACACTAAAGATCTATAAAGAAGAGTGAAAAGTATGACACACTCCTTTTAAGAGGAATCACATGATGATGAATCTGCAGTCCTAGAAAGTGAAGTGAGAGCTGCGCTGAAAGCAGTGGAATGAAATAAATCACTAGGGGTAGATGGAATACCAATATAATTATTCCAAGCCACAGAAACAGAATCTGTCAACAAATATGGAAAACAGCAATGGTCCACAGATGGCAACATTCAATATACATTGCAGTCCCCCAAAAAGGAGATACCAAGGAGTACAGTAACTATAGGACTATTGCTCTAATTTTCCAAACAAGCAAAGTGATGCTCAAGATGTTGCAACAACGGCTTTTACCTTACAGGAAGCAAGAAATGCCTCATGTTCAAGCTGGATTCTGAAAAGGAAGAAGCACTTAAGATTGTGTTGCAAATATCCAGTGGCTACTGGAGTGCACCAAAGAATTTCAGAAGAAGATCAGTCTGTGTTTTATAGACTACAGCAAAGCCAAAGATCATGGGAAAATATGAGTTGTTCTGAAGAAAAAATCAGCCTACTTCAGCACTTGATTGTCCTGATGCGTAACTTGTACTGTGGACAAGAAGCTACTGTTGGGACAGAATATGGAGAAAGAGACTGGATTCCAACAGGAAAATATGTCAACGTGTGTATTTTATCTCCTTACCTGTTCAATCTGTACATAGAACATATCATAGAGAAAGCATGACTACATTCAGATGAAAGAAGACTGAAAATTGATGGAAGTAGATACACAGATGACATCTTATTGGCAGAAAGCAGCAATGACTTGAAGCAACTTTAAGTGAAAATGAAAGAATAAAGTGTCAAACAGGACTGCAGCTGAACATGAAGAAGACAAAAATCATACCTACAGAAGACCTATACAATGTTAATGTTGACAATGAAGAAATTGAGATAGTGAAAGATTTTGTATACTTTTGTTCAATCATCAATCCAAATGGAGAGTGCAGCCAAGAAATCAGAAGAAGACTGAGACTTGTAAGGGCAAAAATGAAGGAAATAGAAAATATCATTAAGTGTAAGGATGAGTCACGGAAGACTAAGACTGAGATCATCCATACTCTTGTATTCTTGATACTATGTGGAAGTAAAAGCTAGAGAGCAAAGAAAGCTGACAGAAAAAAAGATTTAATGGTGCTAGAGGAGAGCTTTGCAGATAACCTGGACCACCAGAAAGACAAACAGTGAACCCTCAATCAAATCAAGCCTGAATTTTCTCCAGAGGCAGAAATACTGAAATTGAGTCTCTCATAATTTGTGCAGACCATGAGAAAGTGAGATTCTCTGGAAAAAACAATAATGCTCAGAAATCTTGAAGGCAGTAGGAAAAGAAGATCTGATACAAGATGGATTGATTACCTAAAGGAAGCCACAAGCTTGAGTTTACAACTGAGCAGGACTTTTGGAGACAGAACATTCTGGAGATTGCTCATTCATAACATTGTCATAAGTTGAAGGTGATTTGCTTGCATGTAGCAAAACAATTCTAGTTTCATCTTACTACTGCCAATGTGTTCCTGATTTCATGCATCTCATGCTTATTCTCACAGAATGATCAAGAAAAATAACAGCAAGTCAGACAGTTCCATAGTTCTAATGATTCTCCTTTTCTAAGAGCAAATGTCAGGTCATCTTCATCAGAGGGTGCTGTTTTTGTTGCTGCTTTACTAACATTCAGTACTATAACAAAAACTAAAAGAAATAAGAGATAATAAAGCAGGATGATGGACTAAGGTATGTCAAGTGACTACGCTGTCCAAAAATATTTGCAGACTTGTATGGATTTATTATTTTTCCTTGGTTTTTTTTCTAATTTACCCTGAATAATTTCTTAAGCTTAAGCTTATTTTGGGAAACTGACAATATTTGCATTGGACATATGCATAACACATAAGGTTGCCATGCAGAAGATCCTGGTTTTTATCCTTAGAATTAATCTCAGGTGAAAAGAAGTCCAAGTAGTAGTACTGGAAAGATGCTTTCTGAAATCTTGTAGAGCTGCCAAGTATCTGGATGGGACTAACCAGAAAGTAGTAATAAGTGGAGCCATTTAATGGTCAGCAAAATTAATATAAGGTGTTGTCATATCTTCTTATAATTAGATACTCTACTATAACCAGAGATTAAAGAATGATCATTTCTGTGGTTGTGAGTTATTTCCTGAAAGGTTTGTTCTCTGTGTAACTGTGTAACAATTATAGCCTTCCTTTTGTATGCCTCAGTTATTTAACCTCTCTGATCAAATGATGAACAGTTTAAAATAGGCAGATTTTTAGATGGACAGAACAGAGGTCTTCCAAATTTGAAATGGCAAGCTTGAAATCTGCTTAAATTAGTGCACAGCATGAGATACTGCTCCTGCTGTCTTTTAAGCAACTTCTTCAGAGTGAGTGCCTTGAAGATTATGATCTAAGCTTTTAATGATAATGTCCAGAATTTTAACTAAAATAAAAAGAAAAGTTTTCCTTTCATTGTTATTTAACATTTTCTGCCAATAACCAATGGTTGCAGACAGGAATAGAGAACCTGCCCTGATTGCTTACTATCTATGGAAAATGGCTAAAGGTTTCAGACAGAGCTTTAATTAGGATAGCACAATCAGCTCTTTGACCCAGAGTACTAAAACATAAAGGGTAAAATATCTGATGCTGGAAAGGCATGAAACTATTAATTCATATTTACTGCTGGAAGAAGATGAACTCTCTCTACCCAAGAGCATATGACAACTCTTGTTCCTCTCCAGATAAAAGGAAACAAAAGACAGGTGGACCCAGCAGAATCTACATGACAGTCACACAACCAAGATCTAGGCATTGCTTTGACCTCTCCCCACATATGCCAATCTCAAGTGACCCAGATTGACAAACAGAACAACAAAGCCCCGAACCAAGAACATTGTTAGTTGTGGTACCGGCTGTAGGAGAGAACAGGCTTTGATGATGTATAGAAGATTCAAGGAATACCAGAAAGTACAGGTGGAAAGAGAGGTATTTTTGGTTCTCATGATGAAATCCCAAAAATATTTCTACTGAGAAAGTACAAGAATGTCCAGGTTTGGAAGGGACACCTTTGGGCCAGTGTTGTGCTGAATATTCTGGTGATCATTCCAATCTGTAAATCCACAGTTTCCAGGGCTGCAAACAATGTCCTCTGATCCATCATGGCAATTCTGTCTTATCAAGTTAGTCAACTGTTGTTTTTTGTTTTAATGACTTGGAATACCTACAAAAAATTCAGGGCCTTTTTTTTTTTTTTTGCATCCCCTGCTTCCTCAATGGAGAGGGAGATCTTGTAGGTGTCCCGTAGACAAATGACCTGTGAAACCACAGAGATGCTCCTTTTTTATTAGTCTAACTCAATACCGGGAGTCCTCTTCATTATGCTACTGCTAGGAACAATGGATTGTCTCAACATAGAAAAATGGTGATGTGGTGGCTGGTAGCCTGACCTATGCCACAGGAGCAGGAATAAATGGAGCATGATGTGCCATGGAGTCAGGGCCAGGTAAGCCATACATCATCAAAGCATCATAAACTAACATTGACCCCTGGGAATGTTATTCTTTCTCTGCACGCAGAGTATACAGATTGGCAATATATTCTTCCTAGATTTTTGCAGTATGTAAGTTTTCCTTGTATAATGAAAACATTATCATAAGATGGTGACATATCAGTGATAATAATGATTTTTTTCAAGCAAAAGATCAAAAGAATTTTGCAAAGAATGGCATTGTTTCTCAATGGCAAGGTCATTTTAAATGATAATGCTAAGTAAATTTTAGCTTTCAGCTGAAATCCACTGAGTTTGGGATTCATCAAGATATACATGGGTAAACGAATTAATTTCCTCCTTTCTTTTTATTAAGGATACAATAAGCAATTGGCACCTCTCAGTTTGCTTATTTTGAACTGGAACTATTTAATTAAAATGCTACTTTATTGGACTGTCCAGCCCTTTAAGAAATATTTACTCAAGCTCAGAGTTGAATCTCAAATTGTCTTTACAGCCATTCAGTGTGGGGCCATATAAACAGCTGATGAAATATTGATGAAGATTTATAAGCCAAAAATTCATACACACTGCAGACCTCATTTTACATTCGTGGGAAGTTGTGGGAAAGAACATTTGAAACACTTTATAGAAACGTGGCATTGCAAGTCTTCATAAAACATTTATGAGTGTTTCAAGATTATGTAAGGATGCTGTGAAAAATAACAACTGTGCATGCAAGTTAGCTATTTTTCAAAATTTAATATCTTGAACTTTCCTATATATCTTTAATACATTAAAAGCAATCTATCTTCGGAGCATTCAAGGATTCTATATTTAGATGGTGAAATGCCTTGCTTATTCAATTCAACATATACTACCGGTGGAAAACTAACTGTTAAAACCTTGATACAACATTCTTAATATATATGAGCCTCTTATTAAAATAATAGTAAATATTGCTTGTCACAGATATGTACCTTTGGCCAGGTGTTATTAACAGTTTGTTTTGTTAGATATAGGAAAGTTCATCTTGGCAGTATTTAAAAGTCACTCTTTTTTGTTCCTTTCTTCCTAAGGAACTTTGCCAAAGCTGTAAAAATGGAAACCTCCAAAGGGCTGGCTAAACAGTTTGCCCTTTTTTCATGGAAGACATTGCTTTTCTTTTATCCTCAGCTGTCCTTTATATGTTGTATTTATTTCTTATTCAACTCTGTGTGTGCTGCTTATCCATAGGCAGTGTGAATAAAAGTGCACTTTAATGATCCAGAAACATGGATAGGGACCATTTATGAGGATCTTTCAAATAAATAAAGAGTACAATTTAATTTCCTTGGGAAAAATCCAGAAAAGTGTTGCCTGCACATGTACTTCTTAGCCATGCAGGACCTGGTGATGAATAAGCAGCCACCAGCAGCCTTAGGTAATACAATTATACCGAGCACCTCTAATGAAGATGGAATATTTTTCTTTCCACATGTCTTAACCCTGGACCCTTACCATACAAATGTTTTCAGGAGGGAAGAAAAGAGGGAGAAGGCAAGGCACAACTTGGGAAGCAGACAGTGCAAAGAAGGAACAATCTGGGAGCAAGGGCAGCAGAAAAGACAACAAAGAATGAATGTGAACAAGCGTGCCTATATGGACTTCAGAGGACAAGGTGTATCAACACTGTGCCATATTTATAGCAGTTTGATTCCACTTTGATTGCCACATTACTATCCTATGGAATCTTCTGGCTTGCGGTTTGATAAGGGACTGGCATAATTCAGGGAAGTACACTAAAGCTCTCTGTCAGGGATTTTGAAGTACCTTCCTAAACCATAAATCCCATAATTCATAGGATAATGCCATAGATATTGAAGTGGAATCAAATTGCTAGAAGGGTGTAGTTTAGATAAAGGCTGAGGGATTCCTAATGCCAGTAGAACTCCCAAAGTAGGCATGAACTCCAAATAATGCTGTCTTCTTTGTACAATTTCTAAGAATATAAAAATGTCCTGCAGGATCAAAGCAAAGGTTCGTTTGGTTTGAAACAGTGACTAGCCAGATACCCCTAGAAACTTGACAAAAAAAAGGCACAAAGGTTACAAGCCACCTGTACCATTTGTCTCAATGTCATGCTACACAGAAAAAAGGACAAGATCACTCCTCCCCCACCTCTTTATTGTACATTTAGAAGTCAACTAGAGAGCAGCTGAATTTTATTTCAGCACTAGAAGCAGGATGGCATACTTTACCATATGTGAGGACAACATCTTGCTGCTGAGGCAAAGACGATCCCTTCCCAATAACGTAGAAGACTGCCATTTCACTTTTATTTAAATATTGGTAGCAAGATAGCATATTCCATCAGTTGTGAAAGCTGCAGGTTATCTTATGCTGCACAGCCGCAGGTTGGGCAAATTTGGGCAGCTCTCCACAAAATAGGACTCTGTTGGGGTGGTCTGTGACTTTAAAAAATAAAGTTCCTCCCTCCTTCCTTCTTTCCTTCCTTCCTTCCATCTATCCCTGCTCCTACCTCACTTTGCCTAATTGAAGGGCCAGCCTCATATCTTCCTCTTGCAATAAAGCTTCTGTCACTACACTCCATTGATGATCCTCAAGCTCTGTTTAAGTGCTCTACAGAAAGTTGTTAAACAGTTGAAAATATCTGTACTTCTTGTTGTCCCTATTTATTTATTCTTTTATAACAGGCTATGATTATTTTGTTCAGGGTCAAACAATCTAACAGACTTTGTGATTTTCATTATGTGGTGCTAGCGCATTTCGTTCATTCGTTTAGTCGTTTAGTCATGTCCGACTCTTCGTGACTCCATTGACCAGAGCACGCCAGGCCCTCCTGTCTTCCACTGCTTCCTGGAGTTGGGTCAAATTCATGTTGTTTGCTTCACAGATACTGTCCAGCCATCTCATCCTCTGTCGTCCCCTTCTCCTCTTTCCATCACACTTTCCTAACATCAAGGTCTTTTCCAAGGAGTCTTCTCTTCTTATGATATGGCCAAAATACCGGAGTCTCAGCTTCAGGATCTGTCCTTCCAGTGAGTACTCAGGGTTGATTTCCTTTAGAATTGATAGGTTAGTCCAGGGGACTCTCAAGAGCCTCCTCCAGCACCACAATTCAAAGGCATCAATCCTTCGGCGGTCTGCTTTCTTTATGGTCCAGCTCTCACTTCCATAGATCACAACAGGAAAAACCATAGCTTTGACTATTCGGACTTTTGTTGGCAAGGTGATCTCTCTGCTTTTTAAGATGCTGTCAAGGTTTGTCATCGCTTTCCTCCCAAGAAGCAGGCATCTTGTAATTTCGTGGCTGCTGTCTCCATCTGCAGTGATCATGGAGCCCAAGAAAGTAAAATCTGTCACTGCCTCCATATCTTCCCCTTCAATTTCCCAGGAGGTGATGGGACCAGTGACCATGATCTTAGTTTTTTTAATGTTGAGTTTCAGGCCGTTTTTTGCACTCTCCTCTTTCACCCTCATTACAAGGTTCTTTAATTTCTCCTCAGTTTCTGCCATCAGAGTGGTATCATCTGCATATCGGAGGTTGTTGATATTTCTTCCGGCCATCTTAATTCCGGCTTGGGATTCCTCCAGTCCAGCCTTCTGCATGATGTATTCTGCATATAATTTAAATAAGCCGGGGGACAATATACAGCCCTGTTGTACTCCTTTCCCAATTTTGAACCAATCAGTTGTTCCATATCCAGTTCTAACTGTTGCTTCCTGTCCCACATATAGGTTTCTCAGGAGATAGACAAGGTGGTCAGGCACTCCCATTACTTTAAGGACTTGCCATAGTTTGCTGTGGTCCACACAGACAAAGGCTTTTGCATAGTCAATGAAGCAGAAATAGATGTTTTTCTGGAACTCTCTGGCTTTCTCTATAATCCAGTGCATGTTTCCAATTTGGTCTCTAGTTCCTCTGCCCCTTCGGAATCCAGCTTGTACTTCTGGGAGTTCTCAGTCCACATACTGCTGAAGCCTACCTAGTAGGATTTTGAGCATAACCTTGCTGGTGTGTGAAATGAATGCAATTGTACGGTAGTTGGAGCGTTCTTTGGCATTGCCCTTCTTTGGGATTGCGATGTAGACTGATCTTTTCCAGTCCTCTGGCAAATGTTGAGTTTTCCAAACTTGCTGGCATACTGAATGTAGCACCTTAACAGCATCATCTTTTAAGATTTTAAATAGTTCAACTGGAATGTCATCACCTCCACTGGCCTTGTTGTTAGCCAGGCTTTCTAAGGCCCACTTGACTTCATTCTCCAGGATGTCTGGCTCAAGGTCAGCAACTACATTGTCTCGGTTGTTCGGGATATCCAAATCTTTCTGATATAATTCCTCTGTGTATTCTTGCCACCTCTTCTTGATGTCTTCTGCTTCTGTTAGGTCGCTCCCATTTTTGTCCTTTATCATGTTCATCTTTGCACAAAATGTTCCTCTAATATCTCCAATTTTCCTGAACAAATCTCTGGTTTTTCCTTTTCTGCTATTTTCCTCTATTTCTTTGCATTGTTCATTTAAGAAGGCCCTCTTGTCTCTCCTTGCTGTTCTTTGGAAGTCTGAATTCAATTTTCTGTAACTTTACCTATCTCCCTTGCATTTTGTTTCTCTTCTCCTCTCTGCTATTTCTAAGGCCTTGTTGAACAGCCACTTGGCTTTCTTGCATTTCCTTTTCTTTGGGATGATTTTTGTTGCTGCCTCCTGTACAATGTTACGAGCCTCTATCCAAAGTTCTTCAGGCACTCTGTCCACCAAATCGAGTTCTTTAAATCTGTTCTTCACTTCCACTGTGTATTCATAAAGGATTCGGTTTAGATTATACCTGACTAGCCCAGTGGTTTTTCCTACTTTTTTCAGTTTAAGCTATATTTTGCTATATTTTTAGTAACTAATTAATTAATTAATTAATCAATTTATACCCCACCCCTCTAGACTGAGTCTACTCAGCTATAAGAAGCTGATGATCAGAGCCAAAATCAGCTCCAGGTCTTGTTTTTGCTGACTGTATAGAGCTTCTCCATCTTTGGCTGCAGAGAATATAATTAATCTGTTTTCGATATTGCCCATCTGGTGATTTCCATGTATAGAGTCGCCTCTTGTGTTGTTGGAAAAGAGTGTTTGTGATGACCAGCTTGTTCTCTTGACAAAACTCTATTCGCCTTTGCCGTGCTTCGTTCTGAAATCCAAGGCCAAACTTCCCTGTTGTTCCTTTTATCTCTTGACTCCCTACTTTCGCATTCCAGTCCCCTAGAATGAGAAGAACATCTTTCTTTGGTGTCCGTTCTAGAAAGTGTTGTAAATCTTCATAAAAATGTTCTATTTCAGTCTCCTCAGCATTGGTGGTTGGTGCATAAACTTGGATTATTGTGATGTTGAAAGATCTGCCTTGGATTCGTATAGACATCATTCTATCATTTTTGAGATTGTATCCCATTACAGCTTTTCCCACTTTTTTGTTGACTATGAAGGCTACTCCATTCCTTCTACGGGATTCTTGCCCACAATAGTAGATATGATAATCATGTGAGCTGAATTCGCCCATTCCTGTCCATTTTAGTGCACTGATGCCCAGGATGTCGATGTTTATTCTTGCCATCTCCTGTTTGACCACATCCAGCTTCCCGAGGTTCATAGATCTTACATTCCAGGTTCCTATGCAGTATTTTTCTTTGCAGCACTGGACTTTCCTTTTACTTCCAGGCACATCCACAGCTGAGCGTCCTTTCGGCTTTGGCCCAACCACTTCATTAGCTCTGGATCTCCTTGACTTGTCCTCCGCTCTTCCAAAGTAGTATATTGGACGCATTTCAACCTGAGGGGCCCATCTTCCAGCATCATATCTTTTAGCCTTTTGTTTCTGATCATGGGGCGTTCTTGGCAAAGATACTGGAGTGGCATTGCCAGTTCCTACTCCAGGTGGATTACGTTTAGTTGGAACTCTCCACTATGTCCTGTCTGTCTTGGGTGTCCCTGCACGGCATAGCCCATAGCTTCTCTGAGTTACTCAAGGCCCTTCACCACGACAAGGCAGCAATCCAGGAAGGGATTGCATTAGTTTCCTTTAAATTGCAAGAGTTACTTAGAGACTCCAGAATCACAACAGATCTTCCTATGTCTTTCCCCAACATGCCTGCCAACATTGGTGAAGATTGGATATTGGACATCCCAGTTATTCACCCACAAATTGGGTCCCCCCAGGAGAGTTTACCACATGGCACAGAAGCCCATTCTGCCTACCAACCATCAATCAGCTGATCAGAAGCTGACAGGCACCCACCCACCCACACAGCCAGCCACCCCAACAGCCTACCCCACACCGCCTTCCTTTCCCTACCTTAGCCCCCACACCACTCCCACCAACATCCCCTTACCTTAACAGCTGCTGCCGAGGTCTCCATCAGGCCTTCACAGTGTAAAAAGGGAGACTGGCTACCCTTTGCAAAGATGGCAGCAGTGACTTCATTTAGGTAAGGAAGCTGCAGCTGCCATTTTTGTAAAGGGCAGCCTGGATTCCCTTAAGGCAGGCTAAGGGAATCCAAGCTGCCCTTTGCAAAGATGGCAGCTGCAGCTTCTCTACCCTAAATGAAGCTGCAGCCACCATCTTTGCAAAGAGCAGCCAGTCTCCATTTTTCCATGCATGTCTCTGAGGCCAGAAGACCTCGGCAGCAGCAATTAAGGTAAGAGGGTGTCAGTGGAGGTTAGGTGGGGTGGGGTGGCATGGGGCCTAAGGTAGGGAAAGGAAGGGGGAGGGGGAAGGTTGTGGTATTGGGTGGTTGTGTGGGGTAGTGGCTGCCTTTCTGCAGCTGATTAGCTGATAGGTGGCCGGTAGGCAGAATGGTGGTTTCTTGTTTTTGTTTTTAATATGAAGGATGAATAAAAATGGGTAAATATTCATCCCTTCGTATTCATGGGGGGTCTCTGGATCCCACAAATACAGATTGATGATATATTCAACAAATCGGCTATATTCGTTGGAAAAAGCGATCCACTTTTATATTCGTCCCTATCTCTAATTGCTATTCAATTTCATTGACATGCCCACTGATTCTAAAACAAGAAAAAAAATCTCTTTCTTCACAGTTCCTGACTTCATAAACCTCTAGAATATGTCCCCTTCGGGTGTTGATACAGGAATTTGAAACCTTGTTGTGCTGCCAGAAGAGGGGCCAGCTGAGATCACCCAAAACATGTGTGGGTCAATGGGGTTATATGCCTGGCCACATTTATGGTCTTGGGGGAGCCACATCATCCCAAAGTACCACAAGATGGAGTCAGTATAAGGGTGGGATCACATGATGGAATTGTTCCCTGCTTATGCCCAAGTTAGATCGTAGCATAAATTTGTAGTCACATGATGCATAGTCATTAATGATTCATTTTACTGGCCAGCAGTTTAACTGCAGTTTAATTTCCACTCTCTGGGAGGCTTCTGGTTTATTTTTTGTTCTGATGGTGTTTCAATAGATTTCTTAGTGGTATGACATGTGTTTATAAATTCATCTGGGAAGGCAGCCATCATTACTGTCACACAGCTGCGTTTCTATAATATTTTCCTCATATCTGGACTGTCAATATATTGGTAAACTTATGTCAACAGCTTGAAAGGCATTGGTAGATGTTACATCACTCCACCTACTTGCTGTCTGGCAAACGGAACAGTCCTGGGTGGGACTGCTGGGTCCAATGATTGCAATGCATTGCTTCCAGAGGCCCCAGCATAACAGAGGAAAATCTACCCATTAGGCAACAGTACCTGACATATCAATGTACTGTTTATTTTTCCAAATTAGATTTAAGGGGCTGCTGTGCCCCATAAAACAAGAGAGAAAATTAGTTGGTACCATGGTGTAGCTGGCCATAATGATTAAAATTAAAGAAAATGAATCAGCAACATTAAAAAGACATTGGGACATCATCCAGTTATATATATCACGTGCCCATGATGTATTACAACAGAATTATGGAAAGTATCATTAGAAGTAGGGAACATTTCCCTGGTGTGACTGTGGCCTCAATCACTTTTGAGTCGTTTATATCTAGCAAATGCTTGGGAGGGTCATCATAAATGAGAATCAACTTTGCAGCATGTAAGCATTTTATTATATGCTCTTTTGTTTCTTTAGCAATTTTCTTCTAAACTAAAAAAAAATAATTGTTTTAGTTTTTCTGAGGCAAGTACTCTAACCTCTTTATCATTTTCATTGCCCCTTTTCTGCATCCCTTTAAACTATGATATCCTTTTAGATGTGGTTTAGACTATAGAGCTGCAAAACAGCAGCCATGAGCAAAATTTTACATGAGAAACAGGATCTTATCTCTACATCCTCCCCGCCCCCCAAGACCAGACTGAGGTATGTACAGTAATGTGTTGTCACCAGTAGATATAGTGGGAGAGGGAAAGGAGACTTTTCGCTGAAAGCTGTCTGCTCTTCCAGATTTTCTGCTTCTGGTGAGAGAAAGCTATTTCCTAAGTATATTAATGACAGCTTTTTGTTCTTTCCTTTTCATTAGTTTTGATTGATTACTAACTATATATACATTTCCCTTGGGTAAACTGATTACTTTATATGCCCATCATTCAAACAAAGAAAAGAATGATTTCCCCCCTAGAAATTTTTTGATAGTTATTAAAATAGAATGTTATTTGCAATAGAGTGATATTGTTTCATTTCTTCTGACTTATTTGTTATTCTGTTCTCTGTTGCCCTCACCAAACACAATATATCAATCCCTGCAGGTAAAAAAGCAACTTATCTTTGTGGCTTCCTTGTTTTTTATGAGGCATTACTACACTAGGGAACTAAAATGGTTTTGAATATGTTACAAACAAGATAGGTATTTGCCAAAGCTTATGGCTAGCTTTACAAAATAAGTGACAGATACTTCACATTTGTGACACATGAGTCCAGAAGACATTTTACTGGGATTTTGTTGTGTCTGGAGATGACACAGTTTCCCTTCTGGCTTCCTGATAGGTCTACAACAGCCTCAGTAAGGACACAGTTGCTGGAAGAATTTAATAGAGCATATATCTCCAGACAGGATAGCAAAATGAATTGTGAAGTCATAATATAGCCAGATTGCACTGCAACCATTATTGAGCTGAAAGAAAAAGCAGGGAGAAACAAATGTTTTTATATATTCAAGTTCACAACAACATCTTTCCCAAACCCAAGAACACCCTGTTCCAGAAACTATGAACTGATTTCAAATGAAACAAAAAAAATGTAAAAGGAGTGGGGTGGGGTTTGCTTTAAACCTGTACATCTTCAGCCACTCCTCTTCCTACCTCTCTTAAATCAGAGAACAAGAGCAAATATATCTTGCAATGCTTAGAATGGTCAGACTAGCAGCTGAAACTTACCTCAGAACTTGCCATTCTTGCAACAGAATAATTGGCTCGTGAGGAACGCTATATGGCACACAAAGGTCTGTCCTTCAGCACCTTGCTTCTGCCATTCCAGAATCCACTGCCTGAGGTAGATGGCTTATTGTGACAAATTGATGACTAGACCCACAGTGGAGGTGCTCAACATGCAGCCTATGGGATGCACGCAGGGCCTCCAGTACCCAGAGATTCCCAGTATTAAGAGATTTTAAGAGAGTAGGCATCCTTCAGTCTCGAGATACTATGGTAACATGCTCTGTATGGAGGACTTGGAACAGCATCTAGTGTGGCTGAGGAGGCCAATTCAAGAGTGACTATCCCTTCCACACTGAAGACAAATACAATCTGTCCCCTGTCTAGCTCCTTGATTTTGCTGGTTTCGGGACTGCCTCTTTGCCTTGACCTGCTGGACAAGTGTCTCTTCAAAACAGGAGATGCCATGAAGCACTGCCTGCCTCCAGGCCAAATGCTCAGATGTCAAGGTTTCCCATCTGT